>NC_084905.1:7298277-7607528 GCF_949316345.1 Pungitius pungitius
TCTTGACTTTATTGTAATTGAAACAAATTGAGCTCATACACTTGAAATGTGTACATAAAGTCCTTTTCGGGCCTCGTTGGCGCAGTAGGCAGCGCGTCAGTCTCATAATCTGAAGGTCGTGAGTTCGACCCTCACACGGGGCAGTGATTTTAACGCTCTTTTCTCAATTTTGTTATGCCTGCACACACAAATGCTACGTAAGTTTCCTTCTGTCAGCAATGAAACAGTCCAATAGATTTGATGCTGGAGATCTGGCACCTCACGCAGACCAGGTGAGGTGGGCAGTTTATTTGTCTACCTGGGGTTCCATGGTGTAATGGTTAGCACTCTGGACTCTGAATCCAGTAATCCGAGTTCAAGTCTCGGTGGAACCTTAATCGTTTAGCAGTTTGTAGTGGTGCAATCTTGAGTCTTTGGTTAGAATTCTTACCTGCAGGGCCAATTTGCTGCGTTTAAGGTTGGAGACTTGCCATGGAGAAAACTCAGAGATTCTGGGAACCCTCGGGTGTTAATGTTAAATTGAGGTAACAGAATCTTTCAACTCGGCATGGCACAACTTCATTCAAAAGATTTAGTTGACCAAATACAGAAAAACGGCCAATCCAAAGACGTTTCATTATGAAACACATTTGAGATAAAAGAGAAAAGGCAATCGAAAACAAGAGAAAAGGTGATCAATTGACACATAAAAACATTGAAGCCAGATATATTAGTCCCTGTAACACCAATAGGGCGTTCATCTTTAATGTTTGAGGTGTCAAGTCCAGGGAAAAGCCATTTGAGATATCTGTCTATGAATCTTATTACACCTTGCTGATCTTGACTTTATTGTAATTGAAACAAATTGAGCTCATACACTTGAAATGTGTACATAAAGTCCTTTTCGGGCCTCGTTGGCGCAGTAGGCAGCGCGTCAGTCTCATAATCTGAAGGCCGTGAGTTCGACCCTCACACGGGGCAGTGATTTTAACGCTCTTTCCTCAATTTTGTTATGCCTGCACACACAAATGCTACGTAAGTTTCCTTCTGTCAGCAATGAAACAGTCCAATAGATTTGATGCTGGAGATCTGGCACCTCACGCAGACCAGGTGAGGTGGGCAGTTTATTTGTCTACCTGGGGTTCCATGGTGTAATGGTTAGCACTCTGGACTCTGAATCCAGTAATCCGAGTTCAAGTCTCGGTGGAACCTTAATTGTTTGGCTTTTTGTAGTGGTGCAATCTTGAGTCTTTGGTTAGAATTCTTACCTGCAGGGCCAATTTGCTGCGTTTAAGGTTGGAGACTTGCCATGGAGAAAACTCAGAGATTCTGGGAACCCTCGGTGTTAATGTTAAATTGAGGTAACAGAATCTTTCAACTCGGCATGGCACAACTTCATTCAAATGATTTAGTTGACCAAATACAGAAAAACGGCCAATCCAAAAACGTTTCATTATGAAACACATTTGAGATAAAAGAGAAAAGGCAATCGAAAACAAGACAAAAGGTGATCAATTGACACATAAAAACATTGAAGCCAGATTTATTAGTCCCTGTAACACCAATAGGGCGTTCATCTTTAATGTTTGAGGTGTCAAGTCCAGGGAAAAGCCATTTGAGATATCTGTCTATGAATCTTATTACACCTTGCTGATCTTGACTTTATTGTAATTGAAACAAATTGAGCTCATACACTTGAAATGTGTACATAAAGTCCTTTTCGGGCCTCGTTGGCGCAGTAGGCAGCGCGTCAGTCTCATAATCTGAAGGCCGTGAGTTCGACCCTCACACGGGGCAGTGATTTTAACGCTCTTTCCTCAATTTTGTTATGCCTGCACACACAAATGCTACGTAAGTTTCCTTCTGTCAGCAATGAAACAGTCCAATAGATTTGATGCTGGAGATCTGGCACCTCACGCAGACCAGGTGAGGTGGGCAGTTTATTTGTCTACCTGGGGTTCCATGGTGTAATGGTTAGCACTCTGGACTCTGAATCCAGTAATCCGAGTTCAAGTCTCGGTGGAACCTTAATTGTTTGGCTTTTTGTAGTGGTGCAATCTTGAGTCTTTGGTTAGAATTCTTACCTGCAGGGCCAATTTGCTGCGTTTAAGGTTGGAGACTTCCCATGGAGAAAACTCAAAGATTCTGGGAACCCTCGGGTGTTAAATTGAGGTAACAGAATCTTTCCACTCGGCATGGCACAACTTCATTCAAATGATTTAGTTGACCAAATACAGAAAAACGGCCAATCCAAAAACATTTCATAATGAAACACATTTGAGATAAAAGAGAAAAGGCAATCGAAAACAAGACAAAAGGTGATCAATTGACACATAAAAACATTGAAGCCAGATATATTAGTCTCTGTAACACCAATTGGGCGTTCATCTGTAATGTTTGAGGTGTCAAGTCCAGGGAAAAGCCATTTGAGATATCTGTCTATGAATCTTATTACACCTTGCTGCTCTTGACTTTATTGTAATTGAAACAAATTGAGCTCATACACTTGAAATGTGTACATAAAGTCCTTTTCGGGCCTCGTTGGCGCAGTAGGCAGCGCGTCAGTCTCATAATCTGAAGGTCGTGAGTTCGACCCTCACACGGGGCAGTGATTTTAACGCTCTTTTCTCAATTTTGTTATGCCTGCACACACAAATGCTACGTAAGTTTCCTTCTGTCAGCAATGAAACAGTCCAATAGATTTGATGCTGGAGATCTGGCACCTCACGCAGACCAGGTGAGGTGGGCAGTTTATTTGTCTACCTGGGGTTCCATGGTGTAATGGTTAGCACTCTGGACTCTGAATCCAGTAATCCGAGTTCAAGTCTCGGTGGAACCTTAATCGTTTAGCAGTTTGTAGTGGTGCAATCTTGAGTCTTTGGTTAGAATTCTTACCTGCAGGGCCAATTTGCTGCGTTTAAGGTTGGAGACTTGCAATGGAGAAAACTCAGAGATTCTGGGAACCCTCGGGTGTTAATGTTAAATTGAGGTAACAGAATCTTTCAACTCGGCATGGCACAACTTCATTCAAATGATTTAGTTGACCAAATACAGAAAAACGGCCAATCCAAAAACGTTTCATTATGAAACACATTTGAGATAAAAGAGAAAAGGCAATCGAAAACAAGAGAAAAGGTGATCAATTGACACATAAAAACATTGAAGCCAGATATATTAGTCCCTGTAACACCAATAGGGCGTTCATCTTTAATGTTTGAGGTGTCAAGTCCAGGGAAAAGCCATTTGAGATATCTGTCTATGAATCTTATTACACCTTGCTGATCTTGACTTTATTGTAATTGAAACAAATTGAGCTCATACACTTGAAATGTGTACATAAAGTCCTTTTCGGGCCTCGTTGGCGCAGTAGGCAGCGCGTCAGTCTCATAATCTGAAGGCCGTGAGTTCGACCCTCACACGGGGCAGTGATTTTAACGCTCTTTCCTCAATTTTGTTATGCCTGCACACACAAATGCTACGTAAGTTTCCTTCTGTCAGCAATGAAACAGTCCAATAGATTTGATGCTGGAGATCTGGCACCTCACGCAGACCAGGTGAGGTGGGCAGTTTATTTGTCTACCTGGGGTTCCATGGTGTAATGGTTAGCACTCTGGACTCTGAATCCAGTAATCCGAGTTCAAGTCTCGGTGGAACCTTAATTGTTTGGCTTTTTGTAGTGGTGCAATCTTGAGTCTTTGGTTAGAATTCTTACCTGCAGGGCCAATTTGCTGCGTTTAAGGTTGGAGACTTGCCATGGAGAAAACTCAGAGATTCTGGGAACCCTCGGGTGTTAATGTTAAATTGAGGTAACAGAATCTTTCAACTCGGCATGGCACAACTTCATTCAAAAGATTTAGTTGACCAAATACAGAAAAACGGCCAATCCAAAGACGTTTCATTATGAAACACATTTGAGATAAAAGAGAAAAGGCAATCGAAAACAAGACAAAAGGTGATCAATTGACACATAAAAACATTGAAGCCAGATATATTAGTCCCTGTAACACCAATAGGGCGTTCATCTTTAATGTTTGAGGTGTCAAGTCCAGGGAAAAGCCATTTGAGATATCTGTCTATGAATCTTATTACACCTTGCTGATCTTGACTTTATTGTAATTGAAACAAATTGAGCTCATACACTTGAAATGTGTACATAAAGTCCTTTTCGGGCCTCGTTGGCGCAGTAGGCAGCGCGTCAGTCTCATAATCTGAAGGCCGTGAGTTCGACCCTCACACGGGGCAGTGATTTTAACGCTCTTTCCTCAATTTTGTTATGCCTGCACACACAAATGCTACGTAAGTTTCCTTCTGTCAGCAATGAAACAGTCCAATAGATTTGATGCTGGAGATCTGGCACCTCACGCAGACCAGGTGAGGTGGGCAGTTTATTTGTCTACCTGGGGTTCCATGGTGTAATGGTTAGCACTCTGGACTCTGAATCCAGTAATCCGAGTTCAAGTCTCGGTGGAACCTTAATTGTTTGGCTTTTTGTAGTGGTGCAATCTTGAGTCTTTGGTTAGAATTCTTACCTGCAGGGCCAATTTGCTGCGTTTAAGGTTGGAGACTTCCCATGGAGAAAACTCAAAGATTCTGGGAACCCTCGGGTGTTAAATTGAGGTAACAGAATCTTTCCACTCGGCATGGCACAACTTCATTCAAATGATTTAGTTGACCAAATACAGAAAAACGGCCAATCCAAAAACATTTCATAATGAAACACATTTGAGATAAAAGAGAAAAGGCAATCGAAAACAAGACAAAAGGTGATCAATTGACACATAAAAACATTGAAGCCAGATATATTAGTCTCTGTAACACCAATAGGGCGTTCATCTGTAATGTTTGAGGTGTCAAGTCCAGGGAAAAGCCATTTGAGATATCTGTCTATGAATCTTATTACACCTTGCTGCTCTTGACTTTATTGTAATTGAAACAAATTGAGCTCATACACTTGAAATGTGTACATAAAGTCCTTTTCGGGCCTCGTTGGCGCAGTAGGCAGCGCGTCAGTCTCATAATCTGAAGGTCGTGAGTTCGACCCTCACACGGGGCAGTGATTTTAACGCTCTTTTCTCAATTTTGTTATGCCTGCACACACAAATGCTACGTAAGTTTCCTTCTGTCAGCAATGAAACAGTCCAATAGATTTGATGCTGGAGATCTGGCACCTCACGCAGACCAGGTGAGGTGGGCAGTTTATTTGTCTACCTGGGGTTCCATGGTGTAATGGTTAGCACTCTGGACTCTGAATCCAGTAATCCGAGTTCAAGTCTCGGTGGAACCTTAATCGTTTAGCAGTTTGTAGTGGTGCAATCTTGAGTCTTTGGTTAGAATTCTTACCTGCAGGGCCAATTTGCTGCGTTTAAGGTTGGAGACTTGCCATGGAGAAAACTCAGAGATTCTGGGAACCCTCGGGTGTTAATGTTAAATTGAGGTAACAGAATCTTTCAACTCGGCATGGCACAACTTCATTCAAAAGATTTAGTTGACCAAATACAGAAAAACGGCCAATCCAAAGACGTTTCATTATGAAACACATTTGAGATAAAAGAGAAAAGGCAATCGAAAACAAGACAAAAGGTGATCAATTGACACATAAAAACATTGAAGCCAGATATATTAGTCCCTGTAACACCAATAGGGCGTTCATCTTTAATGTTTGAGGTGTCAAGTCCAGGGAAAAGCCATTTGAGATATCTGTCTATGAATCTTATTACACCTTGCTGATCTTGACTTTATTGTAATTGAAACAAATTGAGCTCATACACTTGAAATGTGTACATAAAGTCCTTTTCGGGCCTCGTTGGCGCAGTAGGCAGCGCGTCAGTCTCATAATCTGAAGGCCGTGAGTTCGACCCTCACACGGGGCAGTGATTTTAACGCTCTTTCCTCAATTTTGTTATGCCTGCACACACAAATGCTACGTAAGTTTCCTTCTGTCAGCAATGAAACAGTCCAATAGATTTGATGCTGGAGATCTGGCACCTCACGCAGACCAGGTGAGGTGGGCAGTTTATTTGTCTACCTGGGGTTCCATGGTGTAATGGTTAGCACTCTGGACTCTGAATCCAGTAATCCGAGTTCAAGTCTCGGTGGAACCTTAATTGTTTGGCTTTTTGTAGTGGTGCAATCTTGAGTCTTTGGTTAGAATTCTTACCTGCAGGGCCAATTTGCTGCGTTTAAGGTTGGAGACTTCCCATGGAGAAAACTCAAAGATTCTGGGAACCCTCGGGTGTTAAATTGAGGTAACAGAATCTTTCCACTCGGCATGGCACAACTTCATTCAAATGATTTAGTTGACCAAATACAGAAAAACGGCCAATCCAAAAACATTTCATAATGAAACACATTTGAGATAAAAGAGAAAAGGCAATCGAAAACAAGACAAAAGGTGATCAATTGACACATAAAAACATTGAAGCCAGATATATTAGTCTCTGTAACACCAATAGGGCGTTCATCTGTAATGTTTGAGGTGTCAAGTCCAGGGAAAAGCCATTTGAGATATCTGTCTATGAATCTTATTACACCTTGCTGCTCTTGACTTTATTGTAATTGAAACAAATTGAGCTCATACACTTGAAATGTGTACATAAAGTCCTTTTCGGGCCTCGTTGGCGCAGTAGGCAGCGCGTCAGTCTCATAATCTGAAGGTCGTGAGTTCGACCCTCACACGGGGCAGTGATTTTAACGCTCTTTTCTCAATTTTGTTATGCCTGCACACACAAATGCTACGTAAGTTTCCTTCTGTCAGCAATGAAACAGTCCAATAGATTTGATGCTGGAGATCTGGCACCTCACGCAGACCAGGTGAGGTGGGCAGTTTATTTGTCTACCTGGGGTTCCATGGTGTAATGGTTAGCACTCTGGACTCTGAATCCAGTAATCCGAGTTCAAGTCTCGGTGGAACCTTAATCGTTTAGCAGTTTGTAGTGGTGCAATCTTGAGTCTTTGGTTAGAATTCTTACCTGCAGGGCCAATTTGCTGCGTTTAAGGTTGGAGACTTGCCATGGAGAAAACTCAGAGATTCTGGGAACCCTCGGGTGTTAATGTTAAATTGAGGTAACAGAATCTTTCAACTCGGCATGGCACAACTTCATTCAAAAGATTTAGTTGACCAAATACAGAAAAACGGCCAATCCAAAGACGTTTCATTATGAAACACATTTGAGATAAAAGAGAAAAGGCAATCGAAAACAAGAGAAAAGGTGATCAATTGACACATAAAAACATTGAAGCCAGATATATTAGTCCCTGTAACACCAATAGGGCGTTCATCTTTAATGTTTGAGGTGTCAAGTCCAGGGAAAAGCCATTTGAGATATCTGTCTATGAATCTTATTACACCTTGCTGATCTTGACTTTATTGTAATTGAAACAAATTGAGCTCATACACTTGAAATGTGTACATAAAGTCCTTTTCGGGCCTCGTTGGCGCAGTAGGCAGCGCGTCAGTCTCATAATCTGAAGGCCGTGAGTTCGACCCTCACACGGGGCAGTGATTTTAACGCTCTTTCCTCAATTTTGTTATGCCTGCACACACAAATGCTACGTAAGTTTCCTTCTGTCAGCAATGAAACAGTCCAATAGATTTGATGCTGGAGATCTGGCACCTCACGCAGACCAGGTGAGGTGGGCAGTTTATTTGTCTACCTGGGGTTCCATGGTGTAATGGTTAGCACTCTGGACTCTGAATCCAGTAATCCGAGTTCAAGTCTCGGTGGAACCTTAATTGTTTGGCTTTTTGTAGTGGTGCAATCTTGAGTCTTTGGTTAGAATTCTTACCTGCAGGGCCAATTTGCTGCGTTTAAGGTTGGAGACTTGCCATGGAGAAAACTCAGAGATTCTGGGAACCCTCGGTGTTAATGTTAAATTGAGGTAACAGAATCTTTCAACTCGGCATGGCACAACTTCATTCAAATGATTTAGTTGACCAAATACAGAAAAACGGCCAATCCAAAAACGTTTCATTATGAAACACATTTGAGATAAAAGAGAAAAGGCAATCGAAAACAAGACAAAAGGTGATCAATTGACACATAAAAACATTGAAGCCAGATTTATTAGTCCCTGTAACACCAATAGGGCGTTCATCTTTAATGTTTGAGGTGTCAAGTCCAGGGAAAAGCCATTTGAGATATCTGTCTATGAATCTTATTACACCTTGCTGATCTTGACTTTATTGTAATTGAAACAAATTGAGCTCATACACTTGAAATGTGTACATAAAGTCCTTTTCGGGCCTCGTTGGCGCAGTAGGCAGCGCGTCAGTCTCATAATCTGAAGGCCGTGAGTTCGACCCTCACACGGGGCAGTGATTTTAACGCTCTTTCCTCAATTTTGTTATGCCTGCACACACAAATGCTACGTAAGTTTCCTTCTGTCAGCAATGAAACAGTCCAATAGATTTGATGCTGGAGATCTGGCACCTCACGCAGACCAGGTGAGGTGGGCAGTTTATTTGTCTACCTGGGGTTCCATGGTGTAATGGTTAGCACTCTGGACTCTGAATCCAGTAATCCGAGTTCAAGTCTCGGTGGAACCTTAATTGTTTGGCTTTTTGTAGTGGTGCAATCTTGAGTCTTTGGTTAGAATTCTTACCTGCAGGGCCAATTTGCTGCGTTTAAGGTTGGAGACTTCCCATGGAGAAAACTCAAAGATTCTGGGAACCCTCGGGTGTTAAATTGAGGTAACAGAATCTTTCCACTCGGCATGGCACAACTTCATTCAAATGATTTAGTTGACCAAATACAGAAAAACGGCCAATCCAAAAACATTTCATAATGAAACACATTTGAGATAAAAGAGAAAAGGCAATCGAAAACAAGACAAAAGGTGATCAATTGACACATAAAAACATTGAAGCCAGATATATTAGTCTCTGTAACACCAATTGGGCGTTCATCTGTAATGTTTGAGGTGTCAAGTCCAGGGAAAAGCCATTTGAGATATCTGTCTATGAATCTTATTACACCTTGCTGCTCTTGACTTTATTGTAATTGAAACAAATTGAGCTCATACACTTGAAATGTGTACATAAAGTCCTTTTCGGGCCTCGTTGGCGCAGTAGGCAGCGCGTCAGTCTCATAATCTGAAGGTCGTGAGTTCGACCCTCACACGGGGCAGTGATTTTAACGCTCTTTTCTCAATTTTGTTATGCCTGCACACACAAATGCTACGTAAGTTTCCTTCTGTCAGCAATGAAACAGTCCAATAGATTTGATGCTGGAGATCTGGCACCTCACGCAGACCAGGTGAGGTGGGCAGTTTATTTGTCTACCTGGGGTTCCATGGTGTAATGGTTAGCACTCTGGACTCTGAATCCAGTAATCCGAGTTCAAGTCTCGGTGGAACCTTAATCGTTTAGCAGTTTGTAGTGGTGCAATCTTGAGTCTTTGGTTAGAATTCTTACCTGCAGGGCCAATTTGCTGCGTTTAAGGTTGGAGACTTGCAATGGAGAAAACTCAGAGATTCTGGGAACCCTCGGGTGTTAATGTTAAATTGAGGTAACAGAATCTTTCAACTCGGCATGGCACAACTTCATTCAAATGATTTAGTTGACCAAATACAGAAAAACGGCCAATCCAAAAACGTTTCATTATGAAACACATTTGAGATAAAAGAGAAAAGGCAATCGAAAACAAGAGAAAAGGTGATCAATTGACACATAAAAACATTGAAGCCAGATATATTAGTCCCTGTAACACCAATAGGGCGTTCATCTTTAATGTTTGAGGTGTCAAGTCCAGGGAAAAGCCATTTGAGATATCTGTCTATGAATCTTATTACACCTTGCTGATCTTGACTTTATTGTAATTGAAACAAATTGAGCTCATACACTTGAAATGTGTACATAAAGTCCTTTTCGGGCCTCGTTGGCGCAGTAGGCAGCGCGTCAGTCTCATAATCTGAAGGCCGTGAGTTCGACCCTCACACGGGGCAGTGATTTTAACGCTCTTTCCTCAATTTTGTTATGCCTGCACACACAAATGCTACGTAAGTTTCCTTCTGTCAGCAATGAAACAGTCCAATAGATTTGATGCTGGAGATCTGGCACCTCACGCAGACCAGGTGAGGTGGGCAGTTTATTTGTCTACCTGGGGTTCCATGGTGTAATGGTTAGCACTCTGGACTCTGAATCCAGTAATCCGAGTTCAAGTCTCGGTGGAACCTTAATTGTTTGGCTTTTTGTAGTGGTGCAATCTTGAGTCTTTGGTTAGAATTCTTACCTGCAGGGCCAATTTGCTGCGTTTAAGGTTGGAGACTTGCCATGGAGAAAACTCAGAGATTCTGGGAACCCTCGGGTGTTAATGTTAAATTGAGGTAACAGAATCTTTCAACTCGGCATGGCACAACTTCATTCAAAAGATTTAGTTGACCAAATACAGAAAAACGGCCAATCCAAAGACGTTTCATTATGAAACACATTTGAGATAAAAGAGAAAAGGCAATCGAAAACAAGACAAAAGGTGATCAATTGACACATAAAAACATTGAAGCCAGATATATTAGTCCCTGTAACACCAATAGGGCGTTCATCTTTAATGTTTGAGGTGTCAAGTCCAGGGAAAAGCCATTTGAGATATCTGTCTATGAATCTTATTACACCTTGCTGATCTTGACTTTATTGTAATTGAAACAAATTGAGCTCATACACTTGAAATGTGTACATAAAGTCCTTTTCGGGCCTCGTTGGCGCAGTAGGCAGCGCGTCAGTCTCATAATCTGAAGGCCGTGAGTTCGACCCTCACACGGGGCAGTGATTTTAACGCTCTTTCCTCAATTTTGTTATGCCTGCACACACAAATGCTACGTAAGTTTCCTTCTGTCAGCAATGAAACAGTCCAATAGATTTGATGCTGGAGATCTGGCACCTCACGCAGACCAGGTGAGGTGGGCAGTTTATTTGTCTACCTGGGGTTCCATGGTGTAATGGTTAGCACTCTGGACTCTGAATCCAGTAATCCGAGTTCAAGTCTCGGTGGAACCTTAATTGTTTGGCTTTTTGTAGTGGTGCAATCTTGAGTCTTTGGTTAGAATTCTTACCTGCAGGGCCAATTTGCTGCGTTTAAGGTTGGAGACTTCCCATGGAGAAAACTCAAAGATTCTGGGAACCCTCGGGTGTTAAATTGAGGTAACAGAATCTTTCCACTCGGCATGGCACAACTTCATTCAAATGATTTAGTTGACCAAATACAGAAAAACGGCCAATCCAAAAACATTTCATAATGAAACACATTTGAGATAAAAGAGAAAAGGCAATCGAAAACAAGACAAAAGGTGATCAATTGACACATAAAAACATTGAAGCCAGATATATTAGTCTCTGTAACACCAATAGGGCGTTCATCTGTAATGTTTGAGGTGTCAAGTCCAGGGAAAAGCCATTTGAGATATCTGTCTATGAATCTTATTACACCTTGCTGCTCTTGACTTTATTGTAATTGAAACAAATTGAGCTCATACACTTGAAATGTGTACATAAAGTCCTTTTCGGGCCTCGTTGGCGCAGTAGGCAGCGCGTCAGTCTCATAATCTGAAGGTCGTGAGTTCGACCCTCACACGGGGCAGTGATTTTAACGCTCTTTTCTCAATTTTGTTATGCCTGCACACACAAATGCTACGTAAGTTTCCTTCTGTCAGCAATGAAACAGTCCAATAGATTTGATGCTGGAGATCTGGCACCTCACGCAGACCAGGTGAGGTGGGCAGTTTATTTGTCTACCTGGGGTTCCATGGTGTAATGGTTAGCACTCTGGACTCTGAATCCAGTAATCCGAGTTCAAGTCTCGGTGGAACCTTAATCGTTTAGCAGTTTGTAGTGGTGCAATCTTGAGTCTTTGGTTAGAATTCTTACCTGCAGGGCCAATTTGCTGCGTTTAAGGTTGGAGACTTGCCATGGAGAAAACTCAGAGATTCTGGGAACCCTCGGGTGTTAATGTTAAATTGAGGTAACAGAATCTTTCAACTCGGCATGGCACAACTTCATTCAAAAGATTTAGTTGACCAAATACAGAAAAACGGCCAATCCAAAGACGTTTCATTATGAAACACATTTGAGATAAAAGAGAAAAGGCAATCGAAAACAAGACAAAAGGTGATCAATTGACACATAAAAACATTGAAGCCAGATATATTAGTCCCTGTAACACCAATAGGGCGTTCATCTTTAATGTTTGAGGTGTCAAGTCCAGGGAAAAGCCATTTGAGATATCTGTCTATGAATCTTATTACACCTTGCTGATCTTGACTTTATTGTAATTGAAACAAATTGAGCTCATACACTTGAAATGTGTACATAAAGTCCTTTTCGGGCCTCGTTGGCGCAGTAGGCAGCGCGTCAGTCTCATAATCTGAAGGCCGTGAGTTCGACCCTCACACGGGGCAGTGATTTTAACGCTCTTTCCTCAATTTTGTTATGCCTGCACACACAAATGCTACGTAAGTTTCCTTCTGTCAGCAATGAAACAGTCCAATAGATTTGATGCTGGAGATCTGGCACCTCACGCAGACCAGGTGAGGTGGGCAGTTTATTTGTCTACCTGGGGTTCCATGGTGTAATGGTTAGCACTCTGGACTCTGAATCCAGTAATCCGAGTTCAAGTCTCGGTGGAACCTTAATTGTTTGGCTTTTTGTAGTGGTGCAATCTTGAGTCTTTGGTTAGAATTCTTACCTGCAGGGCCAATTTGCTGCGTTTAAGGTTGGAGACTTCCCATGGAGAAAACTCAAAGATTCTGGGAACCCTCGGGTGTTAAATTGAGGTAACAGAATCTTTCCACTCGGCATGGCACAACTTCATTCAAATGATTTAGTTGACCAAATACAGAAAAACGGCCAATCCAAAAACATTTCATAATGAAACACATTTGAGATAAAAGAGAAAAGGCAATCGAAAACAAGACAAAAGGTGATCAATTGACACATAAAAACATTGAAGCCAGATATATTAGTCTCTGTAACACCAATTGGGCGTTCATCTGTAATGTTTGAGGTGTCAAGTCCAGGGAAAAGCCATTTGAGATATCTGTCTATGAATCTTATTACACCTTGCTGCTCTTGACTTTATTGTAATTGAAACAAATTGAGCTCATACACTTGAAATGTGTACATAAAGTCCTTTTCGGGCCTCGTTGGCGCAGTAGGCAGCGCGTCAGTCTCATAATCTGAAGGTCGTGAGTTCGACCCTCACACGGGGCAGTGATTTTAACGCTCTTTTCTCAATTTTGTTATGCCTGCACACACAAATGCTACGTAAGTTTCCTTCTGTCAGCAATGAAACAGTCCAATAGATTTGATGCTGGAGATCTGGCACCTCACGCAGACCAGGTGAGGTGGGCAGTTTATTTGTCTACCTGGGGTTCCATGGTGTAATGGTTAGCACTCTGGACTCTGAATCCAGTAATCCGAGTTCAAGTCTCGGTGGAACCTTAATCGTTTAGCAGTTTGTAGTGGTGCAATCTTGAGTCTTTGGTTAGAATTCTTACCTGCAGGGCCAATTTGCTGCGTTTAAGGTTGGAGACTTGCAATGGAGAAAACTCAGAGATTCTGGGAACCCTCGGGTGTTAATGTTAAATTGAGGTAACAGAATCTTTCAACTCGGCATGGCACAACTTCATTCAAATGATTTAGTTGACCAAATACAGAAAAACGGCCAATCCAAAAACGTTTCATTATGAAACACATTTGAGATAAAAGAGAAAAGGCAATCGAAAACAAGAGAAAAGGTGATCAATTGACACATAAAAACATTGAAGCCAGATATATTAGTCCCTGTAACACCAATAGGGCGTTCATCTTTAATGTTTGAGGTGTCAAGTCCAGGGAAAAGCCATTTGAGATATCTGTCTATGAATCTTATTACACCTTGCTGATCTTGACTTTATTGTAATTGAAACAAATTGAGCTCATACACTTGAAATGTGTACATAAAGTCCTTTTCGGGCCTCGTTGGCGCAGTAGGCAGCGCGTCAGTCTCATAATCTGAAGGCCGTGAGTTCGACCCTCACACGGGGCAGTGATTTTAACGCTCTTTCCTCAATTTTGTTATGCCTGCACACACAAATGCTACGTAAGTTTCCTTCTGTCAGCAATGAAACAGTCCAATAGATTTGATGCTGGAGATCTGGCACCTCACGCAGACCAGGTGAGGTGGGCAGTTTATTTGTCTACCTGGGGTTCCATGGTGTAATGGTTAGCACTCTGGACTCTGAATCCAGTAATCCGAGTTCAAGTCTCGGTGGAACCTTAATTGTTTGGCTTTTTGTAGTGGTGCAATCTTGAGTCTTTGGTTAGAATTCTTACCTGCAGGGCCAATTTGCTGCGTTTAAGGTTGGAGACTTGCCATGGAGAAAACTCAGAGATTCTGGGAACCCTCGGTGTTAATGTTAAATTGAGGTAACAGAATCTTTCAACTCGGCATGGCACAACTTCATTCAAATGATTTAGTTGACCAAATACAGAAAAACGGCCAATCCAAAAACGTTTCATTATGAAACACATTTGAGATAAAAGAGAAAAGGCAATCGAAAACAAGACAAAAGGTGATCAATTGACACATAAAAACATTGAAGCCAGATTTATTAGTCCCTGTAACACCAATAGGGCGTTCATCTTTAATGTTTGAGGTGTCAAGTCCAGGGAAAAGCCATTTGAGATATCTGTCTATGAATCTTATTACACCTTGCTGATCTTGACTTTATTGTAATTGAAACAAATTGAGCTCATACACTTGAAATGTGTACATAAAGTCCTTTTCGGGCCTCGTTGGCGCAGTAGGCAGCGCGTCAGTCTCATAATCTGAAGGCCGTGAGTTCGACCCTCACACGGGGCAGTGATTTTAACGCTCTTTCCTCAATTTTGTTATGCCTGCACACACAAATGCTACGTAAGTTTCCTTCTGTCAGCAATGAAACAGTCCAATAGATTTGATGCTGGAGATCTGGCACCTCACGCAGACCAGGTGAGGTGGGCAGTTTATTTGTCTACCTGGGGTTCCATGGTGTAATGGTTAGCACTCTGGACTCTGAATCCAGTAATCCGAGTTCAAGTCTCGGTGGAACCTTAATTGTTTGGCTTTTTGTAGTGGTGCAATCTTGAGTCTTTGGTTAGAATTCTTACCTGCAGGGCCAATTTGCTGCGTTTAAGGTTGGAGACTTCCCATGGAGAAAACTCAAAGATTCTGGGAACCCTCGGGTGTTAAATTGAGGTAACAGAATCTTTCCACTCGGCATGGCACAACTTCATTCAAATGATTTAGTTGACCAAATACAGAAAAACGGCCAATCCAAAAACATTTCATAATGAAACACATTTGAGATAAAAGAGAAAAGGCAATCGAAAACAAGACAAAAGGTGATCAATTGACACATAAAAACATTGAAGCCAGATATATTAGTCTCTGTAACACCAATTGGGCGTTCATCTGTAATGTTTGAGGTGTCAAGTCCAGGGAAAAGCCATTTGAGATATCTGTCTATGAATCTTATTACACCTTGCTGCTCTTGACTTTATTGTAATTGAAACAAATTGAGCTCATACACTTGAAATGTGTACATAAAGTCCTTTTCGGGCCTCGTTGGCGCAGTAGGCAGCGCGTCAGTCTCATAATCTGAAGGTCGTGAGTTCGACCCTCACACGGGGCAGTGATTTTAACGCTCTTTTCTCAATTTTGTTATGCCTGCACACACAAATGCTACGTAAGTTTCCTTCTGTCAGCAATGAAACAGTCCAATAGATTTGATGCTGGAGATCTGGCACCTCACGCAGACCAGGTGAGGTGGGCAGTTTATTTGTCTACCTGGGGTTCCATGGTGTAATGGTTAGCACTCTGGACTCTGAATCCAGTAATCCGAGTTCAAGTCTCGGTGGAACCTTAATCGTTTAGCAGTTTGTAGTGGTGCAATCTTGAGTCTTTGGTTAGAATTCTTACCTGCAGGGCCAATTTGCTGCGTTTAAGGTTGGAGACTTGCAATGGAGAAAACTCAGAGATTCTGGGAACCCTCGGGTGTTAATGTTAAATTGAGGTAACAGAATCTTTCAACTCGGCATGGCACAACTTCATTCAAATGATTTAGTTGACCAAATACAGAAAAACGGCCAATCCAAAAACGTTTCATTATGAAACACATTTGAGATAAAAGAGAAAAGGCAATCGAAAACAAGAGAAAAGGTGATCAATTGACACATAAAAACATTGAAGCCAGATATATTAGTCCCTGTAACACCAATAGGGCGTTCATCTTTAATGTTTGAGGTGTCAAGTCCAGGGAAAAGCCATTTGAGATATCTGTCTATGAATCTTATTACACCTTGCTGATCTTGACTTTATTGTAATTGAAACAAATTGAGCTCATACACTTGAAATGTGTACATAAAGTCCTTTTCGGGCCTCGTTGGCGCAGTAGGCAGCGCGTCAGTCTCATAATCTGAAGGCCGTGAGTTCGACCCTCACACGGGGCAGTGATTTTAACGCTCTTTCCTCAATTTTGTTATGCCTGCACACACAAATGCTACGTAAGTTTCCTTCTGTCAGCAATGAAACAGTCCAATAGATTTGATGCTGGAGATCTGGCACCTCACGCAGACCAGGTGAGGTGGGCAGTTTATTTGTCTACCTGGGGTTCCATGGTGTAATGGTTAGCACTCTGGACTCTGAATCCAGTAATCCGAGTTCAAGTCTCGGTGGAACCTTAATTGTTTGGCTTTTTGTAGTGGTGCAATCTTGAGTCTTTGGTTAGAATTCTTACCTGCAGGGCCAATTTGCTGCGTTTAAGGTTGGAGACTTCCCATGGAGAAAACTCAAAGATTCTGGGAACCCTCGGGTGTTAAATTGAGGTAACAGAATCTTTCCACTCGGCATGGCACAACTTCATTCAAATGATTTAGTTGACCAAATACAGAAAAACGGCCAATCCAAAAACATTTCATAATGAAACACATTTGAGATAAAAGAGAAAAGGCAATCGAAAACAAGACAAAAGGTGATCAATTGACACATAAAAACATTGAAGCCAGATATATTAGTCTCTGTAACACCAATAGGGCGTTCATCTGTAATGTTTGAGGTGTCAAGTCCAGGGAAAAGCCATTTGAGATATCTGTCTATGAATCTTATTACACCTTGCTGCTCTTGACTTTATTGTAATTGAAACAAATTGAGCTCATACACTTGAAATGTGTACATAAAGTCCTTTTCGGGCCTCGTTGGCGCAGTAGGCAGCGCGTCAGTCTCATAATCTGAAGGTCGTGAGTTCGACCCTCACACGGGGCAGTGATTTTAACGCTCTTTTCTCAATTTTGTTATGCCTGCACACACAAATGCTACGTAAGTTTCCTTCTGTCAGCAATGAAACAGTCCAATAGATTTGATGCTGGAGATCTGGCACCTCACGCAGACCAGGTGAGGTGGGCAGTTTATTTGTCTACCTGGGGTTCCATGGTGTAATGGTTAGCACTCTGGACTCTGAATCCAGTAATCCGAGTTCAAGTCTCGGTGGAACCTTAATCGTTTAGCAGTTTGTAGTGGTGCAATCTTGAGTCTTTGGTTAGAATTCTTACCTGCAGGGCCAATTTGCTGCGTTTAAGGTTGGAGACTTCCCATGGAGAAAACTCAAAGATTCTGGGAACCCTCGGGTGTTAAATTGAGGTAACAGAATCTTTCCACTCGGCATGGCACAACTTCATTCAAATGATTTAGTTGACCAAATACAGAAAAACGGTCATTCCAAAAACATTTCATAATGAAACACATTTGAGATAAAAGAGAAAAGGCAATCGAAAACAAGACAAAAGGTGATCAATTGACACATAAAAACATTGAAGCCAGATATATTAGTCCCTGTAACACCAATAGGGCGTTCATCTTTAATGTTTGAGGTGTCAAGTCCAGGGAAAAGCCATTTGAGATATCTGTCTATGAATCTTATTACACCTTGCTGATTTTGACTTTATTGTAATTGAAACAAATTGAGCTCATACACTTGAAATGTGTACATAAAGTCCTTTTCGGGCCTCGTTGGCGCAGTAGGCAGCGCGTCAGTCTCATAATCTGAAGGCCGTGAGTTCGACCCTCACACGGGGCAGTGATTTTAACGCTCTTTCCTCAATTTTGTTATGCCTGCACACACAAATGCTACGTAAGTTTCCTTCTGTCAGCAATGAAACAGTCCAATAGATTTGATGCTGGAGATCTGGCACCTCACGCAGACCAGGTGAGGTGGGCAGTTTATTTGTCTACCTGGGGTTCCATGGTGTAATGGTTAGCACTCTGGACTCTGAATCCAGTAATCCGAGTTCAAGTCTCGGTGGAACCTTAATTGTTTGGCTTTTTGTAGTGGTGCAATCTTGAGTCTTTGGTTAGAATTCTTACCTGCAGGGCCAATTTGCTGCGTTTAAGGTTGGAGACTTCCCATGGAGAAAACTCAAAGATTCTGGGAACCCTCGGGTGTTAAATTGAGGTAACAGAATCTTTCCACTCGGCATGGCACAACTTCATTCAAATGATTTAGTTGACCAAATACAGAAAAACGGCCAATCCAAAAACATTTCATAATGAAACACATTTGAGATAAAAGAGAAAAGGCAATCGAAAACAAGACAAAAGGTGATCAATTGACACATAAAAACATTGAAGCCAGATATATTAGTCCCTGTAACACCAATAGGGCGTTCATCTTTAATGTTTGAGGTGTCAAGTCCAGGGAAAAGCCATTTGAGATATCTGTCTATGAATCTTATTACACCTTGCTGATCTTGACTTTATTGTAATTGAAACAAATTGAGCTCATACACTTGAAATGTGTACATAAAGTCCTTTTCGGGCCTCGTTGGCGCAGTAGGCAGCGCGTCAGTCTCATAATCTGAAGGCCGTGAGTTCGACCCTCACACGGGGCAGTGATTTTAACGCTCTTTCCTCAATTTTGTTATGCCTGCACACACAAATGCTACGTAAGTTTCCTTCTGTCAGCAATGAAACAGTCCAATAGATTTGATGCTGGAGATCTGGCACCTCACGCAGACCAGGTGAGGTGGGCAGTTTATTTGTCTACCTGGGGTTCCATGGTGTAATGGTTAGCACTCTGGACTCTGAATCCAGTAATCCGAGTTCAAGTCTCGGTGGAACCTTAATCGTTTAGCTGTTTGTAGTGGTGCAATCTTGAGTCTTTGGTTAGAATTCTTACCTGCAGGGCCAATTTGCTGCGTTTAAGGTTGGGGACTTGCCATGGAGAAAACTCAGAGATTCTGGGAACCCTCGGGTGTTAAATTGAGGAAACAGAATCTTTCCACTCGGCATGGCACAACTTCATTCAAATGATTTAGTTGACCAAATACAGAAAAACGGTCATTCCAAAAACGTTTAATTATGAAACACATTTGAGATAAAAGAGAAAAGGCAATCGAAAACAAGACAAAAGGTGATCAATTGACACATAAAAACATTGAAGCCAGATATATTAGTCTCTGTAACACCAATAGGGCGTTCATCTGTAATGTTTGAGGTGTCAAGTCCAGGGAAAAGTCATTTGAGATATCTGTCTATGAATCTTATTACACCTTGCTGCTCTTGACTTTATTGTAATTGAAACAAATTGAGCTCATACACTTGAAATTTGTACATAAAGTCCTTTTCGGGCCTCGTTGGCGCAGTAGGCAGCGCGTCAGTCTCATAATCTGAAGGCCGTGAGTTCGACCCTCACACGGGGCAGTCATTTTAACGCTCTTTCCTCAATTTTGTTATGCCTGCACACACAAATGCTACGTAAGTTTCCTTCTGTCAGCAATGAAACAGTCCAATAGATCTGATGCTGGAGATCTGGCACCTCACGCAGACCAGGTGAGGTGGGCAGTTTATTTGTCTACCTGGGGTTCCATGGTGTAATGGTTAGCACTCTGGACTCTGAATCCAGTAATCCGAGTTCAAGTCTCGGTGGAACCTTAATCGTTTAGCAGTTTGTAGTGGTGCAATCTTGAGTCTTTGGTTAGAATTCTTACCTGCAGGGCCAATTTGCTGCGTTTAAGGTTGGAGACTTGCCATGGAGAAAACTCAGAGATTCTGGGAACCCTCGGGTGTTAATGTTAAATTGAGGTAACAGAATCTTTCCACTCGGCATGGCACAACTTCATTCAAATGATTTAGTTGACCAAATACAGAAAAACGGCCAATCCAAAAACGTTTCATTATGAAACACATTTGAGATAAAAGAGAAAAGGCAATCGAAAACAAGACAAAAGGTGATCAATTGACACATAAAAACATTGAAGCCAGATATATTAGTCCCTGTAACACCAATAGGGCGTTCATCTTTAATGTTTGAGGTGTCAAGTCCAGGGAAAAGCCATTTGAGATATCTGTCTATGAATCTTATTACACCTTGCTGATCTTGACTTTATTGTAATTGAAACAAATTGAGCTCATACACTTGAAATGTGTACATAAAGTCCTTTTCGGGCCTCGTTGGCGCAGTAGGCAGCGCGTCAGTCTCATAATCTGAAGGCCGTGAGTTCGACCCTCACACGGGGCAGTGATTTTAACGCTCTTTCCTCAATTTTGTTATGCCTGCACACACAAATGCTACGTAAGTTTCCTTCTGTCAGCAATGAAACAGTCCAATAGATTTGATGCTGGAGATCTGGCACCTCACGCAGACCAGGTGAGGTGGGCAGTTTATTTGTCTACCTGGGGTTCCATGGTGTAATGGTTAGCACTCTGGACTCTGAATCCAGTAATCCGAGTTCAAGTCTCGGTGGAACCTTAATCGTTTAGCTGTTTGTAGTGGTGCAATCTTGAGTCTTTGGTTAGAATTCTTACCTGCAGGGCCAATTTGCTGCGTTTAAGGTTGGGGACTTGCCATGGAGAAAACTCAGAGATTCTGGGAACCCTCGGGTGTTAAATTGAGGAAACAGAATCTTTCCACTCGGCATGGCACAACTTCATTCAAATGATTTAGTTGACCAAATACAGAAAAACGGTCATTCCAAAAACATTTCATAATGAAACACATTTGAGATAAAAGAGAAAAGGCAATCGAAAACAAGACAAAAGGTGATCAATTGACACATAAAAACATTGAAGCCAGATATATTAGTCCCTGTAACACCAATAGGGCGTTCATCTTTAATGTTTGAGGTGTCAAGTCCAGGGAAAAGCCATTTGAGATATCTGTCTATGAATCTTATTACACCTTGCTGATTTTGACTTTATTGTAATTGAAACAAATTGAGCTCATACACTTGAAATGTGTACATAAAGTCCTTTTCGGGCCTCGTTGGCGCAGTAGGCAGCGCGTCAGTCTCATAATCTGAAGGCCGTGAGTTCGACCCTCACACGGGGCAGTGATTTTAACGCTCTTTCCTCAATTTTGTTATGCCTGCACACACAAATGCTACGTAAGTTTCCTTCTGTCAGCAATGAAACAGTCCAATAGATTTGATGCTGGAGATCTGGCACCTCACGCAGACCAGGTGAGGTGGGCAGTTTATTTGTCTACCTGGGGTTCCATGGTGTAATGGTTAGCACTCTGGACTCTGAATCCAGTAATCCGAGTTCAAGTCTCGGTGGAACCTTAATTGTTTGGCTTTTTGTAGTGGTGCAATCTTGAGTCTTTGGTTAGAATTCTTACCTGCAGGGCCAATTTGCTGCGTTTAAGGTTGGAGACTTCCCATGGAGAAAACTCAAAGATTCTGGGAACCCTCGGGTGTTAAATTGAGGTAACAGAATCTTTCCACTCGGCATGGCACAACTTCATTCAAATGATTTAGTTGACCAAATACAGAAAAACGGCCAATCCAAAAACATTTCATAATGAAACACATTTGAGATAAAAGAGAAAAGGCAATCGAAAACAAGACAAAAGGTGATCAATTGACACATAAAAACATTGAAGCCAGATATATTAGTCTCTGTAACACCAATAGGGCGTTCATCTGTAATGTTTGAGGTGTCAAGTCCAGGGAAAAGCCATTTGAGATATCTGTCTATGAATCTTATTACACCTTGCTGCTCTTGACTTTATTGTAATTGAAACAAATTGAGCTCATACACTTGAAATGTGTACATAAAGTCCTTTTCGGGCCTCGTTGGCGCAGTAGGCAGCGCGTCAGTCTCATAATCTGAAGGTCGTGAGTTCGACCCTCACACGGGGCAGTGATTTTAACGCTCTTTTCTCAATTTTGTTATGCCTGCACACACAAATGCTACGTAAGTTTCCTTCTGTCAGCAATGAAACAGTCCAATAGATTTGATGCTGGAGATCTGGCACCTCACGCAGACCAGGTGAGGTGGGCAGTTTATTTGTCTACCTGGGGTTCCATGGTGTAATGGTTAGCACTCTGGACTCTGAATCCAGTAATCCGAGTTCAAGTCTCGGTGGAACCTTAATCGTTTAGCTGTTTGTAGTGGTGCAATCTTGAGTCTTTGGTTAGAATTCTTACCTGCAGGGCCAATTTGCTGCGTTTAAGGTTGGGGACTTGCCATGGAGAAAACTCAGAGATTCTGGGAACCCTCGGGTGTTAAATTGAGGAAACAGAATCTTTCCACTCGGCATGGCACAACTTCATTCAAATGATTTAGTTGACCAAATACAGAAAAACGGTCATTCCAAAAACATTTCATAATGAAACACATTTGAGATAAAAGAGAAAAGGCAATCGAAAACAAGACAAAAGGTGATCAATTGACACATAAAAACATTGAAGCCAGATATATTAGTCCCTGTAACACCAATAGGGCGTTCATCTTTAATGTTTGAGGTGTCAAGTCCAGGGAAAAGCCATTTGAGATATCTGTCTATGAATCTTATTACACCTTGCTGATTTTGACTTTATTGTAATTGAAACAAATTGAGCTCATACACTTGAAATGTGTACATAAAGTCCTTTTCGGGCCTCGTTGGCGCAGTAGGCAGCGCGTCAGTCTCATAATCTGAAGGCCGTGAGTTCGACCCTCACACGGGGCAGTGATTTTAACGCTCTTTCCTCAATTTTGTTATGCCTGCACACACAAATGCTACGTAAGTTTCCTTCTGTCAGCAATGAAACAGTCCAATAGATTTGATGCTGGAGATCTGGCACCTCACGCAGACCAGGTGAGGTGGGCAGTTTATTTGTCTACCTGGGGTTCCATGGTGTAATGGTTAGCACTCTGGACTCTGAATCCAGTAATCCGAGTTCAAGTCTCGGTGGAACCTTAATTGTTTGGCTTTTTGTAGTGGTGCAATCTTGAGTCTTTGGTTAGAATTCTTACCTGCAGGGCCAATTTGCTGCGTTTAAGGTTGGAGACTTCCCATGGAGAAAACTCAAAGATTCTGGGAACCCTCGGGTGTTAAATTGAGGTAACAGAATCTTTCCACTCGGCATGGCACAACTTCATTCAAATGATTTAGTTGACCAAATACAGAAAAACGGCCAATCCAAAAACATTTCATAATGAAACACATTTGAGATAAAAGAGAAAAGGCAATCGAAAACAAGACAAAAGGTGATCAATTGACACATAAAAACATTGAAGCCAGATATATTAGTCTCTGTAACACCAATAGGGCGTTCATCTGTAATGTTTGAGGTGTCAAGTCCAGGGAAAAGCCATTTGAGATATCTGTCTATGAATCTTATTACACCTTGCTGCTCTTGACTTTATTGTAATTGAAACAAATTGAGCTCATACACTTGAAATGTGTACATAAAGTCCTTTTCGGGCCTCGTTGGCGCAGTAGGCAGCGCGTCAGTCTCATAATCTGAAGGTCGTGAGTTCGACCCTCACACGGGGCAGTGATTTTAACGCTCTTTTCTCAATTTTGTTATGCCTGCACACACAAATGCTACGTAAGTTTCCTTCTGTCAGCAATGAAACAGTCCAATAGATTTGATGCTGGAGATCTGGCACCTCACGCAGACCAGGTGAGGTGGGCAGTTTATTTGTCTACCTGGGGTTCCATGGTGTAATGGTTAGCACTCTGGACTCTGAATCCAGTAATCCGAGTTCAAGTCTCGGTGGAACCTTAATCGTTTAGCAGTTTGTAGTGGTGCAATCTTGAGTCTTTGGTTAGAATTCTTACCTGCAGGGCCAATTTGCTGCGTTTAAGGTTGGAGACTTCCCATGGAGAAAACTCAAAGATTCTGGGAACCCTCGGGTGTTAAATTGAGGTAACAGAATCTTTCCACTCGGCATGGCACAACTTCATTCAAATGATTTAGTTGACCAAATACAGAAAAACGGTCATTCGAAAAACATTTCATAATGAAACACATTTGAGATAAAAGAGAAAAGGCAATCGAAAACAAGACAAAAGGTGATCAATTGACACATAAAAACATTGAAGCCAGATATATTAGTCCCTGTAACACCAATAGGGCGTTCATCTTTAATGTTTGAGGTGTCAAGTCCAGGGAAAAGCCATTTGAGATATCTGTCTATGAATCTTATTACACCTTGCTGATTTTGACTTTATTGTAATTGAAACAAATTGAGCTCATACACTTGAAATGTGTACATAAAGTCCTTTTCGGGCCTCGTTGGCGCAGTAGGCAGCGCGTCAGTCTCATAATCTGAAGGCCGTGAGTTCGACCCTCACACGGGGCAGTGATTTTAACGCTCTTTCCTCAATTTTGTTATGCCTGCACACACAAATGCTACGTAAGTTTCCTTCTGTCAGCAATGAAACAGTCCAATAGATTTGATGCTGGAGATCTGGCACCTCACGCAGACCAGGTGAGGTGGGCAGTTTATTTGTCTACCTGGGGTTCCATGGTGTAATGGTTAGCACTCTGGACTCTGAATCCAGTAATCCGAGTTCAAGTCTCGGTGGAACCTTAATTGTTTGGCTTTTTGTAGTGGTGCAATCTTGAGTCTTTGGTTAGAATTCTTACCTGCAGGGCCAATTTGCTGCGTTTAAGGTTGGAGACTTCCCATGGAGAAAACTCAAAGATTCTGGGAACCCTCGGGTGTTAAATTGAGGTAACAGAATCTTTCCACTCGGCATGGCACAACTTCATTCAAATGATTTAGTTGACCAAATACAGAAAAACGGCCAATCCAAAAACATTTCATAATGAAACACATTTGAGATAAAAGAGAAAAGGCAATCGAAAACAAGACAAAAGGTGATCAATTGACACATAAAAACATTGAAGCCAGATATATTAGTCCCTGTAACACCAATAGGGCGTTCATCTTTAATGTTTGAGGTGTCAAGTCCAGGGAAAAGCCATTTGAGATATCTGTCTATGAATCTTATTACACCTTGCTGATCTTGACTTTATTGTAATTGAAACAAATTGAGCTCATACACTTGAAATGTGTACATAAAGTCCTTTTCGGGCCTCGTTGGCGCAGTAGGCAGCGCGTCAGTCTCATAATCTGAAGGCCGTGAGTTCGACCCTCACACGGGGCAGTGATTTTAACGCTCTTTCCTCAATTTTGTTATGCCTGCACACACAAATGCTACGTAAGTTTCCTTCTGTCAGCAATGAAACAGTCCAATAGATTTGATGCTGGAGATCTGGCACCTCACGCAGACCAGGTGAGGTGGGCAGTTTATTTGTCTACCTGGGGTTCCATGGTGTAATGGTTAGCACTCTGGACTCTGAATCCAGTAATCCGAGTTCAAGTCTCGGTGGAACCTTAATCGTTTAGCAGTTTGTAGTGGTGCAATCTTGAGTCTTTGGTTAGAATTCTTACCTGCAGGGCCAATTTGCTGCGTTTAAGGTTGGAGACTTGCCATGGAGAAAACTCAGAGATTCTGGGAACCCTCGGGTGTTAATGTTAAATTGAGGTAACAGAATCTTTCCACTCGGCATGGCACAACTTCATTCAAATGATTTAGTTGACCAAATACAGAAAAACGGCCAATCCAAAAACGTTTCATTATGAAACACATTTGAGATAAAAGAGAAAAGGCAATCGAAAACAAGACAAAAGGTGATCAATTGACACATAAAAACATTGAAGCCAGATATATTAGTCCCTGTAACACCAATAGGGCGTTCATCTTTAATGTTTGAGGTGTCAAGTCCAGGGAAAAGCCATTTGAGATATCTGTCTATGAATCTTATTACCCCTTGCTGCTCTTGACTTTATTGTAATTGAAACAAATTGAGCTCATACACTTGAAATGTGTACATAAAGTCCTTTTCGGGCCTCGTTGGCGCAGTAGGCAGCGCGTCAATCTCATAATCTGAAGGCCGTGAGTTCGACCCTCACACGGGGCAGTGATTTTAACGCTCTTTCCTCAATTTTGTTATGCCTGCACACACAAATGCTACGTAAGTTTCCTTCTGTCAGCAATGAAACAGTCCAATAGATTTGATGCTGGAGATCTGGCACCTCACGCAGACCAGGTGAGGTGGGCAGTTTATTTGTCTACCTGGGGTTCCATGGTGTAATGGTTAGCACTCTGGACTCTGAATCCAGTAATCCGAGTTCAAGTCTCGGTGGAACCTTAATCGTTTAGCTGTTTGTAGTGGTGCAATCTTGAGTCTTTGGTTAGAATTCTTACCTGCAGGGCCAATTTGCTGCGTTTAAGGTTGGGGACTTGCCATGGAGAAAACTCAGAGATTCTGGGAACCCTCGGGTGTTAAATTGAGGAAACAGAATCTTTCCACTCGGCATGGCACAACTTCATTCAAATGATTTAGTTGACCAAATACAGAAAAACGGTCATTCCAAAAACATTTCATAATGAAACACATTTGAGATAAAAGAGAAAAGGCAATCGAAAACAAGACAAAAGGTGATCAATTGACACATAAAAACATTGAAGCCAGATATATTAGTCCCTGTAACACCAATAGGGCGTTCATCTTTAATGTTTGAGGTGTCAAGTCCAGGGAAAAGCCATTTGAGATATCTGTCTATGAATCTTATTACACCTTGCTGATTTTGACTTTATTGTAATTGAAACAAATTGAGCTCATACACTTGAAATGTGTACATAAAGTCCTTTTCGGGCCTCGTTGGCGCAGTAGGCAGCGCGTCAGTCTCATAATCTGAAGGCCGTGAGTTCGACCCTCACACGGGGCAGTGATTTTAACGCTCTTTCCTCAATTTTGTTATGCCTGCACACACAAATGCTACGTAAGTTTCCTTCTGTCAGCAATGAAACAGTCCAATAGATTTGATGCTGGAGATCTGGCACCTCACGCAGACCAGGTGAGGTGGGCAGTTTATTTGTCTACCTGGGGTTCCATGGTGTAATGGTTAGCACTCTGGACTCTGAATCCAGTAATCCGAGTTCCAGTCTCGGTGGAACCTTAATTGTTTGGCTTTTTGTAGTGGTGCAATCTTGAGTCTTTGGTTAGAATTCTTACCTGCAGGGCCAATTTGCTGCGTTTAAGGTTGGAGACTTCCCATGGAGAAAACTCAAAGATTCTGGGAACCCTCGGGTGTTAAATTGAGGTAACAGAATCTCTCCACTCGGCATGGCACAACTTCATTCAAATGATTTAGTTGACCAAATACAGAAAAACGGCCAATCCAAAAACATTTCATAATGAAACACATTTGAGATAAAAGAGAAAAGGCAATCGAAAACAAGACAAAAGGTGATCAATTGACACATAAAAACATTGAAGCCAGATATATTAGTCCCTGTAACACCAATAGGGCGTTCATCTTTAATGTTTGAGGTGTCAAGTCCAGGGAAAAGCCATTTGAGATATCTGTCTATGAATCTTATTACACCTTGCTGATCTTGACTTTATTGTAATTGAAACAAATTGAGCTCATACACTTGAAATGTGTACATAAAGTCCTTTTCGGGCCTCGTTGGCGCAGTAGGCAGCGCGTCAGTCTCATAATCTGAAGGCCGTGAGTTCGACCCTCACAGGGGGCAGTGATTTTAACGCTCTTTCCTCAATTTTGTTATGCCTGCACACACAAATGCTACGTAAGTTTCCTTCTGTCAGCAATGAAACAGTCCAATAGATTTGATGCTGGAGATCTGGCACCTCACGCAGACCAGGTGAGGTGGGCAGTTTATTTGTCTACCTGGGGTTCCATGGTGTAATGGTTAGCACTCTGGACTCTGAATCCAGTAATCCGAGTTCAAGTCTCGGTGGAACCTTAATCGTTTAGCTGTTTGTAGTGGTGCAATCTTGAGTCTTTGGTTAGAATTCTTACCTGCAGGGCCAATTTGCTGCGTTTAAGGTTGGGGACTTGCCATGGAGAAAACTCAGAGATTCTGGGAACCCTCGGGTGTTAAATTGAGGTAACAGAATCTTTCCACTCGGCATGGCACAACTTCATTCAAATGATTTAGTTGACCAAATACAGAAAAACGGCCAATCCAAAAACGTTTCATTATGAAACACATTTGAGATAAAAGAGAAAAGGCAATCGAAAACAAGACAAAAGGTGATCAATTGACACATAAAAACATTGAAGCCAGATATATTAGTCCCTGTAACACCAATAGGGCGTTCATCTTTAATGTTTGAGGTGTCAAGTCCAGGGAAAAGCCATTTGAGATATCTGTCTATGAATCTTATTACACCTTGCTGATCTTGACTTTATTGTAATTGAAACAAATTGAGCTCATACACTTGAAATGTGTACATAAAGTCCTTTTCGGGCCTCGTTGGCGCAGTAGGCAGCGCGTCAGTCTCATAATCTGAAGGCCGTGAGTTTGACCCTCACACGGGGCAGTGATTTTAATGCTCTTTCCTCAATTTTGTTATGCCTGCACACACAAATGCTACGTAAGTTTCCTTCTGTCAGCAATGAAACAGTCCAATAGATTTGATGCTGGAGATCTGGCACCTCACGCAGACCAGGTGAGGTGGGCAGTTTATTTGTCTACCTGGGGTTCCATGGTGTAATGGTTAGCACTCTGGACTCTGAATCCAGTAATCCGAGTTCAAGTCTCGGTGGAACCTTAATTGTTTGGCTTTTTGTAGTGGTGCAATCTTGAGTCTTTGGTTAGAATTCTTACCTGCAGGGCCAATTTGCTGCGTTTAAGGTTGGAGACTTCCCATGGAGAAAACTCAAAGATTCTGGGAACCCTCGGGTGTTAAATTGAGGTAACAGAATCTTTCCACTCGGCATGGCACAACTTCATTCAAATGATTTAGTTGACCAAATACAGAAAAACGGCCAATCCAAAAACATTTCATAATGAGACACATTTGAGATAAAAGAGAAAAGGCAATCGAAAACAAGACAAAAGGTGATCAATTGACACATAAAAACATTGAAGCCAGATATATTAGTCCCTGTAACACCAATAGGGCGTTCATCTTTAATGTTTGAGGTGTCAAGTCCAGGGAAAAGCCATTTGAGATATCTGTCTATGAATCTTATTACACCTTGCTGATCTTGACTTTATTGTAATTGAAACAAATTGAGCTCATACACTTGAAATGTGTACATAAAGTCCTTTTCGGGCCTCGTTGGCGCAGTAGGCAGCGCGTCAGTCTCATAATCTGAAGGCCGTGAGTTCGACCCTCACACGGGGCAGTGATTTTAACGCTCTTTCCTCAATTTTGTTATGCCTGCACACACAAATGCTAGGTAAGTTTCCTTCTGTCAGCAATGAAACAGTCCAATAGATTTGATGCTGGAGATCTGGCACCTCACGCAGACCAGGTGAGGTGGGCAGTTTATTTGTCTACCTGGGGTTCCATGGTGTAATGGTTAGCACTCTGGATTTTGAATCCAGTGATCCGAGTTCAAGTCTCGGTGGAACCTTAATTGTTTGGCTTTTTGTAGTGGTGCAATCTTGAGTCTTTGGTTAGAATTCTTACCTGCAGGGCCAATTTGCTGCGTTTAAGGTTGGAGACTTCCCATGGAGAAAACTCAAAGATTCTGGGAACCCTCGGGTGTTAAATTGAGGTAACAGAATCTTTCCACTCGGCATGGCACAACTTCATTCAAATGATTTAGTTGACCAAATACAGAAAAACGGCCAATCCAAAAACATTTCATAATGAGACACATTTGAGATAAAAGAGAAAAGGCAATCGAAAACAAGACAAAAGGTGATCAATTGACACATAAAAACATTGAAGCCAGATATATTAGTCCCTGTAACACCAATAGGGCGTTCATCTTTAATGTTTGAGGTGTCAAGTCCAGGGAAAAGCCATTTGAGATATCTGTCTATGAATCTTATTACACCTTGCTGATCTTGACTTTATTGTAATTGAAACAAATTGAGCTCATACACTTGAAATGTGTACATAAAGTCCTTTTCGGGCCTCGTTGGCGCAGTAGGCAGCGCGTCAGTCTCATAATCTGAAGGCCGTGAGTTCGACCCTCACACGGGGCAGTGATTTTAACGCTCTTTCCTCAATTTTGTTATGCCTGCACACACAAATGCTAGGTAAGTTTCCTTCTGTCAGCAATGAAACAGTCCAATAGATTTGATGCTGGAGATCTGGCACCTCACGCAGACCAGGTGAGGTGGGCAGTTTATTTGTCTACCTGGGGTTCCATGGTGTAATGGTTAGCACTCTGGATTTTGAATCCAGTGATCCGAGTTCAAGTCTCGGTGGAACCTTAATTGTTTGGCTTTTTGTAGTGGTGCAATCTTGAGTCTTTGGTTAGAATTCTTACCTGCAGGGCCAATTTGCTGCGTTTAAGGTTGGAGACTTCCCATGGAGAAAACTCAAAGATTCTGGGAACCCTCGGGTGTTAAATTGAGGTAACAGAATCTTTCCACTCGGCATGGCACAACTTCATTCAAATGATTTAGTTGACCAAATACAGAAAAACGGCCAATCCAAAAACATTTCATAATGAAACACATTTGAGATAAAAGAGAAAAGGCAATCGAAAACAAGACAAAAGGTGATCAATTGACACATAAAAACATTGAAGCCAGATATATTAGTCCCTGTAACACCAATAGGGCGTTCATCTTTAATGTTTGAGGTGTCAAGTCCAGGGAAAAGCCATTTGAGATATCTGTCTATGAATCTTATTACACCTTGCTGATCTTGACTTTATTGTAATTGAAACAAATTGAGCTCATACACTTGAAATGTGTACATAAAGTCCTTTTCGGGCCTCGTTGGCGCAGTAGGCAGCGCGTCAGTCTCATAATCTGAAGGCCGTGAGTTCGACCCTCACACGGGGCAGTGATTTTAACGCTCTTTCCTCAATTTTGTTATGCCTGCACACACAAATGCTACGTAAGTTTCCTTCTGTCAGCAATGAAACAGTCCAATAGATTTGATGCTGGAGATCTGGCACCTCACGCAGACCAGGTGAGGTGGGCAGTTTATTTGTCTACCTGGGGTTCCATGGTGTAATGGTTAGCACTCTGGACTCTGAATCCAGTAATCCGAGTTCAAGTCTCGGTGGAACCTTAATCGTTTAGCTGTTTGTAGTGGTGCAATCTTGAGTCTTTGGTTAGAATTCTTACCTGCAGGGCCAATTTGCTGCGTTTAAGGTTGGGGACTTGCCATGGAGAAAACTCAGAGATTCTGGGAACCCTCGGGTGTTAATGTTAAATTGAGGTAACAGAATCTTTCAACTCGGCATGGCACAACTTCATTCAAATGATTTAGTTGACCAAATACAGAAAAACGGCCAATCCAAAAACGTTTCATTATGAAACACATTTGAGATAAAAGAGAAAAGGCAATCGAAAACAAGACAAAAGGTGATCAATTGACACATAAAAACATTGAAGCCAGATATATTAGTCCCTGTAACACCAATAGGGCGTTCATCTTTAATGTTTGAGGTGTCAAGTCCAGGGAAAAGCCATTTGAGATATCTGTCTATGAATCTTATTACACCTTGCTGATCTTGACTTTATTGTAATTGAAACAAATTGAGCTCATACACTTGAAATGTGTACATAAAGTCCTTTTCGGGCCTCGTTGGCGCAGTAGGCAGCGCGTCAGTCTCATAATCTGAAGGCCGTGAGTTCGACCCTCACACGGGGCAGTGATTTTAACGCTCTTTCCTCAATTTTGTTATGCCTGCACACACAAATGCTACGTAAGTTTCCTTCTGTCAGCAATGAAACAGTCCAATAGATTTGATGCTGGAGATCTGGCACCTCACGCAGACCAGGTGAGGTGGGCAGTTTATTTGTCTACCTGGGGTTCCATGGTGTAATGGTTAGCACTCTGGACTCTGAATCCAGTGATCCGAGTTCAAGTCTCGGTGGAACCTTAATTGTTTGGCTTTTTGTAGTGGTGCAATCTTGAGTCTTTGGTTAGAATTCTTACCTGCAGGGCCAATTTGCTGCGTTTAAGGTTGGAGACTTCCCATGGAGAAAACTCAAAGATTCTGGGAACCCTCGGGTGTTAAATTGAGGTAACAGAATCTTTCCACTCGGCATGGCACAACTTCATTCAAATGATTTAGTTGACCAAATACAGAAAAACGGCCAATCCAAAAACATTTCATAATGAAACACATTTGAGATAAAAGAGAAAAGGCAATCGAAAACAAGACAAAAGGTGATCAATTGACACATAAAAACATTGAAGCCAGATATATTAGTCCCTGTAACACCAATAGGGCGTTCATCTTTAATGTTTGAGGTGTCAAGTCCAGGGAAAAGCCATTTGAGATATCTGTCTATGAATCTTATTACACCTTGCTGATCTTGACTTTATTGTAATTGAAACAAATTGAGCTCATACACTTGAAATGTGTACATAAAGTCCTTTTCGGGCCTCGTTGGCGCAGTAGGCAGCGCGTCAGTCTCATAATCTGAAGGCCGTGAGTTCGACCCTCACACGGGGCAGTGATTTTAACGCTCTTTCCTCAATTTTGTTATGCCTGCACACACAAATGCTACGTAAGTTTCCTTCTGTCAGCAATGAAACAGTCCAATAGATTTGATGCTGGAGATCTGGCACCTCACGCAGACCAGGTGAGGTGGGCAGTTTATTTGTCTACCTGGGGTTCCATGGTGTAATGGTTAGCACTCTGGACTCTGAATCCAGTGATCCGAGTTCAAGTCTCGGTGGAACCTTAATTGTTTGGCTTTTTGTAGTGGTGCAATCTTGAGTCTTTGGTTAGAATTCTTACCTGCAGGGCCAATTTGCTGCGTTTAAGGTTGGAGACTTCCCATGGAGAAAACTCAAAGATTCTGGGAACCCTCGGGTGTTAAATTGAGGTAACAGAATCTTTCCACTCGGCATGGCACAACTTCATTCAAATGATTTAGTTGACCAAATACAGAAAAACGGCCAATCCAAAAACATTTCATAATGAAACACATTTGAGATAAAAGAGAAAAGGCAATCGAAAACAAGACAAAAGGTGATCAATTGACACATAAAAACATTGAAGCCAGATATATTAGTCCCTGTAACACCAATAGGGCGTTCATCTTTAATGTTTGAGGTGTCAAGTCCAGGGAAAAGCCATTTGAGATATCTGTCTATGAATCTTATTACACCTTGCTGATCTTGACTTTATTGTAATTGAAACAAATTGAGCTCATACACTTGAAATGTGTACATAAAGTCCTTTTCGGGCCTCGTTGGCGCAGTAGGCAGCGCGTCAGTCTCATAATCTGAAGGCCGTGAGTTCGACCCTCACACGGGGCAGTGATTTTAACGCTCTTTCCTCAATTTTGTTATGCCTGCACACACAAATGCTACGTAAGTTTCCTTCTGTCAGCAATGAAACAGTCCATTAGATTTGATGCTGGAGATCTGGCACCTCACGCAGACCAGGTGAGGTGGGCAGTTTATTTGTCTACCTGGGGTTCCATGGTGTAATGGTTAGCACTCTGGACTCTGAATCCAGTGATCCGAGTTCAAGTCTCGGTGGAACCTTAATTGTTTGGCTTTTTGTAGTGGTGCAATCTTGAGTCTTTGGTTAGAATTCTTACCTGCAGGGCCAATTTGCTGCGTTTAAGGTTGGAGACTTCCCATGGAGAAAACTCAAAGATTCTGGGAACCCTCGGGTGTTAAATTGAGGTAACAGAATCTTTCCACTCGGCATGGCACAACTTCATTCAAATGATTTAGTTGACCAAATACAGAAAAACGGCCAATCCAAAAACATTTCATAATGAAACACATTTGAGATAAAAGAGAAAAGGCAATCGAAAACAAGACAAAAGGTGATCAATTGACACATAAAAACATTGAAGCCAGATATATTAGTCCCTGTAACACCAATAGGGCGTTCATCTTTAATGTTTGAGGTGTCAAGTCCAGGGAAAAGCCATTTGAGATATCTGTCTATGAATCTTATTACACCTTGCTGATCTTGACTTTATTGTAATTGAAACAAATTGAGCTCATACACTTGAAATGTGTACATAAAGTCCTTTTCGGGCCTCGTTGGCGCAGTAGGCAGCGCGTCAGTCTCATAATCTGAAGGCCGTGAGTTCGACCCTCACACGGGGCAGTGATTTTAACGCTCTTTCCTCAATTTTGTTATGCCTGCACACACAAATGCTACGTAAGTTTCCTTCTGTCAGCAATGAAACAGTCCATTAGATTTGATGCTGGAGATCTGGCACCTCACGCAGACCAGGTGAGGTGGGCAGTTTTATTTGTCTACCTGGGGTTCCATGGTGTAATGGTTAGCACTCTGGACTCTGAATCCAGTGATCCGAGTTCAAGTCTCGGTGGAACCTTAATTGTTTGGCTTTTTGTAGTGGTGCAATCTTGAGTCTTTGGTTAGAATTCTTACCTGCAGGGCCAATTTGCTGCGTTTAAGGTTGGAGACTTGCCATGGAGAAAACTCAGAGATTCTGGGAACCCTCGGGTGTTAAATTGAGGTAACAGAATCTTTCCACTCGGCATGGCACAACTTCATTCAAATGATTTAGTTGACCAAATACAGAAAAACGGCCAATCCAAAAACATTTCATAATGAAACACATTTGAGATAAAAGAGAAAAGGCAATCGAAAACAAGACAAAAGGTGATCAATTGACACATAAAAACATTGAAGCCAGATATATTAGTCCCTGTAACACCAATAGGGCGTTCATCTTTAATGTTTGAGGTGTCAAGTCCAGGGAAAAGCCATTTGAGATATCTGTCTATGAATCTTATTACACCTTGCTGATCTTGACTTTATTGTAATTGAAACAAATTGAGCTCATACACTTGAAATGTGTACATATAGTCCTTTTCGGGCCTCGTTGGCGCAGTAGGCAGCGCGTCAGTCTCATAATCTGAAGGCCGTGAGTTCGACCCTCACACGGGGCAGTGATTTTAACGCTCTTTCCTCAATTTTGTTATGCCTGCACACACAAATGCTACGTAAGTTTCCTTCTGTCAGCAATGAAACAGTCCAATAGATTTGATGCTGGAGATCTGGCACCTCACGCAGACCAGGTGAGGTGGGCAGTTTATTTGTCTACCTGGGGTTCCATGGTGTAATGGTTAGCACTCTGGACTCTGAATCCAGTAATCCGAGTTCAAGTCTCGGTGGAACCTTAATTGTTTGGCTTTTTGTAGTGGTGCAATCTTGAGTCTTTGGTTAGAATTCTTACCTGCAGGGCCAATTTGCTGCGTTTAAGGTTGGAGACTTCCCATGGAGAAAACTCAAAGATTCTGGGAACCCTCGGGTGTTAAATTGAGGTAACAGAATCTTTCCACTCGGCATGGCACAACTTCATTCAAATGATTTAGTTGACCAAATACAGAAAAACGGCCAATCCAAAAACGTTTCATTATGAAACACATTTGAGATAAAAGAGAAAAGGCAATCGAAAACAAGACAAAAGGTGATCAATTGACACATAAAAACATTGAAGCCAGATATATTAGTCCCTGTAACACCAATAGGGCGTTCATCTTTAATGTTTGAGGTGTCAAGTCCAGGGAAAAGCCATTTGAGATATCTGTCTATGAATCTTATTACACCTTGCTGATCTTGACTTTATTGTAATTGAAACAAATTGAGCTCATACACTTGAAATGTGTACATAAAGTCCTTTTCGGGCCTCTTTGGCGCAGTAGGCAGCGCGTCAGTCTCATAATCTGAAGGCCGTGAGTTCGACCCTCACACGGGGCAGTGATTTTAACGCTCTTTCCTCAATTTTGTTATGCCTGCACACACAAATGCTACGTAAGTTTCCTTCTGTCAGCAATGAAACAGTCCAATAGATTTGATGCTGGAGATCTGGCACCTCACGCAGACCAGGTGAGGTGGGCAGTTTATTTGTCTACCTGGGGTTCCATGGTGTAATGGTTAGCACTCTGGACTCTGAATCCAGTAATCCGAGTTCAAGTCTCGGTGGAACCTTAATTGTTTGGCTTTTTGTAGTGGTGCAATCTTGAGTCTTTGGTTAGAATTCTTACCTGCAGGGCCAATTTGCTGCGTTTAAGGTTGGAGACTTGCCATGGAGAAAACTCAGAGATTCTGGGAACCCTCGGGTGTTAATGTTAAATTGAGGTAACAGAATCTTTCAACTCGGCATGGCACAACTTCATTCAAATGATTTAGTTGACCAAATACAGAAAAACGGCCAATCCAAAAACATTTCATAATGAAACACATTTGAGATAAAAGAGAAAAGGCAATCGAAAACAAGACAAAAGGTGATCAATTGACACATAAAAACATTGAAGCCAGATATATTAGTCCCTGTAACACCAATAGGGCGTTCATCTTTAATGTTTGAGGTGTCAAGTCCAGGGAAAAGCCATTTGAGATATCTGTCTATGAATCTTATTACACCTTGCTGATCTTGACTTTATTGTAATTGAAACAAATTGAGCTCATACACTTGAAATGTGTACATAAAGTCCTTTTCGGGCCTCGTTGGCGCAGTAGGCAGCGCGTCAGTCTCATAATCTGAAGGCCGTGAGTTCGACCCTCACACGGGGCAGTGATTTTAACTCTCTTTCCTCAATTTTGTTATGCCTGCACACACAAATGCTACGTAAGTTTCCTTCTGTCAGCAATGAAACAGTCCAATAGATTTGATGCTGGAGATCTGGCACCTCACGCAGACCAGGTGAGGTGGGCAGTTTATTTGTCTACCTGGGGTTCCATGGTGTAATGGTTAGCACTCTGGACTCTGAATCCAGTAATCCGAGTTCAAGTCTCGGTGGAACCTTAATTGTTTGGCTTTTTGTAGTGGTGCAATCTTGAGTCTTTGGTTAGAATTCTTACCTGCAGGGCCAATTTGCTGCGTTTAAGGTTGGAGACTTCCCATGGAGAAAACTCAAAGATTCTGGGAACCCTCGGGTGTTAAATTGAGGTAACAGAATCTTTCCACTCGGCATGGCACAACTTCATTCAAATGATTTAGTTGACCAAATACAGAAAAACGGCCAATCCAAAAACATTTCATAATGAAACACATTTGAGATAAAAGAGAAAAGGCAATCGAAAACAAGACAAAAGGTGATCAATTGACACATAAAAACATTGAAGCCAGATATATTAGTCCCTGTAACACCAATAGGGCGTTCATCTTTAATGTTTGAGGTGTCAAGTCCAGGGAAAAGCCATTTGAGATATCTGTCTATGAATCTTATTACACCTTGCTGATCTTGACTTTATTGTAATTGAAACAAATTGAGCTCATACACTTGAAATGTGTACATAAAGTCCTTTTCGGGCCTCGTTGGCGCAGTAGGCAGCGCGTCAGTCTCATAATCTGAAGGCCGTGAGTTCGACCCTCACACGGGGCAGTGATTTTAACGCTCTTTCCTCAATTTTGTTATGCCTGCACACACAAATGCTACGTAAGTTTCCTTCTGTCAGCAATGAAACAGTCCATTAGATTTGATGCTGGAGATCTGGCACCTCACGCAGACCAGGTGAGGTGGGCAGTTTATTTGTCTACCTGGGGTTCCATGGTGTAATGGTTAGCACTCTGGACTCTGAATCCAGTGATCCGAGTTCAAGTCTCGGTGGAACCTTAATTGTTTGGCTTTTTGTAGTGGTGCAATCTTGAGTCTTTGGTTAGAATTCTTACCTGCAGGGCCAATTTGCTGCGTTTAAGGTTGGAGACTTGCCATGGAGAAAACTCAGAGATTCTGGGAACCCTCGGGTGTTAAATTGAGGTAACAGAATCTTTCCACTCGGCATGGCACAACTTCATTCAAATGATTTAGTTGACCAAATACAGAAAAACGGCCAATCCAAAAACATTTCATAATGAAACACATTTGAGATAAAAGAGAAAAGGCAATCGAAAACAAGACAAAAGGTGATCAATTGACACATAAAAACATTGAAGCCAGATATATTAGTCCCTGTAACACCAATAGGGCGTTCATCTTTAATGTTTGAGGTGTCAAGTCCAGGGAAAAGCCATTTGAGATATCTGTCTATGAATCTTATTACACCTTGCTGATCTTGACTTTATTGTAATTGAAACAAATTGAGCTCATACACTTGAAATGTGTACATATAGTCCTTTTCGGGCCTCGTTGGCGCAGTAGGCAGCGCGTCAGTCTCATAATCTGAAGGCCGTGAGTTCGACCCTCACACGGGGCAGTGATTTTAACGCTCTTTCCTCAATTTTGTTATGCCTGCACACACAAATGCTACGTAAGTTTCCTTCTGTCAGCAATGAAACAGTCCAATAGATTTGATGCTGGAGATCTGGCACCTCACGCAGACCAGGTGAGGTGGGCAGTTTATTTGTCTACCTGGGGTTCCATGGTGTAATGGTTAGCACTCTGGACTCTGAATCCAGTAATCCGAGTTCAAGTCTCGGTGGAACCTTAATTGTTTGGCTTTTTGTAGTGGTGCAATCTTGAGTCTTTGGTTAGAATTCTTACCTGCAGGGCCAATTTGCTGCGTTTAAGGTTGGAGACTTCCCATGGAGAAAACTCAAAGATTCTGGGAACCCTCGGGTGTTAAATTGAGGTAACAGAATCTTTCCACTCGGCATGGCACAACTTCATTCAAATGATTTAGTTGACCAAATACAGAAAAACGGCCAATCCAAAAACATTTCATAATGAAACACATTTGAGATAAAAGAGAAAAGGCAATCGAAAACAAGACAAAAGGTGATCAATTGACACATAAAAACATTGAAGCCAGATATATTAGTCCCTGTAACACCAATAGGGCGTTCATCTTTAATGTTTGAGGTGTCAAGTCCAGGGAAAAGCCATTTGAGATATCTGTCTATGAATCTTATTACACCTTGCTGATCTTGACTTTATTGTAATTGAAACAAATTGAGCTCATACACTTGAAATGTGTACATATAGTCCTTTTCGGGCCTCGTTGGCGCAGTAGGCAGCGCGTCAGTCTCATAATCTGAAGGCCGTGAGTTCGACCCTCACACGGGGCAGTGATTTTAACGCTCTTTCCTCAATTTTGTTATGCCTGCACACACAAATGCTACGTAAGTTTCCTTCTGTCAGCAATGAAACAGTCCAATAGATTTGATGCTGGAGATCTGGCACCTCACGCAGACCAGGTGAGGTGGGCAGTTTATTTGTCTACCTGGGGTTCCATGGTGTAATGGTTAGCACTCTGGACTCTAAATCCAGTAATCCGAGTTCAAGTCTCGGTGGAACCTTAATTGTTTGGCTTTTTGTAGTGGTGCAATCTTGAGTCTTTGGTTAGAATTCTTACCTGCAGGGCCAATTTGCTGCGTTTAAGGTTGGAGACTTGCCATGGAGAAAACTCAAAGATTCTGGGAACCCTCGGGTGTTAAATTGAGGTAACAGAATCTTTCCACTCGGCATGGCACAACTTCATTCAAATGATTTAGTTGACCAAATACAGAAAAACGGCCAATCCAAAAACGTTTCATTATGAAACACATTTGAGATAAAAGAGAAAAGGCAATCGAAAACAAGACAAAAGGTGATCAATTGACACATAAAAACATTGAAGCCAGATATATTAGTCCCTGTAACACCAATAGGGCGTTCATCTTTAATGTTTGAGGTGTCAAGTCCAGGGAAAAGCCATTTGAGATATCTGTCTATGAATCTTATTACACCTTGCTGATCTTGACTTTATTGTAATTGAAACAAATTGAGCTCATACACTTGAAATGTGTACATATAGTCCTTTTCGGGCCTCGTTGGCGCAGTAGGCAGCGCGTCAGTCTCATAATCTGAAGGCCGTGAGTTCGACCCTCACACGGGGCAGTGATTTTAACGCTCTTTCCTCAATTTTGTTATGCCTGCACACACAAATGCTACGTAAGTTTCCTTCTGTCAGCAATGAAACAGTCCAATAGATTTGATGCTGGAGATCTGGCACCTCACGCAGACCAGGTGAGGTGGGCAGTTTATTTGTCTACCTGGGGTTCCATGGTGTAATGGTTAGCACTCTGGACTCTGAATCCAGTAATCCGAGTTCAAGTCTCGGTGGAACCTTAATTGTTTGGCTTTTTGTAGTGGTGCAATCTTGAGTCTTTGGTTAGAATTCTTACCTGCAGGGCCAATTTGCTGCGTTTAAGGTTGGAGACTTCCCATGGAGAAAACTCAAAGATTCTGGGAACCCTCGGGTGTTAAATTGAGGTAACAGAATCTTTCCACTCGGCATGGCACAACTTCATTCAAATGATTTAGTTGACCAAATACAGAAAAACGGCCAATCCAAAAACATTTCATAATGAAACACATTTGAGATAAAAGAGAAAAGGCAATCGAAAACAAGACAAAAGGTGATCAATTGACACATAAAAACATTGAAGCCAGATATATTAGTCCCTGTAACACCAATAGGGCGTTCATCTTTAATGTTTGAGGTGTCAAGTCCAGGGAAAAGCCATTTGAGATATCTGTCTATGAATCTTATTACACCTTGCTGATCTTGACTTTATTGTAATTGAAACAAATTGAGCTCATACACTTGAAATGTGTACATATAGTCCTTTTCGGGCCTCGTTGGCGCAGTAGGCAGCGCGTCAGTCTCATAATCTGAAGGCCGTGAGTTCGACCCTCACACGGGGCAGTGATTTTAACGCTCTTTCCTCAATTTTGTTATGCCTGCACACACAAATGCTACGTAAGTTTCCTTCTGTCAGCAATGAAACAGTCCAATAGATTTGATGCTGGAGATCTGGCACCTCACGCAGACCAGGTGAGGTGGGCAGTTTATTTGTCTACCTGGGGTTCCATGGTGTAATGGTTAGCACTCTGGACTCTAAATCCAGTAATCCGAGTTCAAGTCTCGGTGGAACCTTAATTGTTTGGCTTTTTGTAGTGGTGCAATCTTGAGTCTTTGGTTAGAATTCTTACCTGCAGGGCCAATTTGCTGCGTTTAAGGTTGGAGACTTGCCATGGAGAAAACTCAAAGATTCTGGGAACCCTCGGGTGTTAAATTGAGGTAACAGAATCTTTCCACTCGGCATGGCACAACTTCATTCAAATGATTTAGTTGACCAAATACAGAAAAACGGCCAATCCAAAAACGTTTCATTATGAAACACATTTGAGATAAAAGAGAAAAGGCAATCGAAAACAAGACAAAAGGTGATCAATTGACACATAAAAACATTGAAGCCAGATATATTAGTCCCTGTAACACCAATAGGGCGTTCATCTTTAATGTTTGAGGTGTCAAGTCCAGGGAAAAGCCATTTGAGATATCTGTCTATGAATCTTATTACACCTTGCTGATCTTGACTTTATTGTAATTGAAACAAATTGAGCTCATACACTTGAAATGTGTACATAAAGTCCTTTTCGGGCCTCTTTGGCGCAGTAGGCAGCGCGTCAGTCTCATAATCTGAAGGCCGTGAGTTCGACCCTCACACGGGGCAGTGATTTTAACGCTCTTTCCTCAATTTTGTTATGCCTGCACACACAAATGCTACGTAAGTTTCCTTCTGTCAGCAATGAAACAGTCCAATAGATTTGATGCTGGAGATCTGGCACCTCACGCAGACCAGGTGAGGTGGGCAGTTTATTTGTCTACCTGGGGTTCCATGGTGTAATGGTTAGCACTCTGGACTCTGAATCCAGTAATCCGAGTTCAAGTCTCGGTGGAACCTTAATTGTTTGGCTTTTTGTAGTGGTGCAATCTTGAGTCTTTGGTTAGAATTCTTACCTGCAGGGCCAATTTGCTGCGTTTAAGGTTGGAGACTTGCCATGGAGAAAACTCAGAGATTCTGGGAACCCTCGGGTGTTAATGTTAAATTGAGGTAACAGAATCTTTCAACTCGGCATGGCACAACTTCATTCAAATGATTTAGTTGACCAAATACAGAAAAACGGCCAATCCAAAAACGTTTCATAATGAAACACATTTGAGATAAAAGAGAAAAGGCAATCGAAAACAAGACAAAAGGTGATCAATTGACACATAAAAACATTGAAGCCAGATATATTAGTCCCTGTAACACCAATAGGGCGTTCATCTTTAATGTTTGAGGTGTCAAGTCCAGGGAAAAGCCATTTGAGATATCTGTCTATGAATCTTATTACACCTTGCTGATCTTGACTTTATTGTAATTGAAACAAATTGAGCTCATACACTTGAAATGTGTACATAAAGTCCTTTTCGGGCCTCGTTGGCGCAGTAGGCAGCGCGTCAGTCTCATAATCTGAAGGCCGTGAGTTCGACCCTCACACGGGGCAGTGATTTTAACGCTCTTTCCTCAATTTTGTTATGCCTGCACACACAAATGCTACGTAAGTTTCCTTCTGTCAGCAATGAAACAGTCCAATAGATTTGATGCTGGAGATCTGGCACCTCACGCAGACCAGGTGAGGTGGGCAGTTTATTTGTCTACCTGGGGTTCCATGGTGTAATGGTTAGCACTCTGGACTCTGAATCCAGTGATCCGAGTTCAAGTCTCGGTGGAACCTTAATTGTTTGGCTTTTTGTAGTGGTGCAATCTTGAGTCTTTGGTTAGAATTCTTACCTGCAGGGCCAATTTGCTGCGTTTAAGGTTGGAGACTTGCCATGGAGAAAACTCAGAGATTCTGGGAACCCTCGGGTGTTAATGTTAAATTGAGGTAACAGAATCTTTCAACTCGGCATGGCACAACTTCATTCAAATGATTTAGTTGACCAAATACAGAAAAACGGCCAATCCAAAAACATTTCATAATGAAACACATTTGAGATAAAAGAGAAAAGGCAATCGAAAACAAGACAAAAGGTGATCAATTGACACATAAAAACATTGAAGCCAGATATATTAGTCCCTGTAACACCAATAGGGCGTTCATCTTTAATGTTTGAGGTGTCAAGTCCAGGGAAAAGCCATTTGAGATATCTGTCTATGAATCTTATTACACCTTGCTGATCTTGACTTTATTGTAATTGAAACAAATTGAGCTCATACACTTGAAATGTGTACATAAAGTCCTTTTCGGGCCTCGTTGGCGCAGTAGGCAGCGCGTCAGTCTCATAATCTGAAGGCCGTGAGTTCGACCCTCACACGGGGCAGTGATTTTAACTCTCTTTCCTCAATTTTGTTATGCCTGCACACACAAATGCTACGTAAGTTTCCTTCTGTCAGCAATGAAACAGTCCAATAGATTTGATGCTGGAGATCTGGCACCTCACGCAGACCAGGTGAGGTGGGCAGTTTATTTGTCTACCTGGGGTTCCATGGTGTAATGGTTAGCACTCTGGACTCTGAATCCAGTAATCCGAGTTCAAGTCTCGGTGGAACCTTAATTGTTTGGCTTTTTGTAGTGGTGCAATCTTGAGTCTTTGGTTAGAATTCTTACCTGCAGGGCCAATTTGCTGCGTTTAAGGTTGGAGACTTCCCATGGAGAAAACTCAAAGATTCTGGGAACCCTCGGGTGTTAAATTGAGGTAACAGAATCTTTCCACTCGGCATGGCACAACTTCATTCAAATGATTTAGTTGACCAAATACAGAAAAACGGCCAATCCAAAAACATTTCATAATGAAACACATTTGAGATAAAAGAGAAAAGGCAATCGAAAACAAGACAAAAGGTGATCAATTGACACATAAAAACATTGAAGCCAGATATATTAGTCCCTGTAACACCAATAGGGCGTTCATCTTTAATGTTTGAGGTGTCAAGTCCAGGGAAAAGCCATTTGAGATATCTGTCTATGAATCTTATTACACCTTGCTGATCTTGACTTTATTGTAATTGAAACAAATTGAGCTCATACACTTGAAATGTGTACATAAAGTCCTTTTCGGGCCTCGTTGGCGCAGTAGGCAGCGCGTCAGTCTCATAATCTGAAGGCCGTGAGTTCGACCCTCACACGGGGCAGTGATTTTAACGCTCTTTCCTCAATTTTGTTATGCCTGCACACACAAATGCTACGTAAGTTTCCTTCTGTCAGCAATGAAACAGTCCATTAGATTTGATGCTGGAGATCTGGCACCTCACGCAGACCAGGTGAGGTGGGCAGTTTATTTGTCTACCTGGGGTTCCATGGTGTAATGGTTAGCACTCTGGACTCTGAATCCAGTGATCCGAGTTCAAGTCTCGGTGGAACCTTAATTGTTTGGCTTTTTGTAGTGGTGCAATCTTGAGTCTTTGGTTAGAATTCTTACCTGCAGGGCCAATTTGCTGCGTTTAAGGTTGGAGACTTGCCATGGAGAAAACTCAGAGATTCTGGGAACCCTCGGGTGTTAAATTGAGGTAACAGAATCTTTCCACTCGGCATGGCACAACTTCATTCAAATGATTTAGTTGACCAAATACAGAAAAACGGCCAATCCAAAAACATTTCATAATGAAACACATTTGAGATAAAAGAGAAAAGGCAATCGAAAACAAGACAAAAGGTGATCAATTGACACATAAAAACATTGAAGCCAGATATATTAGTCCCTGTAACACCAATAGGGCGTTCATCTTTAATGTTTGAGGTGTCAAGTCCAGGGAAAAGCCATTTGAGATATCTGTCTATGAATCTTATTACACCTTGCTGATCTTGACTTTATTGTAATTGAAACAAATTGAGCTCATACACTTGAAATGTGTACATATAGTCCTTTTCGGGCCTCGTTGGCGCAGTAGGCAGCGCGTCAGTCTCATAATCTGAAGGCCGTGAGTTCGACCCTCACACGGGGCAGTGATTTTAACGCTCTTTCCTCAATTTTGTTATGCCTGCACACACAAATGCTACGTAAGTTTCCTTCTGTCAGCAATGAAACAGTCCAATAGATTTGATGCTGGAGATCTGGCACCTCACGCAGACCAGGTGAGGTGGGCAGTTTATTTGTCTACCTGGGGTTCCATGGTGTAATGGTTAGCACTCTGGACTCTGAATCCAGTAATCCGAGTTCAAGTCTCGGTGGAACCTTAATTGTTTGGCTTTTTGTAGTGGTGCAATCTTGAGTCTTTGGTTAGAATTCTTACCTGCAGGGCCAATTTGCTGCGTTTAAGGTTGGAGACTTCCCATGGAGAAAACTCAAAGATTCTGGGAACCCTCGGGTGTTAAATTGAGGTAACAGAATCTTTCCACTCGGCATGGCACAACTTCATTCAAATGATTTAGTTGACCAAATACAGAAAAACGGCCAATCCAAAAACATTTCATAATGAAACACATTTGAGATAAAAGAGAAAAGGCAATCGAAAACAAGACAAAAGGTGATCAATTGACACATAAAAACATTGAAGCCAGATATATTAGTCCCTGTAACACCAATAGGGCGTTCATCTTTAATGTTTGAGGTGTCAAGTCCAGGGAAAAGCCATTTGAGATATCTGTCTATGAATCTTATTACACCTTGCTGATCTTGACTTTATTGTAATTGAAACAAATTGAGCTCATACACTTGAAATGTGTACATATAGTCCTTTTCGGGCCTCGTTGGCGCAGTAGGCAGCGCGTCAGTCTCATAATCTGAAGGCCGTGAGTTCGACCCTCACACGGGGCAGTGATTTTAACGCTCTTTCCTCAATTTTGTTATGCCTGCACACACAAATGCTACGTAAGTTTCCTTCTGTCAGCAATGAAACAGTCCAATAGATTTGATGCTGGAGATCTGGCACCTCACGCAGACCAGGTGAGGTGGGCAGTTTATTTGTCTACCTGGGGTTCCATGGTGTAATGGTTAGCACTCTGGACTCTGAATCCAGTAATCCGAGTTCAAGTCTCGGTGGAACCTTAATTGTTTGGCTTTTTGTAGTGGTGCAATCTTGAGTCTTTGGTTAGAATTCTTACCTGCAGGGCCAATTTGCTGCGTTTAAGGTTGGAGACTTGCCATGGAGAAAACTCAAAGATTCTGGGAACCCTCGGGTGTTAAATTGAGGTAACAGAATCTTTCCACTCGGCATGGCACAACTTCATTCAAATGATTTAGTTGACCAAATACAGAAAAACGGCCAATCCAAAAACGTTTCATTATGAAACACATTTGAGATAAAAGAGAAAAGGCAATCGAAAACAAGACAAAAGGTGATCAATTGACACATAAAAACATTGAAGCCAGATATATTAGTCCCTGTAACACCAATAGGGCGTTCATCTTTAATGTTTGAGGTGTCAAGTCCAGGGAAAAGCCATTTGAGATATCTGTCTATGAATCTTATTACACCTTGCTGATCTTGACTTTATTGTAATTGAAACAAATTGAGCTCATACACTTGAAATGTGTACATAAAGTCCTTTTCGGGCCTCTTTGGCGCAGTAGGCAGCGCGTCAGTCTCATAATCTGAAGGCCGTGAGTTCGACCCTCACACGGGGCAGTGATTTTAACGCTCTTTCCTCAATTTTGTTATGCCTGCACACACAAATGCTACGTAAGTTTCCTTCTGTCAGCAATGAAACAGTCCAATAGATTTGATGCTGGAGATCTGGCACCTCACGCAGACCAGGTGAGGTGGGCAGTTTATTTGTCTACCTGGGGTTCCATGGTGTAATGGTTAGCACTCTGGACTCTGAATCCAGTAATCCGAGTTCAAGTCTCGGTGGAACCTTAATTGTTTGGCTTTTTGTAGTGGTGCAATCTTGAGTCTTTGGTTAGAATTCTTACCTGCAGGGCCAATTTGCTGCGTTTAAGGTTGGAGACTTGCCATGGAGAAAACTCAGAGATTCTGGGAACCCTCGGGTGTTAATGTTAAATTGAGGTAACAGAATCTTTCAACTCGGCATGGCACAACTTCATTCAAATGATTTAGTTGACCAAATACAGAAAAACGGCCAATCCAAAAACGTTTCATAATGAAACACATTTGAGATAAAAGAGAAAAGGCAATCGAAAACAAGACAAAAGGTGATCAATTGACACATAAAAACATTGAAGCCAGATATATTAGTCCCTGTAACACCAATAGGGCGTTCATCTTTAATGTTTGAGGTGTCAAGTCCAGGGAAAAGCCATTTGAGATATCTGTCTATGAATCTTATTACACCTTGCTGATCTTGACTTTATTGTAATTGAAACAAATTGAGCTCATACACTTGAAATGTGTACATAAAGTCCTTTTCGGGCCTCGTTGGCGCAGTAGGCAGCGCGTCAGTCTCATAATCTGAAGGCCGTGAGTTCGACCCTCACACGGGGCAGTGATTTTAACGCTCTTTCCTCAATTTTGTTATGCCTGCACACACAAATGCTACGTAAGTTTCCTTCTGTCAGCAATGAAACAGTCCAATAGATTTGATGCTGGAGATCTGGCACCTCACGCAGACCAGGTGAGGTGGGCAGTTTATTTGTCTACCTGGGGTTCCATGGTGTAATGGTTAGCACTCTGGACTCTGAATCCAGTGATCCGAGTTCAAGTCTCGGTGGAACCTTAATTGTTTGGCTTTTTGTAGTGGTGCAATCTTGAGTCTTTGGTTAGAATTCTTACCTGCAGGGCCAATTTGCTGCGTTTAAGGTTGGAGACTTCCCATGGAGAAAACTCAAAGATTCTGGGAACCCTCGGGTGTTAAATTGAGGTAACAGAATCTTTCCACTCGGCATGGCACAACTTCATTCAAATGATTTAGTTGACCAAATACAGAAAAACGGCCAATCCAAAAACATTTCATAATGAAACACATTTGAGATAAAAGAGAAAAGGCAATCGAAAACAAGACAAAAGGTGATCAATTGACACATAAAAACATTGAAGCCAGATATATTAGTCCCTGTAACACCAATAGGGCGTTCATCTTTAATGTTTGAGGTGTCAAGTCCAGGGAAAAGCCATTTGAGATATCTGTCTATGAATCTTATTACACCTTGCTGATCTTGACTTTATTGTAATTGAAACAAATTGAGCTCATACACTTGAAATGTGTACATAAAGTCCTTTTCGGGCCTCGTTGGCGCAGTAGGCAGCGCGTCAGTCTCATAATCTGAAGGCCGTGAGTTCGACCCTCACACGGGGCAGTGATTTTAACGCTCTTTCCTCAATTTTGTTATGCCTGCACACACAAATGCTACGTAAGTTTCCTTCTGTCAGCAATGAAACAGTCCAATAGATTTGATGCTGGAGATCTGGCACCTCACGCAGACCAGGTGAGGTGGGCAGTTTATTTGTCTACCTGGGGTTCCATGGTGTAATGGTTAGCACTCTGGACTCTGAATCCAGTGATCCGAGTTCAAGTCTCGGTGGAACCTTAATTGTTTGGCTTTTTGTAGTGGTGCAATCTTGAGTCTTTGGTTAGAATTCTTACCTGCAGGGCCAATTTGCTGCGTTTAAGGTTGGAGACTTCCCATGGAGAAAACTCAAAGATTCTGGGAACCCTCGGGTGTTAAATTGAGGTAACAGAATCTTTCAACTCGGCATGGCACAACTTCATTCAAATGATTTAGTTGACCAAATACAGAAAAACGGCCAATCCAAAAACGTTTCATAATGAAACACATTTGAGATAAAAGAGAAAAGGCAATCGAAAACAAGACAAAAGGTGATCAATTGACACATAAAAACATTGAAGCCAGATATATTAGTCCCTGTAACACCAATAGGGCGTTCATCTTTAATGTTTGAGGTGTCAAGTCCAGGGAAAAGCCATTTGAGATATCTGTCTATGAATCTTATTACACCTTGCTGATCTTGACTTTATTGTAATTGAAACAAATTGAGCTCATACACTTGAAATGTGTACATAAAGTCCTTTTCGGGCCTCGTTGGCGCAGTAGGCAGCGCGTCAGTCTCATAATCTGAAGGCCGTGAGTTCGACCCTCACACGGGGCAGTGATTTTAACGCTCTTTCCTCAATTTTGTTATGCCTGCACACACAAATGCTACGTAAGTTTCCTTCTGTCAGCAATGAAACAGTCCAATAGATTTGATGCTGGAGATCTGGCACCTCACGCAGACCAGGTGAGGTGGGCAGTTTATTTGTCTACCTGGGGTTCCATGGTGTAATGGTTAGCACTCTGGACTCTGAATCCAGTGATCCGAGTTCAAGTCTCGGTGGAACCTTAATTGTTTGGCTTTTTGTAGTGGTGCAATCTTGAGTCTTTGGTTAGAATTCTTACCTGCAGGGCCAATTTGCTGCGTTTAAGGTTGGAGACTTCCCATGGAGAAAACTCAAAGATTCTGGGAACCCTCGGGTGTTAAATTGAGGTAACAGAATCTTTCCACTCGGCATGGCACAACTTCATTCAAATGATTTAGTTGACCAAATACAGAAAAACGGCCAATCCAAAAACATTTCATAATGAAACACATTTGAGATAAAAGAGAAAAGGCAATCGAAAACAAGACAAAAGGTGATCAATTGACACATAAAAACATTGAAGCCAGATATATTAGTCCCTGTAACACCAATAGGGCGTTCATCTTTAATGTTTGAGGTGTCAAGTCCAGGGAAAAGCCATTTGAGATATCTGTCTATGAATCTTATTACACCTTGCTGATCTTGACTTTATTGTAATTGAAACAAATTGAGCTCATACACTTGAAATGTGTACATAAAGTCCTTTTCGGGCCTCGTTGGCGCAGTAGGCAGCGCGTCAGTCTCATAATCTGAAGGCCGTGAGTTCGACCCTCACACGGGGCAGTGATTTTAACGCTCTTTCCTCAATTTTGTTATGCCTGCACACACAAATGCTACGTAAGTTTCCTTCTGTCAGCAATGAAACAGTCCAATAGATTTGATGCTGGAGATCTGGCACCTCACGCAGACCAGGTGAGGTGGGCAGTTTATTTGTCTACCTGGGGTTCCATGGTGTAATGGTTAGCACTCTGGACTCTGAATCCAGTAATCCGAGTTCAAGTCTCGGTGAAACCTTAATTGTTTGGCTTTTTGTAGTGGTGCAATCTTGAGTCTTTGGTTAGAATTCTTACCTGCAGGGCCAATTTGCTGCGTTTAAGGTTGGAGACTTCCCATGGAGAAAACTCAAAGATTCTGGGAACCCTCGGGTGTTAAATTGAGGTAACAGAATCTTTCCACTCGGCATGGCACAACTTCATTCAAATGATTTAGTTGACCAAATACAGAAAAACGGCCAATCCAAAAACGTTTCATTATGAAACACATTTGAGATAAAAGAGAAAAGGCAATCGAAAACAAGACAAAAGGTGATCAATTGACACATAAAAACATTGAAGCCAGATATATTAGTCCCTGTAACACCAATAGGGCGTTCATCTTTAATGTTTGAGGTGTCAAGTCCAGGGAAAAGCCATTTGAGATATCTGTCTATGAATCTTATTACACCTTGCTGATCTTGACTTTATTGTAATTGAAACAAATTGAGCTCATACACTTGAAATGTGTACATAAAGTCCTTTTCGGGCCTCTTTGGCGCAGTAGGCAGCGCGTCAGTCTCATAATCTGAAGGCCGTGAGTTCGACCCTCACACGGGGCAGTGATTTTAACGCTCTTTCCTCAATTTTGTTATGCCTGCACACACAAATGCTACGTAAGTTTCCTTCTGTCAGCAATGAAACAGTCCAATAGATTTGATGCTGGAGATCTGGCACCTCACGCAGACCAGGTGAGGTGGGCAGTTTATTTGTCTACCTGGGGTTCCATGGTGTAATGGTTAGCACTCTGGACTCTGAATCCAGTAATCCGAGTTCAAGTCTCGGTGGAACCTTAATTGTTTGGCTTTTTGTAGTGGTGCAATCTTGAGTCTTTGGTTAGAATTCTTACCTGCAGGGCCAATTTGCTGCGTTTAAGGTTGGAGACTTGCCATGGAGAAAACTCAGAGATTCTGGGAACCCTCGGGTGTTAATGTTAAATTGAGGTAACAGAATCTTTCAACTCGGCATGGCACAACTTCATTCAAAAGATTTAGTTGACCAAATACAGAAAAACGGCCAATCCAAAAACGTTTCATTATGAAACACATTTGAGATAAAAGAGAAAAGGCAATCGAAAACAAGACAAAAGGTGATCAATTGACACATAAAAACATTGAAGCCAGATATATTAGTCCCTGTAACACCAATAGGGCGTTCATCTTTAATGTTTGAGGTGTCAAGTCCAGGGAAAAGCCATTTGAGATATCTGTCTATGAATCTTATTACACCTTGCTGATCTTGACTTTATTGTAATTGAAACAAATTGAGCTCATACACTTGAAATGTGTACATAAAGTCCTTTTCGGGCCTCGTTGGCGCAGTAGGCAGCGCGTCAGTCTCATAATCTGAAGGCCGTGAGTTCGACCCTCACACGGGGCAGTGATTTTAACGCTCTTTCCTCAATTTTGTTATGCCTGCACACACAAATGCTACGTAAGTTTCCTTCTGTCAGCAATGAAACAGTCCAATAGATTTGATGCTGGAGATCTGGCACCTCACGCAGACCAGGTGAGGTGGGCAGTTTATTTGTCTACCTGGGGTTCCATGGTGTAATGGTTAGCACTCTGGACTCTGAATCCAGTAATCCGAGTTCAAGTCTCGGTGAAACCTTAATTGTTTGGCTTTTTGTAGTGGTGCAATCTTGAGTCTTTGGTTAGAATTCTTACCTGCAGGGCCAATTTGCTGCGTTTAAGGTTGGAGACTTCCCATGGAGAAAACTCAAAGATTCTGGGAACCCTCGGGTGTTAAATTGAGGTAACAGAATCTTTCCACTCGGCATGGCACAACTTCATTCAAATGATTTAGTTGACCAAATACAGAAAAACGGCCAATCCAAAAACGTTTCATTATGAAACACATTTGAGATAAAAGAGAAAAGGCAATCGAAAACAAGACAAAAGGTGATCAATTGACACATAAAAACATTGAAGCCAGATATATTAGTCCCTGTAACACCAATAGGGCGTTCATCTTTAATGTTTGAGGTGTCAAGTCCAGGGAAAAGCCATTTGAGATATCTGTCTATGAATCTTATTACACCTTGCTGATCTTGACTTTATTGTAATTGAAACAAATTGAGCTCATACACTTGAAATGTGTACATAAAGTCCTTTTCGGGCCTCTTTGGCGCAGTAGGCAGCGCGTCAGTCTCATAATCTGAAGGCCGTGAGTTCGACCCTCACACGGGGCAGTGATTTTAACGCTCTTTCCTCAATTTTGTTATGCCTGCACACACAAATGCTACGTAAGTTTCCTTCTGTCAGCAATGAAACAGTCCAATAGATTTGATGCTGGAGATCTGGCACCTCACGCAGACCAGGTGAGGTGGGCAGTTTATTTGTCTACCTGGGGTTCCATGGTGTAATGGTTAGCACTCTGGACTCTGAATCCAGTAATCCGAGTTCAAGTCTCGGTGGAACCTTAATTGTTTGGCTTTTTGTAGTGGTGCAATCTTGAGTCTTTGGTTAGAATTCTTACCTGCAGGGCCAATTTGCTGCGTTTAAGGTTGGAGACTTGCCATGGAGAAAACTCAGAGATTCTGGGAACCCTCGGGTGTTAATGTTAAATTGAGGTAACAGAATCTTTCAACTCGGCATGGCACAACTTCATTCAAAAGATTTAGTTGACCAAATACAGAAAAACGGCCAATCCAAAAACGTTTCATTATGAAACACATTTGAGATAAAAGAGAAAAGGCAATCGAAAACAAGACAAAAGGTGATCAATTGACACATAAAAACATTGAAGCCAGATATATTAGTCCCTGTAACACCAATAGGGCGTTCATCTTTAATGTTTGAGGTGTCAAGTCCAGGGAAAAGCCATTTGAGATATCTGTCTATGAATCTTATTACACCTTGCTGATCTTGACTTTATTGTAATTGAAACAAATTGAGCTCATACACTTGAAATGTGTACATAAAGTCCTTTTCGGGCCTCGTTGGCGCAGTAGGCAGCGCGTCAGTCTCATAATCTGAAGGCCGTGAGTTCGACCCTCACACGGGGCAGTGATTTTAACGCTCTTTCCTCAATTTTGTTATGCCTGCACACACAAATGCTACGTAAGTTTCCTTCTGTCAGCAATGAAACAGTCCAATAGATTTGATGCTGGAGATCTGGCACCTCACGCAGACCAGGTGAGGTGGGCAGTTTATTTGTCTACCTGGGGTTCCATGGTGTAATGGTTAGCACTCTGGACTCTGAATCCAGTGATCCGAGTTCAAGTCTCGGTGGAACCTTAATTGTTTGGCTTTTTGTAGTGGTGCAATCTTGAGTCTTTGGTTAGAATTCTTACCTGCAGGGCCAATTTGCTGCGTTTAAGGTTGGAGACTTCCCATGGAGAAAACTCAAAGATTCTGGGAACCCTCGGGTGTTAAATTGAGGTAACAGAATCTTTCCACTCGGCATGGCACAACTTCATTCAAATGATTTAGTTGACCAAATACAGAAAAACGGCCAATCCAAAAACATTTCATAATGAAACACATTTGAGATAAAAGAGAAAAGGCAATCGAAAACAAGACAAAAGGTGATCAATTGACACATAAAAACATTGAAGCCAGATATATTAGTCCCTGTAACACCAATAGGGCGTTCATCTTTAATGTTTGAGGTGTCAAGTCCAGGGAAAAGCCATTTGAGATATCTGTCTATGAATCTTATTACACCTTGCTGATCTTGACTTTATTGTAATTGAAACAAATTGAGCTCATACACTTGAAATGTGTACATATAGTCCTTTTCGGGCCTCGTTGGCGCAGTAGGCAGCGCGTCAGTCTCATAATCTGAAGGCCGTGAGTTCGACCCTCACACGGGGCAGTGATTTTAACGCTCTTTCCTCAATTTTGTTATGCCTGCACACACAAATGCTACGTAAGTTTCCTTCTGTCAGCAATGAAACAGTCCAATAGATTTGATGCTGGAGATCTGGCACCTCACGCAGACCAGGTGAGGTGGGCAGTTTATTTGTCTACCTGGGGTTCCATGGTGTAATGGTTAGCACTCTGGACTTTGAATCCAGTAATCCGAGTTCAAGTCTCGGTGGAACCTTAATTGTTTGGCTTTTTGTAGTGGTGCAATCTTGAGTCTTTGGTTAGAATTCTTACCTGCAGGGCCAATTTGCTGCGTTTAAGGTTGGAGACTTGCCATGGAGAAAACTCAAAGATTCTGGGAACCCTCGGGTGTTAAATTGAGGTAACAGAATCTTTCCACTCGGCATGGCACAACTTCATTCAAATGATTTAGTTGACCAAATACAGAAAAACGGCCAATCCAAAAACGTTTCATTATGAAACACATTTGAGATAAAAGAGAAAAGGCAATCGAAAACAAGACAAAAGGTGATCAATTGACACATAAAAACATTGAAGCCAGATATATTAGTCCCTGTAACACCAATAGGGCGTTCATCTTTAATGTTTGAGGTGTCAAGTCCAGGGAAAAGCCATTTGAGATATCTGTCTATGAATCTTATTACACCTTACTGATCTTGACTTTATTGTAATTGAAACAAATTGAGCTCATACACTTGAAATGTGTACATAAAGTCCTTTTCGGGCCTCTTTGGCGCAGTAGGCAGCGCGTCAGTCTCATAATCTGAAGGCCGTGAGTTCGACCCTCACACGGGGCAGTGATTTTAACGCTCTTTCCTCAATTTTGTTATTCCTGCACACACAAATGCTACGTAAGTTTCCTTCTGTCAGCAATGAAACAGTCCAATAGATTTGATGCTGGAGATCTGGCACCTCACGCAGACCAGGTGAGGTGGGCAGTTTATTTGTCTACCTGGGGTTCCATGGTGTAATGGTTAGCACTCTGGACTCTGAATCCAGTAATCCGAGTTCAAGTCTCGGTGGAACCTTAATTGTTTGGCTTTTTGTAGTGGTGCAATCTTGAGTCTTTGGTTAGAATTCTTACCTGCAGGGCCAATTTGCTGCGTTTAAGGTTGGAGACTTGCCATGGAGAAAACTCAGAGATTCTGGGAACCCTCGGGTGTTAATGTTAAATTGAGGTAACAGAATCTTTCAACTCGGCATGGCACAACTTCATTCAAATGATTTAGTTGACCAAATACAGAAAAACGGCCAATCCAAAAACGTTTCATAATGAAACACATTTGAGATAAAAGAGAAAAGGCAATCGAAAACAAGACAAAAGGTGATCAATTGACACATAAAAACATTGAAGCCAGATATATTAGTCCCTGTAACACCAATAGGGCGTTCATCTTTAATGTTTGAGGTGTCAAGTCCAGGGAAAAGCCATTTGAGATATCTGTCTATGAATCTTATTACACCTTGCTGATCTTGACTTTATTGTAATTGAAACAAATTGAGCTCATACACTTGAAATGTGTACATAAAGTCCTTTTTGGGCCTCGTTGGCGCAGTAGGCAGCGCGTCAGTCTCATAATCTGAAGGCCGTGAGTTCGACCCTCACACGGGGCAGTGATTTTAACGCTCTTTCCTCAATTTTGTTATGCCTGCACACACAAATGCTACGTAAGTTTCCTTCTGTCAGCAATGAAACAGTCCATTAGATTTGATGCTGGAGATCTGGCACCTCACGCAGACCAGGTGAGGTGGGCAGTTTATTTGTCTACCTGGGGTTCCATGGTGTAATGGTTAGCACTCTGGACTCTGAATCCAGTGATCCGAGTTCAAGTCTCGGTGGAACCTTAATTGTTTGGCTTTTTGTAGTGGTGCAATCTTGAGTCTTTGGTTAGAATTCTTACCTGCAGGGCCAATTTGCTGCGTTTAAGGTTGGAGACTTCCCATGGAGAAAACTCAAAGATTCTGGGAACCCTCGGGTGTTAAATTGAGGTAACAGAATCTTTCCACTCGGCATGGCACAACTTCATTCAAATGATTTAGTTGACCAAATACAGAAAAACGGCCAATCCAAAAACATTTCATAATGAAACACATTTGAGATAAAAGAGAAAAGGCAATCGAAAACAAGACAAAAGGTGATCAATTGACACATAAAAACATTGAAGCCAGATATATTAGTCCCTGTAACACCAATAGGGCGTTCATCTTTAATGTTTGAGGTGTCAAGTCCAGGGAAAAGCCATTTGAGATATCTGTCTATGAATTTTATTACACCTTGCTGATCTTGACTTTATTGTAATTGAAACAAATTGAGCTCATACACTTGAAATGTGTACATAAAGTCCTTTTCGGGCCTCGTTGGCGCAGTAGGCAGCGCGTCAGTCTCATAATCTGAAGGCCGTGAGTTCGACCCTCACACGGGGCAGTGATTTTAACGCTCTTTCCTCAATTTTGTTATGCCTGCACACACAAATGCTACGTAAGTTTCCTTCTGTCAGCAATGAAACAGTCCAATAGATTTGATGCTGGAGATCTGGCACCTCACGCAGACCAGGTGAGGTGGGCAGTTTATTTGTCTACCTGGGGTTCCATGGTGTAATGGTTAGCACTCTGGACTCTGAATCCAGTAATCCGAGTTCAAGTCTCGGTGGAACCTTAATTGTTTGGCTTTTTGTAGTGGTGCAATCTTGAGTCTTTGGTTAGAATTCTTACCTTCAGGGCCAATTTGCTGCGTTTAAGGTTGGAGACTTCCCATGGAGAAAACTCAAAGATTCTGGGAACCCTCGGGTGTTAAATTGAGGTAACAGAATCTTTCCACTCGGCATGGCACAACTTCATTCAAATGATTTAGTTGACCAAATACAGAAAAACGGCCAATCCAAAAACGTTTCATTATGAAACACATTTGAGATAAAAGAGAAAAGGCAATCGAAAACAAGACAAAAGGTGATCAATTGACACATAAAAACATTGAAGCCAGATATATTAGTCCCTGTAACACCAATAGGGCGTTCATCTTTAATGTTTGAGGTGTCAAGTCCAGGGAAAAGCCATTTGAGATATCTGTCTATGAATCTTATTACACCTTGCTGATCTTGACTTTATTGTAATTGAAACAAATTGAGCTCATACACTTGAAATGTGTACATAAAGTCCTTTTCGGGCCTCTTTGGCGCAGTAGGCAGCGCGTCAGTCTCATAATCTGAAGGCCGTGAGTTCGACCCTCACACGGGGCAGTGATTTTAACGCTCTTTCCTCAATTTTGTTATGCCTGCACACACAAATGCTACGTAAGTTTCCTTCTGTCAGCAATGAAACAGTCCAATAGATTTGATGCTGGAGATCTGGCACCTCACGCAGACCAGGTGAGGTGGGCAGTTTATTTGTCTACCTGGGGTTCCATGGTGTAATGGTTAGCACTCTGGACTCTGAATCCAGTAATCCGAGTTCAAGTCTCGGTGGAACCTTAATTGTTTGGCTTTTTGTAGTGGTGCAATCTTGAGTCTTTGGTTAGAATTCTTACCTGCAGGGCCAATTTGCTGCGTTTAAGGTTGGAGACTTGCCATGGAGAAAACTCAGAGATTCTGGGAACCCTCGGGTGTTAATGTTAAATTGAGGTAACAGAATCTTTCAACTCGGCATGGCACAACTTCATTCAAAAGATTTAGTTGACCAAATACAGAAAAACGGCCAATCCAAAAACGTTTCATTATGAAACACATTTGAGATAAAAGAGAAAAGGCAATCGAAAACAAGACAAAAGGTGATCAATTGACACATAAAAACATTGAAGCCAGATATATTAGTCCCTGTAACACCAATAGGGCGTTCATCTTTAATGTTTGAGGTGTCAAGTCCAGGGAAAAGCCATTTGAGATATCTGTCTATGAATCTTATTACACCTTGCTGATCTTGACTTTATTGTAATTGAAACAAATTGAGCTCATACACTTGAAATGTGTACATAAAGTCCTTTTCGGGCCTCGTTGGCGCAGTAGGCAGCGCGTCAGTCTCATAATCTGAAGGCCGTGAGTTCGACCCTCACACGGGGCAGTGATTTTAACGCTCTTTCCTCAATTTTGTTATGCCTGCACACACAAATGCTACGTAAGTTTCCTTCTGTCAGCAATGAAACAGTCCAATAGATTTGATGCTGGAGATCTGGCACCTCACGCAGACCAGGTGAGGTGGGCAGTTTATTTGTCTACCTGGGGTTCCATGGTGTAATGGTTAGCACTCTGGACTCTGAATCCAGTGATCCGAGTTCAAGTCTCGGTGGAACCTTAAATGTTTGGCTTTTTGTAGTGGTGCAATCTTGAGTCTTTGGTTAGAATTCTTACCTGCAGGGCCAATTTGCTGCGTTTAAGGTTGGAGACTTCCCATGGAGAAAACTCAAAGATTCTGGGAACCCTAGGGTGTTAAATTGAGGTAACAGAATCTTTCCACTCGGCATGGCACAACTTCATTCAAATGATTTAGTTGACCAAATACAGAAAAACGGCCAATCCAAAAACATTTCATAATGAAACACATTTGAGATAAAAGAGAAAAGGCAATCGAAAACAAGACAAAAGGTGATCAATTGACACATAAAAACATTGAAGCCAGATATATTAGTCCCTGTAACACCAATAGGGCGTTCATCTTTAATGTTTGAGGTGTCAAGTCCAGGGAAAAGCCATTTGAGATATCTGTCTATGAATCTTATTACACCTTGCTGATCTTGACTTTATTGTAATTGAAACAAATTGAGCTCATACACTTGAAATGTGTACATATAGTCCTTTTCGGGCCTCGTTGGCGCAGTAGGCAGCGCGTCAGTCTCATAATCTGAAGGCCGTGAGTTCGACCCTCACACGGGGCAGTGATTTTAACGCTCTTTCCTCAATTTTGTTATGCCTGCACACACAAATGCTACGTAAGTTTCCTTCTGTCAGCAATGAAACAGTCCAATAGATTTGATGCTGGAGATCTGGCACCTCACGCAGACCAGGTGAGGTGGGCAGTTTATTTGTCTACCTGGGGTTCCATGGTGTAATGGTTAGCACTCTGGACTTTGAATCCAGTAATCCGAGTTCAAGTCTCGGTGGAACCTTAATTGTTTGGCTTTTTGTAGTGGTGCAATCTTGAGTCTTTGGTTAGAATTCTTACCTGCAGGGCCAATTTGCTGCGTTTAAGGTTGGAGACTTGCCATGGAGAAAACTCAAAGATTCTGGGAACCCTCGGGTGTTAAATTGAGGTAACAGAATCTTTCCACTCGGCATGGCACAACTTCATTCAAATGATTTAGTTGACCAAATACAGAAAAACGGCCAATCCAAAAACGTTTCATTATGAAACACATTTGAGATAAAAGAGAAAAGGCAATCGAAAACAAGACAAAAGGTGATCAATTGACACATAAAAACATTGAAGCCAGATATATTAGTCCCTGTAACACCAATAGGGCGTTCATCTTTAATGTTTGAGGTGTCAAGTCCAGGGAAAAGCCATTTGAGATATCTGTCTATGAATCTTATTACACCTTACTGATCTTGACTTTATTGTAATTGAAACAAATTGAGCTCATACACTTGAAATGTGTACATAAAGTCCTTTTCGGGCCTCTTTGGCGCAGTAGGCAGCGCGTCAGTCTCATAATCTGAAGGCCGTGAGTTCGACCCTCACACGGGGCAGTGATTTTAACGCTCTTTCCTCAATTTTGTTATTCCTGCACACACAAATGCTACGTAAGTTTCCTTCTGTCAGCAATGAAACAGTCCAATAGATTTGATGCTGGAGATCTGGCACCTCACGCAGACCAGGTGAGGTGGGCAGTTTATTTGTCTACCTGGGGTTCCATGGTGTAATGGTTAGCACTCTGGACTCTGAATCCAGTAATCCGAGTTCAAGTCTCGGTGGAACCTTAATTGTTTGGCTTTTTGTAGTGGTGCAATCTTGAGTCTTTGGTTAGAATTCTTACCTGCAGGGCCAATTTGCTGCGTTTAAGGTTGGAGACTTGCCATGGAGAAAACTCAGAGATTCTGGGAACCCTCGGGTGTTAATGTTAAATTGAGGTAACAGAATCTTTCAACTCGGCATGGCACAACTTCATTCAAATGATTTAGTTGACCAAATACAGAAAAACGGCCAATCCAAAAACGTTTCATAATGAAACACATTTGAGATAAAAGAGAAAAGGCAATCGAAAACAAGACAAAAGGTGATCAATTGACACATAAAAACATTGAAGCCAGATATATTAGTCCCTGTAACACCAATAGGGCGTTCATCTTTAATGTTTGAGGTGTCAAGTCCAGGGAAAAGCCATTTGAGATATCTGTCTATGAATCTTATTACACCTTGCTGATCTTGACTTTATTGTAATTGAAACAAATTGAGCTCATACACTTGAAATGTGTACATAAAGTCCTTTTTGGGCCTCGTTGGCGCAGTAGGCAGCGCGTCAGTCTCATAATCTGAAGGCCGTGAGTTCGACCCTCACACGGGGCAGTGATTTTAACGCTCTTTCCTCAATTTTGTTATGCCTGCACACACAAATGCTACGTAAGTTTCCTTCTGTCAGCAATGAAACAGTCCATTAGATTTGATGCTGGAGATCTGGCACCTCACGCAGACCAGGTGAGGTGGGCAGTTTATTTGTCTACCTGGGGTTCCATGGTGTAATGGTTAGCACTCTGGACTCTGAATCCAGTGATCCGAGTTCAAGTCTCGGTGGAACCTTAATTGTTTGGCTTTTTGTAGTGGTGCAATCTTGAGTCTTTGGTTAGAATTCTTACCTGCAGGGCCAATTTGCTGCGTTTAAGGTTGGAGACTTCCCATGGAGAAAACTCAAAGATTCTGGGAACCCTCGGGTGTTAAATTGAGGTAACAGAATCTTTCCACTCGGCATGGCACAACTTCATTCAAATGATTTAGTTGACCAAATACAGAAAAACGGCCAATCCAAAAACATTTCATAATGAAACACATTTGAGATAAAAGAGAAAAGGCAATCGAAAACAAGACAAAAGGTGATCAATTGACACATAAAAACATTGAAGCCAGATATATTAGTCCCTGTAACACCAATAGGGCGTTCATCTTTAATGTTTGAGGTGTCAAGTCCAGGGAAAAGCCATTTGAGATATCTGTCTATGAATTTTATTACACCTTGCTGATCTTGACTTTATTGTAATTGAAACAAATTGAGCTCATACACTTGAAATGTGTACATAAAGTCCTTTTCGGGCCTCGTTGGCGCAGTAGGCAGCGCGTCAGTCTCATAATCTGAAGGCCGTGAGTTCGACCCTCACACGGGGCAGTGATTTTAACGCTCTTTCCTCAATTTTGTTATGCCTGCACACACAAATGCTACGTAAGTTTCCTTCTGTCAGCAATGAAACAGTCCAATAGATTTGATGCTGGAGATCTGGCACCTCACGCAGACCAGGTGAGGTGGGCAGTTTATTTGTCTACCTGGGGTTCCATGGTGTAATGGTTAGCACTCTGGACTCTGAATCCAGTAATCCGAGTTCAAGTCTCGGTGGAACCTTAATTGTTTGGCTTTTTGTAGTGGTGCAATCTTGAGTCTTTGGTTAGAATTCTTACCTTCAGGGCCAATTTGCTGCGTTTAAGGTTGGAGACTTCCCATGGAGAAAACTCAAAGATTCTGGGAACCCTCGGGTGTTAAATTGAGGTAACAGAATCTTTCCACTCGGCATGGCACAACTTCATTCAAATGATTTAGTTGACCAAATACAGAAAAACGGCCAATCCAAAAACATTTCATAATGAAACACATTTGAGATAAAAGAGAAAAGGCAATCGAAAACAAGACAAAAGGTGATCAATTGACACATAAAAACATTGAAGCCAGATATATTAGTCCCTGTAACACCAATAGGGCGTTCATCTTTAATGTTTGAGGTGTCAAGTCCAGGGAAAAGCCATTTGAGATATCTGTCTATGAATCTTATTACACCTTGCTGATCTTGACTTTATTGTAATTGAAACAAATTGAGCTCATACACTTGAAATGTGTACATAAAGTCCTTTTCGGGCCTCGTTGGCGCAGTAGGCAGCGCGTCAGTCTCATAATCTGAAGGCCGTGAGTTCGACCCTCACACGGGGCAGTGATTTTAACGCTCTTTCCTCAATTTTGTTATGCCTGCACACACAAATGCTACGTAAGTTTCCTTCTGTCAGCAATGAAACAGTCCAATAGATTTGATGCTGGAGATCTGGCACCTCACGCAGACCAGGTGAGGTGGGCAGTTTATTTGTCTACCTGGGGTTCCATGGTGTAATGGTTAGCACTCTGGACTCTGAATCCCGTAATCCGAGTTCAAGTCTCGGTGGAACCTTAATCGTTTAGCTGTTTGTAGTGGTGCAATCTTGAGTCTTTGGTTAGAATTCTTACCTGCAGGGCCAATTTGCTGCGTTTAAGGTTGGGGACTTGCCATGGAGAAAACTCAGAGATTCTGGGAACCCTCGGGTGTTAAATTGAGGAAACAGAATCTTTCCACTCGGCATGGCACAACTTCATTCAAATGATTTAGTTGACCAAATACAGAAAAACGGTCATTCCAAAAACGTTTAATTATGAAACACATTTGAGATAAAAGAGAAAAGGCAATCGAAAACAAGACAAAAGGTGATCAATTGACACATAAAAACATTGAAGCCAGATATATTAGTTTCTGTAACACCAATAGGGCGTTCATCTGTAATGTTTGAGGTGTCAAGTCCAGGGAAAAGCCATTTGAGATATCTGTCTATGAATCTTATTACACCTTGCTGCTCTTGACTTTATTGTAATTGAAACAAATTGAGCTCATACACTTGAAATGTGTACATAAAGTCCTTTTCGGGCCTCGTTGGCGCAGTAGGCAGCGCGTCAGTCTCATAATCTGAAGGTCGTGAGTTCGACCCTCACACGGGGCAGTGATTTTAACGCTCTTTTCTCAATTTTGTTATGCCTGCACACACAAATGCTACGTAAGTTTCCTTCTGTCAGCAATGAAACAGTCCAATAGATTTGATGCTGGAGATCTGGCACCTCACGCAGACCAGGTGAGGTGGGCAGTTTATTTGTCTACCTGGGGTTCCATGGTGTAATGGTTAGCACTCTGGACTCTGAATCCAGTAATCCGAGTTCAAGTCTCGGTGGAACCTTAATCGTTTAGCAGTTTGTAGTGGTGCAATCTTGAGTCTTTGGTTAGAATTCTTACCTGCAGGGCCAATTTGCTGCGTTTAAGGTTGGAGACTTGCCATGGAGAAAACTCAGAGATTCTGGGAACCCTCGGGTGTTAATGTTAAATTGAGGTAACAGAATCTTTCAACTCGGCATGGCACAACTTCATTCAAATGATTTAGTTGACCAAATACAGAAAAACGGCCAATCCAAAAACGTTTCATTATGAAACACATTTGAGATAAAAGAGAAAAGGCAATCGAAAACAAGACAAAAGGTGATCAATTGACACATAAAAACATTGAAGCCAGATATATTAGTCTCTGTAACACCAATAGGGCGTTCATCTGTAATGTTTGAGGTGTCAAGTCCAGGGAAAAGCCATTTGAGATATCTGTCTATGAATCTTATTACACCTTGCTGATCTTGACTTTATTGTAATTGAAACAAATTGAGCTTATACACTTGAAATGTGTACATAAAGTCCTTTTCGGGCCTCGTTGGCGCAGTAGGCAGCGCGTCAGTCTCATAATCTGAAGGCCGTGAGTTCGACCCTCACACGGGGCAGTGATTTTAACGCTCTTTCCTCAATTTTGTTATGCCTGCACACACAAATGCTACGTAAGTTTCCTTCTGTCAGCAATGAAACAGTCCAATAGATTTGATGCTGGAGATCTGGCACCTCACGCAGACCAGGTGAGGTGGGCAGTTTATTTGTCTACCTGGGGTTCCATGGTGTAATGGTTAGCACTCTGGACTCTGAATCCAGTAATCCGAGTTCAAGTCTCGGTGGAACCTTAATCGTTTAGCTGTTTGTAGTGGTGCAATCTTGAGTCTTTGGTTAGAATTCTTACCTGCAGGGCCAATTTGCTGCGTTTAAGGTTGGGGACTTGCCATGGAGAAAACTCAGAGATTCTGGGAACCCTCGGGTGTTAAATTGAGGAAACAGAATCTTTCCACTCGGCATGGCACAACTTCATTCAAATGATTTAGTTGACCAAATACAGAAAAACGGTCATTCCAAAAACGTTTAATTATGAAACACATTTGAGATAAAAGAGAAAAGGCAATCGAAAACAAGACAAAAGGTGATCAATTGACACATAAAAACATTGAAGCCAGATATATTAGTCTCTGTAACACCAATAGGGCGTTCATCTGTAATGTTTGAGGTGTCAAGTCCAGGGAAAAGCCATTTGAGATATCTGTCTATGAATCTTATTACACCTTGCTGCTCTTGACTTTATTGTAATTGAAACAAATTGAGCTCATACACTTGAAATGTGTACATAAAGTCCTTTTCGGGCCTCGTTGGCGCAGTAGGCAGCGCGTCAGTCTCATAATCTGAAGGTCGTGAGTTCGACCCTCACACGGGGCAGTGATTTTAACGCTCTTTTCTCAATTTTGTTATGCCTGCACACACAAATGCTACGTAAGTTTCCTTCTGTCAGCAATGAAACAGTCCAATAGATTTGATGCTGGAGATCTGGCACCTCACGCAGACCAGGTGAGGTGGGCAGTTTATTTGTCTACCTGGGGTTCCATGGTGTAATGGTTAGCACTCTGGACTCTGAATCCAGTAATCCGAGTTCAAGTCTCGGTGGAACCTTAATCGTTTAGCAGTTTGTAGTGGTGCAATCTTGAGTCTTTGGTTAGAATTCTTACCTGCAGGGCCAATTTGCTGCGTTTAAGGTTGGAGACTTGCCATGGAGAAAACTCAGAGATTCTGGGAACCCTCGGGTGTTAATGTTAAATTGAGGAAACAGAATCTTTCCACTCGGCATGGCACAACTTCATTCAAATGATTTAGTTGACCAAATACAGAAAAACGGTCATTCCAAAAACGTTTAATTATGAAACACATTTGAGATAAAAGAGAAAAGGCAATCGAAAACAAGACAAAAGGTGATCAATTGACACATAAAAACATTGAAGCCAGATATATTAGTCTCTGTAACACCAATAGGGCGTTCATCTGTAATGTTTGAGGTGTCAAGTCCAGGGAAAAGCCATTTGAGATATCTGTCTATGAATCTTATTACACCTTGCTGCTCTTGACTTTATTGTAATTGAAACAAATTGAGCTCATACACTTGAAATGTGTACATAAAGTCCTTTTCGGGCCTCGTTGGCGCAGTAGGCAGCGCGTCAGTCTCATAATCTGAAGGTCGTGAGTTCGACCCTCACACGGGGCAGTGATTTTAACGCTCTTTTCTCAATTTTGTTATGCCTGCACACACAAATGCTACGTAAGTTTCCTTCTGTCAGCAATGAAACAGTCCAATAGATTTGATGCTGGAGATCTGGCACCTCACGCAGACCAGGTGAGGTGGGCAGTTTATTTGTCTACCTGGGGTTCCATGGTGTAATGGTTAGCACTCTGGACTCTGAATCCAGTAATCCGAGTTCAAGTCTCGGTGGAACCTTAATCGTTTTGCAGTTTGTAGTGGTGCAATCTTGAGTCTTTGGTTAGAATTCTTACCTGCAGGGCCAATTTGCTGCGTTTAAGGTTGGAGACTTGCCATGGAGAAAACTCAGAGATTCTGGGAACCCTCGGGTGTTAATGTTAAATTGAGGTAACAGAATCTTTCAACTCGGCATGGCACAACTTCATTCAAATGATTTAGTTGACCAAATACAGAAAAACGGCCAATCCAAAAACGTTTCATTATGAAACACATTTGAGATAAAAGAGAAAAGGCAATCGAAAACAAGACAAAAGGTGATCAATTGACACATAAAAACATTGAAGCCAGATATATTAGTCCCTGTAACACCAATAGGGCCTTCATCTTTAATGTTTGAGGTGTCAAGTCCAGGGAAAAGCCATTTGAGATATCTGTCTATGAATCTTATTACACCTTGCTGCTCTTGACTTTATTGTAATTGAAACACATTGAGCTCATACACTTGAAATGTGTACATAAAGTCCTTTTCGGGCCTCGTTGGCGCAGTAGGCAGCGCGTCAGTCTCATAATCTGAAGGTCGTGAGTTCGACCCTCACACGGGGCAGTGATTTTAACGCTCTTTTCTCAATTTTGTTATGCCTGCACACACAAATGCTACGTAAGTTTCCTTCTGTCAGCAATGAAACAGTCCAATAGATTTGATGCTGGAGATCTGGCACCTCACGCAGACCAGGTGAGGTGGGCAGTTTATTTGTCTACCTGGGGTTCCATGGTGTAATGGTTAGCACTCTGGACTCTGAATCCAGTAATCCGAGTTCAAGTCTCGGTGGAACCTTAATCGTTTAGCAGTTTGTAGTGGTGCAATCTTGAGTCTTTGGTTAGAATTCTTACCTGCAGGGCCAATTTGCTGCGTTTAAGGTTGGAGACTTCCCATGGAGAAAACTCAAAGATTCTGGGAACCCTCAGGTGTTAAATTGAGGAAACAGAATCTTTCCACTCGGCATGGCACAACTTCATTCAAATGATTTAGTTGACCAAATACAGAAAAACGGCCAATCCAAAAACATTTCATAATGAAACACATTTGAGATAAAAGAGAAAAGGCAATCGAAAACAAGACAAAAGGTGATCAATTGACACATAAAAACATTGAAGCCAGATATATTAGTCCCTGTAACACCAATAGGGCGTTCATCTTTAATGTTTGAGGTGTCAAGTCCAGGGAAAAGCCATTTGAGATATCTGTCTATGAATCTTATTACACCTTGCTGATCTTGACTTTATTGTAATTGAAACAAATTGAGCTCATACACTTGAAATGTGTACATATAGTCCTTTTCGGGCCTCGTTGGCGCAGTAGGCAGCGCGTCAGTCTCATAATCTGAAGGCCGTGAGTTCGACCCTCACACGGGGCAGTGATTTTAACGCTCTTTCCTCAATTTTGTTATGCCTGCACACACAAATGCTACGTAAGTTTCCTTCTGTCAGCAATGAAACAGTCCAATAGATTTGATGCTGGAGATCTGGCACCTCACGCAGACCAGGTGAGGTGGGCAGTTTATTTGTCTACCTGGGGTTCCATGGTGTAATGGTTAGCACTCTGGACTCTGAATCCAGTAATCCGAGTTCAAGTCTCGGTGGAACCTTAATCGTTTAGCTGTTTGTAGTGGTGCAATCTTGAGTCTTTGGTTAGAATTCTTACCTGCAGGGCCAATTTGCTGCGTTTAAGGTTGGGGACTTGCCATGGAGAAAACTCAGAGATTCTGGGAACCCTCGGGTGTTAAATTGAGGAAACAGAATCTTTCCACTCGGCATGGCACAACTTCATTCAAATGATTTAGTTGACCAAATACAGAAAAACGGTCATTCCAAAAACGTTTAATTATGAAACACATTTGAGATAAAAGAGAAAAGGCAATCGAAAACAAGACAAAAGGTGATCAATTGACACATAAAAACATTGAAGCCAGATATATTAGTCTCTGTAACACCAATAGGGCGTTCATCTGTAATGTTTGAGGTGTCAAGTCCAGGGAAAAGCCATTTGAGATATCTGTCTATGAATCTTATTACACCTTGCTGCTCTTGACTTTATTGTAATTGAAACAAATTGAGCTCATACACTTGAAATGTGTACATAAAGTCCTTTTCGGGCCTCGTTGGCGCAGTAGGCAGCGCGTCAGTCTCATAATCTGAAGGCCGTGAGTTCGACCCTCACACGGGGCAGTGATTTTAACGCTCTTTCCTCAATTTTGTTATGCCTGCACACACAAATGCTACGTAAGTTTCCTTCTGTCAGCAATGAAACAGTCCAATAGATTTGATGCTGGAGATCTGGCACCTCACGCAGACCAGGTGAGGTGGGCAGTTTATTTGTCTACCTGGGGTTCCATGGTGTAATGGTTAGCACTCTGGACTCTGAATCCAGTAATCCGAGTTCAAGTCTCGGTGGAACCTTAATTGTTTGGCTTTTTGTAGTGGTGCAATCTTGAGTCTTTGGTTAGAATTCTTACCTTCAGGGCCAATTTGCTGCGTTTAAGGTTGGAGACTTCCCATGGAGAAAACTCAAAGATTCTGGGAACCCTCGGGTGTTAAATTGAGGTAACAGAATCTTTCCACTCGGCATGGCACAACTTCATTCAAATGATTTAGTTGACCAAATACAGAAAAACGGCCAATCCAAAAACATTTCATAATGAAACACATTTGAGATAAAAGAGAAAAGGCAATCGAAAACAAGACAAAAGGTGATCAATTGACACATAAAAACATTGAAGCCAGATATATTAGTCCCTGTAACACCAATAGGGCGTTCATCTTTAATGTTTGAGGTGTCAAGTCCAGGGAAAAGCCATTTGAGATATCTGTCTATGAATCTTATTACACCTTGCTGATCTTGACTTTATTGTAATTGAAACAAATTGAGCTCATACACTTGAAATGTGTACATAAAGTCCTTTTCGGGCCTCGTTGGCGCAGTAGGCAGCGCGTCAGTCTCATAATCTGAAGGCCGTGAGTTCGACCCTCACACGGGGCAGTGATTTTAACGCTCTTTCCTCAATTTTGTTATGCCTGCACACACAAATGCTACGTAAGTTTCCTTCTGTCAGCAATGAAACAGTCCAATAGATTTGATGCTGGAGATCTGGCACCTCACGCAGACCAGGTGAGGTGGGCAGTTTATTTGTCTACCTGGGGTTCCATGGTGTAATGGTTAGCACTCTGGACTCTGAATCCAGTAATCCGAGTTCAAGTCTCGGTGGAACCTTAATTGTTTGGCTTTTTGTAGTGGTGCAATCTTGAGTCTTTGGTTAGAATTCTTACCTGCAGGGCCAATTTGCTGCGTTTAAGGTTGGAGACTTCCCATGGAGAAAACTCAAAGATTCTGGGAACCCTCGGGTGTTAAATTGAGGTAACAGAATCTTTCCACTCGGCATGGCACAACTTCATTCAAATGATTTAGTTGACCAAATACAGAAAAACGGCCAATCCAAAAACATTTCATAATGAGACACATTTGAGATAAAAGAGAAAAGGCAATCGAAAACAAGACAAAAGGTGATCAATTGACACATAAAAACATTGAAGCCAGATATATTAGTCCCTGTAACACCAATAGGGCGTTCATCTTTAATGTTTGAGGTGTCAAGTCCAGGGAAAAGCCATTTGAGATATCTGTCTATGAATCTTATTACACCTTGCTGATCTTGACTTTATTGTAATTGAAACAAATTGAGCTCATACACTTGAAATGTGTACATAAAGTCCTTTTCGGGCCTCGTTGGCGCAGTAGGCAGCGCGTCAGTCTCATAATCTGAAGGCCGTGAGTTCGACCCTCACACGGGGCAGTGATTTTAACGCTCTTTCCTCAATTTTGTTATGCCTGCACACACAAATGCTAGGTAAGTTTCCTTCTGTCAGCAATGAAACAGTCCAATAGATTTGATGCTGGAGATCTGGCACCTCACGCAGACCAGGTGAGGTGGGCAGTTTATTTGTCTACCTGGGGTTCCATGGTGTAATGGTTAGCACTCTGGACTCTGAATCCAGTGATCCGAGTTCAAGTCTCGGTGGAACCTTAATTGTTTGGCTTTTTGTAGTGGTGCAATCTTGAGTCTTTGGTTAGAATTCTTACCTGCAGGGCCAATTTGCTGCGTTTAAGGTTGGAGACTTCCCATGGAGAAAACTCAAAGATTCTGGGAACCCTCGGGTGTTAAATTGAGGTAACAGAATCTTTCCACTCGGCATGGCACAACTTCATTCAAATGATTTAGTTGACCAAATACAGAAAAACGGCCAATCCAAAAACATTTCATAATGAAACACATTTGAGATAAAAGAGAAAAGGCAATCGAAAACAAGACAAAAGGTGATCAATTGACACATAAAAACATTGAAGCCAGATATATTAGTCCCTGTAACACCAATAGGGCGTTCATCTTTAATGTTTGAGGTGTCAAGTCCAGGGAAAAGCCATTTGAGATATCTGTCTATGAATCTTATTACACCTTGCTGATCTTGACTTTATTGTAATTGAAACAAATTGAGCTCATACACTTGAAATGTGTACATAAAGTCCTTTTCGGGCCTCGTTGGCGCAGTAGGCAGCGCGTCAGTCTCATAATCTGAAGGTCGTGAGTTCGACCCTCACACGGGGCAGTGATTTTAACGCTCTTTTCTCAATTTTGTTATGCCTGCACACACAAATGCTACGTAAGTTTCCTTCTGTCAGCAATGAAACAGTCCAATAGATTTGATGCTGGAGATCTGGCACCTCACGCAGACCAGGTGAGGTGGGCAGTTTATTTGTCTACCTGGGGTTCCATGGTGTAATGGTTAGCACTCTGGACTCTGAATCCAGTAATCCGAGTTCAAGTCTCGGTGGAACCTTAATCGTTTAGCAGTTTGTAGTGGTGCAATCTTGAGTCTTTGGTTAGAATTCTTACCTGCAGGGCCAATTTGCTGCGTTTAAGGTTGGAGACTTGCCATGGAGAAAACTCAGAGATTCTGGGAACCCTCGGGTGTTAATGTTAAATTGAGGTAAAAGAATCTTTCAACTCGGCATGGCACAACTTCATTCAAATGATTTAGTTGACCAAATACAGAAAAACGGCCAATCCAAAAACGTTTCATTATGAAACACATTTGAGATAAAAGAGAAAAGGCAATCGAAAACAAGACAAAAGGTGATCAATTGACACATAAAAACATTGAAGCCAGATATATTAGTCTCTGTAACACCAATAGGGCGTTCATCTGTAATGTTTGAGGTGTCAAGTCCAGGGAAAAGCCATTTGAGATATCTGTCTATGAATCTTATTACACCTTGCTGATCTTGACTTTATTGTAATTGAAACAAATTGAGCTCATACACTTGAAATGTGTACATAAAGTCCTTTTCGGGCCTCGTTGGCGCAGTAGGCAGCGCGTCAGTCTCATAATCTGAAGGCCGTGAGTTCGACCCTCACACGGGGCAGTGATTTTAACGCTCTTTCCTCAATTTTGTTATGCCTGCACACACAAATGCTACGTAAGTTTCCTTCTGTCAGCAATGAAACAGTCCAATAGATTTGATGCTGGAGATCTGGCACCTCACGCAGACCAGGTGAGGTGGGCAGTTTATTTGTCTACCTGGGGTTCCATGGTGTAATGGTTAGCACTCTGGACTCTGAATCCAGTAATCCGAGTTCAAGTCTCGGTGGAACCTTAATTGTTTGGCTTTTTGTAGTGGTGCAATCTTGAGTCTTTGGTTAGAATTCTTACCTGCAGGGCCAATTTGCTGCGTTTAAGGTTGGAGACTTCCCATGGAGAAAACTCAAAGATTCTGGGAACCCTCGGGTGTTAAATTGAGGTAACAGAATCTTTCCACTCGGCATGGCACAACTTCATTCAAATGATTTAGTTGACCAAATACAGAAAAACGGCCAATCCAAAAACATTTCATAATGAAACACATTTGAGATAAAAGAGAAAAGGCAATCGAAAACAAGACAAAAGGTGATCAATTGACACATAAAAACATTGAAGCCAGATATATTAGTCCCTGTAACACCAATAGGGCGTTCATCTTTAATGTTTGAGGTGTCAAGTCCAGGGAAAAGCCATTTGAGATATCTGTCTATGAATCTTATTACACCTTGCTGATCTTGACTTTATTGTAATTGAAACAAATTGAGCTCATACACTTGAAATGTGTACATAAAGTCCTTTTCGGGCCTCGTTGGCGCAGTAGGCAGCGCGTCAGTCTCATAATCTGAAGGCCGTGAGTTCGACCCTCACACGGGGCAGTGATTTTAACGCTCTTTCCTCAATTTTGTTATGCCTGCACACACAAATGCTACGTAAGTTTCCTTCTGTCAGCAATGAAACAGTCCAATAGATTTGATGCTGGAGATCTGGCACCTCACGCAGACCAGGTGAGGTGGGCAGTTTATTTGTCTACCTGGGGTTCCATGGTGTAATGGTTAGCACTCTGGACTCTGAATCCAGTAATCCGAGTTCAAGTCTCGGTGGAACCTTAATCGTTTAGCTGTTTGTAGTGGTGCAATCTTGAGTCTTTGGTTAGAATTCTTACCTGCAGGGCCAATTTGCTGCGTTTAAGGTTGGGGACTTGCCATGGAGAAAACTCAGAGATTCTGGGAACCCTCGGGTGTTAAATTGAGGTAACAGAATCTTTCCACTCGGCATGGCACAACTTCATTCAAATGATTTAGTTGACCAAATACAGAAAAACGGCCAATCCAAAAACGTTTCATTATGAAACACATTTGAGATAAAAGAGAAAAGGCAATCGAAAACAAGACAAAAGGTGATCAATTGACACATAAAAACATTGAAGCCAGATATATTAGTCCCTGTAACACCAATAGGGCGTTCATCTTTAATGTTTGAGGTGTCAAGTCCAGGGAAAAGCCATTTGAGATATCTGTCTATGAATCTTATTACACCTTGCTGATCTTGACTTTATTGTAATTGAAACAAATTGAGCTCATACACTTGAAATGTGTACATAAAGTCCTTTTCGGGCCTCGTTGGCGCAGTAGGCAGCGCGTCAGTCTCATAATCTGAAGGCAGTGAGTTTGACCCTCACACGGGGCAGTGATTTTAATGCTCTTTCCTCAATTTTGTTATGCCTGCACACACAAATGCTACGTAAGTTTCCTTCTGTCAGCAATGAAACAGTCCAATAGATTTGATGCTGGAGATCTGGCACCTCACGCAGACCAGGTGAGGTGGGCAGTTTATTTGTCTACCTGGGGTTCCATGGTGTAATGGTTAGCACTCTGGACTCTGAATCCAGTAATCCGAGTTCAAGTCTCGGTGGAACCTTAATCGTTTAGCAGTTTGTAGTGGTGCAATCTTGAGTCTTTGGTTAGAATTCTTACCTGCAGGGCCAATTTGCTGCGTTTAAGGTTGGAGACTTGCCATGGAGAAAACTCAGAGATTCTGGGAACCCTCGGGTGTTAATGTTAAATTGAGGTAAAAGAATCTTTCAACTCGGCATGGCACAACTTCATTCAAATGATTTAGTTGACCAAATACAGAAAAACGGCCAATCCAAAAACGTTTCATTATGAAACACATTTGAGATAAAAGAGAAAAGGCAATCGAAAACAAGACAAAAGGTGATCAATTGACACATAAAAACATTGAAGCCAGATATATTAGTCTCTGTAACACCAATAGGGCGTTCATCTGTAATGTTTGAGGTGTCAAGTCCAGGGAAAAGCCATTTGAGATATCTGTCTATGAATCTTATTACACCTTGCTGATCTTGACTTTATTGTAATTGAAACAAATTGAGCTCATACACTTGAAATGTGTACATAAAGTCCTTTTCGGGCCTCGTTGGCGCAGTAGGCAGCGCGTCAGTCTCATAATCTGAAGGCCGTGAGTTCGACCCTCACACGGGGCAGTGATTTTAACGCTCTTTCCTCAATTTTGTTATGCCTGCACACACAAATGCTACGTAAGTTTCCTTCTGTCAGCAATGAAACAGTCCAATAGATTTGATGCTGGAGATCTGGCACCTCACGCAGACCAGGTGAGGTGGGCAGTTTATTTGTCTACCTGGGGTTCCATGGTGTAATGGTTAGCACTCTGGACTCTGAATCCAGTAATCCGAGTTCAAGTCTCGGTGGAACCTTAATTGTTTGGCTTTTTGTAGTGGTGCAATCTTGAGTCTTTGGTTAGAATTCTTACCTGCAGGGCCAATTTGCTGCGTTTAAGGTTGGAGACTTCCCATGGAGAAAACTCAAAGATTCTGGGAACCCTCGGGTGTTAAATTGAGGTAACAGAATCTTTCCACTCGGCATGGCACAACTTCATTCAAATGATTTAGTTGACCAAATACAGAAAAACGGCCAATCCAAAAACATTTCATAATGAAACACATTTGAGATAAAAGAGAAAAGGCAATCGAAAACAAGACAAAAGGTGATCAATTGACACATAAAAACATTGAAGCCAGATATATTAGTCCCTGTAACACCAATAGGGCGTTCATCTTTAATGTTTGAGGTGTCAAGTCCAGGGAAAAGCCATTTGAGATATCTGTCTATGAATCTTATTACACCTTGCTGATCTTGACTTTATTGTAATTGAAACAAATTGAGCTCATACACTTGAAATGTGTACATAAAGTCCTTTTCGGGCCTCGTTGGCGCAGTAGGCAGCGCGTCAGTCTCATAATCTGAAGGCCGTGAGTTCGACCCTCACACGGGGCAGTGATTTTAACGCTCTTTCCTCAATTTTGTTATGCCTGCACACACAAATGCTACGTAAGTTTCCTTCTGTCAGCAATGAAACAGTCCAATAGATTTGATGCTGGAGATCTGGCACCTCACGCAGACCAGGTGAGGTGGGCAGTTTATTTGTCTACCTGGGGTTCCATGGTGTAATGGTTAGCACTCTGGACTCTGAATCCAGTAATCCGAGTTCAAGTCTCGGTGGAACCTTAATCGTTTAGCTGTTTGTAGTGGTGCAATCTTGAGTCTTTGGTTAGAATTCTTACCTGCAGGGCCAATTTGCTGCGTTTAAGGTTGGGGACTTGCCATGGAGAAAACTCAGAGATTCTGGGAACCCTCGGGTGTTAAATTGAGGTAACAGAATCTTTCCACTCGGCATGGCACAACTTCATTCAAATGATTTAGTTGACCAAATACAGAAAAACGGCCAATCCAAAAACGTTTCATTATGAAACACATTTGAGATAAAAGAGAAAAGGCAATCGAAAACAAGACAAAAGGTGATCAATTGACACATAAAAACATTGAAGCCAGATATATTAGTCCCTGTAACACCAATAGGGCGTTCATCTTTAATGTTTGAGGTGTCAAGTCCAGGGAAAAGCCATTTGAGATATCTGTCTATGAATCTTATTACACCTTGCTGATCTTGACTTTATTGTAATTGAAACAAATTGAGCTCATACACTTGAAATGTGTACATAAAGTCCTTTTCGGGCCTCGTTGGCGCAGTAGGCAGCGCGTCAGTCTCATAATCTGAAGGCAGTGAGTTTGACCCTCACACGGGGCAGTGATTTTAATGCTCTTTCCTCAATTTTGTTATGCCTGCACACACAAATGCTACGTAAGTTTCCTTCTGTCAGCAATGAAACAGTCCAATAGATTTGATGCTGGAGATCTGGCACCTCACGCAGACCAGGTGAGGTGGGCAGTTTATTTGTCTACCTGGGGTTCCATGGTGTAATGGTTAGCACTCTGGACTCTGAATCCAGTAATCCGAGTTCAAGTCTCGGTGGAACCTTAATTGTTTGGCTTTTTGTAGTGGTGCAATCTTGAGTCTTTGGTTAGAATTCTTACCTGCAGGGCCAATTTGCTGCGTTTAAGGTTGGAGACTTCCCATGGAGAAAACTCAAAGATTCTGGGAACCCTCGGGTGTTAAATTGAGGTAACAGAATCTTTCCACTCGGCATGGCACAACTTCATTCAAATGATTTAGTTGACCAAATACAGAAAAACGGCCAATCCAAAAACATTTCATAATGAGACACATTTGAGATAAAAGAGAAAAGGCAATCGAAAACAAGACAAAAGGTGATCAATTGACACATAAAAACATTGAAGCCAGATATATTAGTCCCTGTAACACCAATAGGGCGTTCATCTTTAATGTTTGAGGTGTCAAGTCCAGGGAAAAGCCATTTGAGATATCTGTCTATGAATCTTATTACACCTTGCTGATCTTGACTTTATTGTAATTGAAACAAATTGAGCTCATACACTTGAAATGTGTACATAAAGTCCTTTTCGGGCCTCGTTGGCGCAGTAGGCAGCGCGTCAGTCTCATAATCTGAAGGCCGTGAGTTCGACCCTCACACGGGGCAGTGATTTTAACGCTCTTTCCTCAATTTTGTTATGCCTGCACACACAAATGCTAGGTAAGTTTCCTTCTGTCAGCAATGAAACAGTCCAATAGATTTGATGCTGGAGATCTGGCACCTCACGCAGACCAGGTGAGGTGGGCAGTTTATTTGTCTACCTGGGGTTCCATGGTGTAATGGTTAGCACTCTGGACTCTGAATCCAGTGATCCGAGTTCAAGTCTCGGTGGAACCTTAATTGTTTGGCTTTTTGTAGTGGTGCAATCTTGAGTCTTTGGTTAGAATTCTTACCTGCAGGGCCAATTTGCTGCGTTTAAGGTTGGAGACTTCCCATGGAGAAAACTCAAAGATTCTGGGAACCCTCGGGTGTTAAATTGAGGTAACAGAATCTTTCCACTCGGCATGGCACAACTTCATTCAAATGATTTAGTTGACCAAATACAGAAAAACGGCCAATCCAAAAACATTTCATAATGAAACACATTTGAGATAAAAGAGAAAAGGCAATCGAAAACAAGACAAAAGGTGATCAATTGACACATAAAAACATTGAAGCCAGATATATTAGTCCCTGTAACACCAATAGGGCGTTCATCTTTAATGTTTGAGGTGTCAAGTCCAGGGAAAAGCCATTTGAGATATCTGTCTATGAATCTTATTACACCTTGCTGATCTTGACTTTATTGTAATTGAAACAAATTGAGCTCATACACTTGAAATGTGTACATAAAGTCCTTTTCGGGCCTCGTTGGCGCAGTAGGCAGCGCGTCAGTCTCATAATCTGAAGGCCGTGAGTTCGACCCTCACACGGGGCAGTGATTTTAACGCTCTTTCCTCAATTTTGTTATGCCTGCACACACAAATGCTACGTAAGTTTCCTTCTGTCAGCAATGAAACAGTCCAATAGATTTGATGCTGGAGATCTGGCACCTCACGCAGACCAGGTGAGGTGGGCAGTTTATTTGTCTACCTGGGGTTCCATGGTGTAATGGTTAGCACTCTGGACTCTGAATCCAGTAATCCGAGTTCAAGTCTCGGTGGAACCTTAATTGTTTGGCTTTTTGTAGTGGTGCAATCTTGAGTCTTTGGTTAGAATTCTTACCTTCAGGGCCAATTTGCTGCGTTTAAGGTTGGAGACTTCCCATGGAGAAAACTCAAAGATTCTGGGAACCCTCGGGTGTTAAATTGAGGTAACAGAATCTTTCCACTCGGCATGGCACAACTTCATTCAAATGATTTAGTTGACCAAATACAGAAAAACGGCCAATCCAAAAACGTTTCATTATGAAACACATTTGAGATAAAAGAGAAAAGGCAATCGAAAACAAGACAAAAGGTGATCAATTGACACATAAAAACATTGAAGCCAGATATATTAGTCCCTGTAACACCAATAGGGCGTTCATCTTTAATGTTTGAGGTGTCAAGTCCAGGGAAAAGCCATTTGAGATATCTGTCTATGAATCTTATTACACCTTGCTGATCTTGACTTTATTGTAATTGAAACAAATTGAGCTCATACACTTGAAATGTGTACATAAAGTCCTTTTCGGGCCTCGTTGGCGCAGTAGGCAGCGCGTCAGTCTCATAATCTGAAGGCCGTGAGTTCGACCCTCACACGGGGCAGTGATTTTAACGCTCTTTCCTCAATTTTGTTATGCCTGCACACACAAATGCTACGTAAGTTTCCTTCTGTCAGCAATGAAACAGTCCAATAGATTTGATGCTGGAGATCTGGCACCTCACGCAGACCAGGTGAGGTGGGCAGTTTATTTGTCTACCTGGGGTTCCATGGTGTAATGGTTAGCACTCTGGACTCTGAATCCAGTGATCCGAGTTCAAGTCTCGGTGGAACCTTAATTGTTTGGCTTTTTGTAGTGGTGCAATCTTGAGTCTTTGGTTAGAATTCTTACCTGCAGGGCCAATTTGCTGCGTTTAAGGTTGGAGACTTCCCATGGAGAAAACTCAAAGATTCTGGGAACCCTCGGGTGTTAAATTGAGGTAACAGAATCTTTCCACTCGGCATGGCACAACTTCATTCAAATGATTTAGTTGACCAAATACAGAAAAACGGCCAATCCAAAAACATTTCATAATGAAACACATTTGAGATAAAAGAGAAAAGGCAATCGAAAACAAGACAAAAGGTGATCAATTGACACATAAAAACATTGAAGCCAGATATATTAGTCCCTGTAACACCAATAGGGCGTTCATCTGTAATGTTTGAGGTGTCAAGTCCAGGGAAAAGCCATTTGAGATATCTGTCTATGAATCTTATTACACCTTGCTGCTCATGACTTTATTGTAATTGAAACAAATTGAGCTCATACACTTGAAATGTGTACATAAAGTCCTTTTCGGGCCTCGTTGGCGCAGTAGGCAGCGCGTCAGTCTCATAATCTGAAGGCCGTGAGTTCGACCCTCACAGGGGGCAGTGATTTTAACGCTCTTTCCTCAATTTTGTTATGCCTGCACACACAAATGCTACGTAAGTTTCCTTCTGTCAGCAATGAAACAGTCCAATAGATTTGATGCTGGAGATCTGGCACCTCACGCAGACCAGGTGAGGTGGGCAGTTTATTTGTCTACCTGGGGTTCCATGGTGTAATGGTTAGCACTCTGGACTCTGAATCCAGTAATCCGAGTTCAAGTCTCGGTGGAACCTTAATTGTTTGGCTTTTTGTAGTGGTGCAATCTTGAGTCTTTGGTTAGAATTCTTACCTGCAGGGCCAATTTGCTGCGTTTAAGGTTGGAGACTTCCCATGGAGAAAACTCAAAGATTCTGGGAACCCTCGGGTGTTAAATTGAGGAAACAGAATCTTTCCACTCGGCATGGCACAACTTCATTCAAATGATTTAGTTGACCAAATACAGAAAAACGGTCATTCCAAAAACGTTTAATTATGAAAGACATTTGAGATAAAAGAGAAAAGGCAATCGAAAACAAGACAAAAGGTGATCAATTGACACATAAAAACATTGAAGCCAGATATATTAGTCTCTGTAACACCAATAGGGCGTTCATCTGTAATGTTTGAGGTGTCAAGTCCAGGGAAAAGCCATTTGAGATATCTGTCTATGAATCTTATTACACCTTGCTGCTCTTGACTTTATTGTAATTGAAACAAATTGAGCTCATACACTTGAAATGTGTACATAAAGTCCTTTTCGGGCCTCGTTGGCGCAGTAGGCAGCGCGTCAGTCTCATAATCTGAAGGCCGTGAGTTCGACCCTCACAGGGGGCAGTGATTTTAACGCTCTTTCCTCAATTTTGTTATGCCTGCACACACAAATGCTACGTAAGTTTCCTTCTGTCAGCAATGAAACAGTCCAATAGATTTGATGCTGGAGATCTGGCACCTCACGCAGACCAGGTGAGGTGGGCAGTTTATTTGTCTACCTGGGGTTCCATGGTGTAATGGTTAGCACTCTGGACTCTGAATCCAGTAATCCGAGTTCAAGTCTCGGTGGAACCTTAATTGTTTGGCTTTTTGTAGTGGTGCAATCTTGAGTCTTTGGTTAGAATTCTTACCTGCAGGGCCAATTTGCTGCGTTTAAGGTTGGAGACTTCCCATGGAGAAAACTCAAAGATTCTGGGAACCCTCGGGTGTTAAATTGAGGAAACAGAATCTTTCCACTCGGCATGGCACAACTTCATTCAAATGATTTAGTTGACCAAATACAGAAAAACGGCCAATCCAAAAACATTTCATAATGAAACACATTTGAGATAAAAGAGAAAAGGCAATCGAAAACAAGACAAAAGGTGATCAATTGACACATAAAAACATTGAAGCCAGATATATTAGTCCCTGTAACACCAATAGGGCGTTCATCTTTAATGTTTGAGGTGTCAAGTCCAGGGAAAAGCCATTTGAGATATCTGTCTATGAATCTTTTTACACCTTGCTGATCTTGACTTTATTGTAATTGAAACAAATTGAGCTCATACACTTGAAATGTGTACATAAAGTCCTTTTCGGGCCTCGTTGGCGCAGTAGGCAGCGCGTCAGTCTCATAATCTGAAGGCCGTGAGTTCGACCCTCACACGGGGCAGTGATTTTAACGCTCTTTCCTCAATTTTGTTATGCCTGCACACACAAATGCTACGTAAGTTTCCTTCTGTCAGCAATGAAACAGTCCAATAGATTTGATGCTGGAGATCTGGCACCTCACGCAGACCAGGTGAGGTGGGCAGTTTATTTGTCTACCTGGGGTTCCATGGTGTAATGGTTAGCACTCTGGACTCTGAATCCAGTAATCCGAGTTCAAGTCTCGGTGGAACCTTAATCGTTTAGCTGTTTGTAGTGGTGCAATCTTGAGTCTTTGGTTAGAATTCTTACCTGCAGGGCCAATTTGCTGCGTTTAAGGTTGGGGACTTGCCATGGAGAAAACTCAGAGATTCTGGGAACCCTCGGGTGTTAAATTGAGGAAACAGAATCTTTCCACTCGGCATGGCACAACTTCATTCAAATGATTTAGTTGACCAAATACAGAAAAACGGTCATTCCAAAAACGTTTAATTATGAAAGACATTTGAGATAAAAGAGAAAAGGCAATCGAAAACAAGACAAAAGGTGATCAATTGACACATAAAAACATTGAAGCCAGATATATTAGTCTCTGTAACACCAATAGGGCGTTCATCTGTAATGTTTGAGGTGTCAAGTCCAGGGAAAAGCCATTTGAGATATCTGTCTATGAATCTTATTACACCTTGCTGCTCTTGACTTTATTGTAATTGAAACAAATTGAGCTCATACACTTGAAATGTGTACATAAAGTCCTTTTCGGGCCTCGTTGGCGCAGTAGGCAGCGCGTCAGTCTCATAATCTGAAGGCCGTGAGTTCGACCCTCACAGGGGGCAGTGATTTTAACGCTCTTTCCTCAATTTTGTTATGCCTGCACACACAAATGCTACGTAAGTTTCCTTCTGTCAGCAATGAAACAGTCCAATAGATTTGATGCTGGAGATCTGGCACCTCACGCAGACCAGGTGAGGTGGGCAGTTTATTTGTCTACCTGGGGTTCCATGGTGTAATGGTTAGCACTCTGGACTCTGAATCCAGTAATCCGAGTTCAAGTCTCGGTGGAACCTTAATTGTTTGGCTTTTTGTAGTGGTGCAATCTTGAGTCTTTGGTTAGAATTCTTACCTGCAGGGCCAATTTGCTGCGTTTAAGGTTGGAGACTTCCCATGGAGAAAACTCAAAGATTCTGGGAACCCTCGGGTGTTAAATTGAGGAAACAGAATCTTTCCACTCGGCATGGCACAACTTCATTCAAATGATTTAGTTGACCAAATACAGAAAAACGGCCAATCCAAAAACATTTCATAATGAAACACATTTGAGATAAAAGAGAAAAGGCAATCGAAAACAAGACAAAAGGTGATCAATTGACACATAAAAACATTGAAGCCAGATATATTAGTCCCTGTAACACCAATAGGGCGTTCATCTTTAATGTTTGAGGTGTCAAGTCCAGGGAAAAGCCATTTGAGATATCTGTCTATGAATCTTTTTACACCTTGCTGATCTTGACTTTATTGTAATTGAAACAAATTGAGCTCATACACTTGAAATGTGTACATAAAGTCCTTTTCGGGCCTCGTTGGCGCAGTAGGCAGCGCGTCAGTCTCATAATCTGAAGGCCGTGAGTTCGACCCTCACACGGGGCAGTGATTTTAACGCTCTTTCCTCAATTTTGTTATGCCTGCACACACAAATGCTACGTAAGTTTCCTTCTGTCAGCAATGAAACAGTCCAATAGATTTGATGCTGGAGATCTGGCACCTCACGCAGACCAGGTGAGGTGGGCAGTTTATTTGTCTACCTGGGGTTCCATGGTGTAATGGTTAGCACTCTGGACTCTGAATCCAGTAATCCGAGTTCAAGTCTCGGTGGAACCTTAATCGTTTAGCTGTTTGTAGTGGTGCAATCTTGAGTCTTTGGTTAGAATTCTTACCTGCAGGGCCAATTTGCTGCGTTTAAGGTTGGGGACTTGCCATGGAGAAAACTCAGAGATTCTGGGAACCCTCGGGTGTTAAATTGAGGAAACAGAATCTTTCCACTCGGCATGGCACAACTTCATTCAAATGATTTAGTTGACCAAATACAGAAAAACGGTCATTCCAAAAACGTTTAATTATGAAACACATTTGAGATAAAAGAGAAAAGGCAATCGAAAACAAGACAAAAGGTGATCAATTGACACATAAAAACATTGAAGCCAGATATATTAGTCTCTGTAACACCAATAGGGCGTTCATCTGTAATGTTTGAGGTGTCAAGTCCAGGGAAAAGCCATTTGAGATATCTGTCTATGAATCTTATTACACCTTGCTGCTCTTGACTTTATTGTAATTGAAACAAATTGAGCTCATACACTTGAAATGTGTACATAAAGTCCTTTTCGGGCCTCGTTGGCGCAGTAGGCAGCGTGTCAGTCTCATAATCTGAAGGCCGTGAGTTCGACCCTCACACGGGGCAGTGATTTTAACGCTCTTTTCTCAATTTTGTTATGCCTGCACACACAAATGCTACGTAAGTTTCCTTCTGTCAGCAATGAAACAGTCCAATAGATGTGATGCTGGAGATCTGGCACCTCACGCAGACCAGGTGAGGTGGGCAGTTTATTTGTCTACCTGGGGTTCCATGGTGTAATGGTTAGCACTCTGGACTCTGAATCCAGTAATCCGAGTTCAAGTCTCGGTGGAACCTTAATTGTTTGGCTTTTTGTAGTGGTGCAATCTTGAGTCTTTGGTTAGAATTCTTACCTGCAGGGCCAATTTGCTGCGTTTAAGGTTGGAGACTTCCCATGGAGAAAACTCAAAGATTCTGGGAACCCTCGGGTGTTAAATTGAGGTAACAGAATCTTTCCACTCGGCATGGCACAACTTCATTCAAATGATTTAGTTGACCAAATACAGAAAAACGGCCAATCCAAAAACATTTCATAATGAAACACATTTGAGATAAAAGAGAAAAGGCAATCGAAAACAAGACAAAAGGTGATCAATTGACACATAAAAACATTGAAGCCAGATATATTAGTCCCTGTAACACCAATAGGGCGTTCATCTTTAATGTTTGAGGTGTCAAGTCCAGGGAAAAGCCATTTGAGATATCTGTCTATGAATCTTATTACACCTTGCTGATCTTGACTTTATTGTAATTGAAACAAATTGAGCTCATACACTTGAAATGTGTACATAAAGTCCTTTTCGGGCCTCGTTGGCGCAGTAGGCAGCGCGTCAGTCTCATAATCTGAAGGCCGTGAGTTCGACCCTCACACGGGGCAGTGATTTTAACGCTCTTTCCTCAATTTTGTTATGCCTGCACACACAAATGCTACGTAAGTTTCCTTCTGTCAGCAATGAAACAGTCCAATAGATTTGATGCTGGAGATCTGGCACCTCACGCAGACCAGGTGAGGTGGGCAGTTTATTTGTCTACCTGGGGTTCCATGGTGTAATGGTTAGCACTCTGGACTCTGAATCCAGTAATCCGAGTTCAAGTCTCGGTGGAACCTTAATCGTTTAGCTGTTTGTAGTGGTGCAATCTTGAGTCTTTGGTTAGAATTCTTACCTGCAGGGCCAATTTGCTGCGTTTAAGGTTGGGGACTTGCCATGGAGAAAACTCAGAGATTCTGGGAACCCTCGGGTGTTAAATTGAGGAAACAGAATCTTTCCACTCGGCATGGCACAACTTCATTCAAATGATTTAGTTGACCAAATACAGAAAAACGGTCATTCCAAAAACGTTTAATTATGAAAGACATTTGAGATAAAAGAGAAAAGGCAATCGAAAACAAGACAAAAGGTGATCAATTGACACATAAAAACATTGAAGCCAGATATATTAGTCTCTGTAACACCAATAGGGCGTTCATCTGTAATGTTTGAGGTGTCAAGTCCAGGGAAAAGCCATTTGAGATATCTGTCTATGAATCTTATTACACCTTGCTGCTCTTGACTTTATTGTAATTGAAACAAATTGAGCTCATACACTTGAAATGTGTACATAAAGTCCTTTTCGGGCCTCGTTGGCGCAGTAGGCAGCGCGTCAGTCTCATAATCTGAAGGCCGTGAGTTCGACCCTCACAGGGGGCAGTGATTTTATCGCTCTTTCCTCAATTTTGTTATGCCTGCACACACAAATGCTACGTAAGTTTCCTTCTGTCAGCAATGAAACAGTCCAATAGATTTGATGCTGGAGATCTGGCACCTCACGCAGACCAGGTGAGGTGGGCAGTTTATTTGTCTACCTGGGGTTCCATGGTGTAATGGTTAGCACTCTGGACTCTGAATCCAGTAATCCGAGTTCAAGTCTCGGTGGAACCTTAATTGTTTGGCTTTTTGTAGTGGTGCAATCTTGAGTCTTTGGTTAGAATTCTTACCTGCAGGGCCAATTTGCTGCGTTTAAGGTTGGAGACTTCCCATGGAGAAAACTCAAAGATTCTGGGAACCCTCGGGTGTTAAATTGAGGAAACAGAATCTTTCCACTCGGCATGGCACAACTTCATTCAAATGATTTAGTTGACCAAATACAGAAAAACGGCCAATCCAAAAACATTTCATAATGAAACACATTTGAGATAAAAGAGAAAAGGCAATCGAAAACAAGACAAAAGGTGATCAATTGACACATAAAAACATTGAAGCCAGATATATTAGTCCCTGTAACACCAATAGGGCGTTCATCTTTAATGTTTGAGGTGTCAAGTCCAGGGAAAAGCCATTTGAGATATCTGTCTATGAATCTTTTTACACCTTGCTGATCTTGACTTTATTGTAATTGAAACAAATTGAGCTCATACACTTGAAATGTGTACATAAAGTCCTTTTCGGGCCTCGTTGGCGCAGTAGGCAGCGCGTCAGTCTCATAATCTGAAGGCCGTGAGTTCGACCCTCACACGGGGCAGTGATTTTAACGCTCTTTCCTCAATTTTGTTATGCCTGCACACACAAATGCTACGTAAGTTTCCTTCTGTCAGCAATGAAACAGTCCAATAGATTTGATGCTGGAGATCTGGCACCTCACGCAGACCAGGTGAGGTGGGCAGTTTATTTGTCTACCTGGGGTTCCATGGTGTAATGGTTAGCACTCTGGACTCTGAATCCAGTAATCCGAGTTCAAGTCTCGGTGGAACCTTAATCGTTTAGCTGTTTGTAGTGGTGCAATCTTGAGTCTTTGGTTAGAATTCTTACCTGCAGGGCCAATTTGCTGCGTTTAAGGTTGGGGACTTGCCATGGAGAAAACTCAGAGATTCTGGGAACCCTCGGGTGTTAAATTGAGGAAACAGAATCTTTCCACTCGGCATGGCACAACTTCATTCAAATGATTTAGTTGACCAAATACAGAAAAACGGTCATTCCAAAAACGTTTAATTATGAAAGACATTTGAGATAAAAGAGAAAAGGCAATCGAAAACAAGACAAAAGGTGATCAATTGACACATAAAAACATTGAAGCCAGATATATTAGTCTCTGTAACACCAATAGGGCGTTCATCTGTAATGTTTGAGGTGTCAAGTCCAGGGAAAAGCCATTTGAGATATCTGTCTATGAATCTTATTACACCTTGCTGCTCTTGACTTTATTGTAATTGAAACAAATTGAGCTCATACACTTGAAATGTGTACATAAAGTCCTTTTCGGGCCTCGTTGGCGCAGTAGGCAGCGCGTCAGTCTCATAATCTGAAGGCCGTGAGTTCGACCCTCACAGGGGGCAGTGATTTTAACGCTCTTTCCTCAATTTTGTTATGCCTGCACACACAAATGCTACGTAAGTTTCCTTCTGTCAGCAATGAAACAGTCCAATAGATTTGATGCTGGAGATCTGGCACCTCACGCAGACCAGGTGAGGTGGGCAGTTTATTTGTCTACCTGGGGTTCCATGGTGTAATGGTTAGCACTCTGGACTCTGAATCCAGTAATCCGAGTTCAAGTCTCGGTGGAACCTTAATTGTTTGGCTTTTTGTAGTGGTGCAATCTTGAGTCTTTGGTTAGAATTCTTACCTGCAGGGCCAATTTGCTGCGTTTAAGGTTGGAGACTTCCCATGGAGAAAACTCAAAGATTCTGGGAACCCTCGGGTGTTAAATTGAGGAAACAGAATCTTTCCACTCGGCATGGCACAACTTCATTCAAATGATTTAGTTGACCAAATACAGAAAAACGGCCAATCCAAAAACATTTCATAATGAAACACATTTGAGATAAAAGAGAAAAGGCAATCGAAAACAAGACAAAAGGTGATCAATTGACACATAAAAACATTGAAGCCAGATATATTAGTCCCTGTAACACCAATAGGGCGTTCATCTTTAATGTTTGAGGTGTCAAGTCCAGGGAAAAGCCATTTGAGATATCTGTCTATGAATCTTTTTACACCTTGCTGATCTTGACTTTATTGTAATTGAAACAAATTGAGCTCATACACTTGAAATGTGTACATAAAGTCCTTTTCGGGCCTCGTTGGCGCAGTAGGCAGCGCGTCAGTCTCATAATCTGAAGGCCGTGAGTTCGACCCTCACACGGGGCAGTGATTTTAACGCTCTTTCCTCAATTTTGTTATGCCTGCACACACAAATGCTACGTAAGTTTCCTTCTGTCAGCAATGAAACAGTCCAATAGATTTGATGCTGGAGATCTGGCACCTCACGCAGACCAGGTGAGGTGGGCAGTTTATTTGTCTACCTGGGGTTCCATGGTGTAATGGTTAGCACTCTGGACTCTGAATCCAGTAATCCGAGTTCAAGTCTCGGTGGAACCTTAATCGTTTAGCTGTTTGTAGTGGTGCAATCTTGAGTCTTTGGTTAGAATTCTTACCTGCAGGGCCAATTTGCTGCGTTTAAGGTTGGGGACTTGCCATGGAGAAAACTCAGAGATTCTGGGAACCCTCGGGTGTTAAATTGAGGAAACAGAATCTTTCCACTCGGCATGGCACAACTTCATTCAAATGATTTAGTTGACCAAATACAGAAAAACGGTCATTCCAAAAACGTTTAATTATGAAAGACATTTGAGATAAAAGAGAAAAGGCAATCGAAAACAAGACAAAAGGTGATCAATTGACACATAAAAACATTGAAGCCAGATATATTAGTCTCTGTAACACCAATAGGGCGTTCATCTGTAATGTTTGAGGTGTCAAGTCCAGGGAAAAGCCATTTGAGATATCTGTCTATGAATCTTATTACACCTTGCTGCTCTTGACTTTATTGTAATTGAAACAAATTGAGCTCATACACTTGAAATGTGTACATAAAGTCCTTTTCGGGCCTCGTTGGCGCAGTAGGCAGCGCGTCAGTCTCATAATCTGAAGGCCGTGAGTTCGACCCTCACAGGGGGCAGTGATTTTAACGCTCTTTCCTCAATTTTGTTATGCCTGCACACACAAATGCTACGTAAGTTTCCTTCTGTCAGCAATGAAACAGTCCAATAGATTTGATGCTGGAGATCTGGCACCTCACGCAGACCAGGTGAGGTGGGCAGTTTATTTGTCTACCTGGGGTTCCATGGTGTAATGGTTAGCACTCTGGACTCTGAATCCAGTAATCCGAGTTCAAGTCTCGGTGGAACCTTAATTGTTTGGCTTTTTGTAGTGGTGCAATCTTGAGTCTTTGGTTAGAATTCTTACCTGCAGGGCCAATTTGCTGCGTTTAAGGTTGGAGACTTCCCATGGAGAAAACTCAAAGATTCTGGGAACCCTCGGGTGTTAAATTGAGGAAACAGAATCTTTCCACTCGGCATGGCACAACTTCATTCAAATGATTTAGTTGACCAAATACAGAAAAACGGCCAATCCAAAAACATTTCATAATGAAACACATTTGAGATAAAAGAGAAAAGGCAATCGAAAACAAGACAAAAGGTGATCAATTGACACATAAAAACATTGAAGCCAGATATATTAGTCCCTGTAACACCAATAGGGCGTTCATCTTTAATGTTTGAGGTGTCAAGTCCAGGGAAAAGCCATTTGAGATATCTGTCTATGAATCTTTTTACACCTTGCTGATCTTGACTTTATTGTAATTGAAACAAATTGAGCTCATACACTTGAAATGTGTACATAAAGTCCTTTTCGGGCCTCGTTGGCGCAGTAGGCAGCGCGTCAGTCTCATAATCTGAAGGCCGTGAGTTCGACCCTCACACGGGGCAGTGATTTTAACGCTCTTTCCTCAATTTTGTTATGCCTGCACACACAAATGCTACGTAAGTTTCCTTCTGTCAGCAATGAAACAGTCCAATAGATTTGATGCTGGAGATCTGGCACCTCACGCAGACCAGGTGAGGTGGGCAGTTTATTTGTCTACCTGGGGTTCCATGGTGTAATGGTTAGCACTCTGGACTCTGAATCCAGTAATCCGAGTTCAAGTCTCGGTGGAACCTTAATCGTTTAGCTGTTTGTAGTGGTGCAATCTTGAGTCTTTGGTTAGAATTCTTACCTGCAGGGCCAATTTGCTGCGTTTAAGGTTGGGGACTTGCCATGGAGAAAACTCAGAGATTCTGGGAACCCTCGGGTGTTAAATTGAGGAAACAGAATCTTTCCACTCGGCATGGCACAACTTCATTCAAATGATTTAGTTGACCAAATACAGAAAAACGGTCATTCCAAAAACGTTTAATTATGAAACACATTTGAGATAAAAGAGAAAAGGCAATCGAAAACAAGACAAAAGGTGATCAATTGACACATAAAAACATTGAAGCCAGATATATTAGTCTCTGTAACACCAATAGGGCGTTCATCTGTAATGTTTGAGGTGTCAAGTCCAGGGAAAAGCCATTTGAGATATCTGTCTATGAATCTTATTACACCTTGCTGCTCTTGACTTTATTGTAATTGAAACAAATTGAGCTCATACACTTGAAATGTGTACATAAAGTCCTTTTCGGGCCTCGTTGGCGCAGTAGGCAGCGCGTCAGTCTCATAATCTGAAGGCCGTGAGTTCGACCCTCACAGGGGGCAGTGATTTTAACGCTCTTTCCTCAATTTTGTTATGCCTGCACACACAAATGCTACGTAAGTTTCCTTCTGTCAGCAATGAAACAGTCCAATAGATTTGATGCTGGAGATCTGGCACCTCACGCAGACCAGGTGAGGTGGGCAGTTTATTTGTCTACCTGGGGTTCCATGGTGTAATGGTTAGCACTCTGGACTCTGAATCCAGTAATCCGAGTTCAAGTCTCGGTGGAACCTTAATTGTTTGGCTTTTTGTAGTGGTGCAATCTTGAGTCTTTGGTTAGAATTCTTACCTGCAGGGCCAATTTGCTGCGTTTAAGGTTGGAGACTTCCCATGGAGAAAACTCAAAGATTCTGGGAACCCTCGGGTGTTAAATTGAGGAAACAGAATCTTTCCACTCGGCATGGCACAACTTCATTCAAATGATTTAGTTGACCAAATACAGAAAAACGGCCAATCCAAAAACATTTCATAATGAAACACATTTGAGATAAAAGAGAAAAGGCAATCGAAAACAAGACAAAAGGTGATCAATTGACACATAAAAACATTGAAGCCAGATATATTAGTCCCTGTAACACCAATAGGGCGTTCATCTTTAATGTTTGAGGTGTCAAGTCCAGGGAAAAGCCATTTGAGATATCTGTCTATGAATCTTTTTACACCTTGCTGATCTTGACTTTATTGTAATTGAAACAAATTGAGCTCATACACTTGAAATGTGTACATAAAGTCCTTTTCGGGCCTCGTTGGCGCAGTAGGCAGCGCGTCAGTCTCATAATCTGAAGGCCGTGAGTTCGACCCTCACACGGGGCAGTGATTTTAACGCTCTTTCCTCAATTTTGTTATGCCTGCACACACAAATGCTACGTAAGTTTCCTTCTGTCAGCAATGAAACAGTCCAATAGATTTGATGCTGGAGATCTGGCACCTCACGCAGACCAGGTGAGGTGGGCAGTTTATTTGTCTACCTGGGGTTCCATGGTGTAATGGTTAGCACTCTGGACTCTGAATCCAGTAATCCGAGTTCAAGTCTCGGTGGAACCTTAATCGTTTAGCTGTTTGTAGTGGTGCAATCTTGAGTCTTTGGTTAGAATTCTTACCTGCAGGGCCAATTTGCTGCGTTTAAGGTTGGGGACTTGCCATGGAGAAAACTCAGAGATTCTGGGAACCCTCGGGTGTTAAATTGAGGAAACAGAATCTTTCCACTCGGCATGGCACAACTTCATTCAAATGATTTAGTTGACCAAATACAGAAAAACGGTCATTCCAAAAACGTTTAATTATGAAAGACATTTGAGATAAAAGAGAAAAGGCAATCGAAAACAAGACAAAAGGTGATCAATTGACACATAAAAACATTGAAGCCAGATATATTAGTCTCTGTAACACCAATAGGGCGTTCATCTGTAATGTTTGAGGTGTCAAGTCCAGGGAAAAGCCATTTGAGATATCTGTCTATGAATCTTATTACACCTTGCTGCTCTTGACTTTATTGTAATTGAAACAAATTGAGCTCATACACTTGAAATGTGTACATAAAGTCCTTTTCGGGCCTCGTTGGCGCAGTAGGCAGCGCGTCAGTCTCATAATCTGAAGGCCGTGAGTTCGACCCTCACAGGGGGCAGTGATTTTAACGCTCTTTCCTCAATTTTGTTATGCCTGCACACACAAATGCTACGTAAGTTTCCTTCTGTCAGCAATGAAACAGTCCAATAGATTTGATGCTGGAGATCTGGCACCTCACGCAGACCAGGTGAGGTGGGCAGTTTATTTGTCTACCTGGGGTTCCATGGTGTAATGGTTAGCACTCTGGACTCTGAATCCAGTAATCCGAGTTCAAGTCTCGGTGGAACCTTAATTGTTTGGCTTTTTGTAGTGGTGCAATCTTGAGTCTTTGGTTAGAATTCTTACCTGCAGGGCCAATTTGCTGCGTTTAAGGTTGGAGACTTCCCATGGAGAAAACTCAAAGATTCTGGGAACCCTCGGGTGTTAAATTGAGGAAACAGAATCTTTCCACTCGGCATGGCACAACTTCATTCAAATGATTTAGTTGACCAAATACAGAAAAACGGCCAATCCAAAAACATTTCATAATGAAACACATTTGAGATAAAAGAGAAAAGGCAATCGAAAACAAGACAAAAGGTGATCAATTGACACATAAAAACATTGAAGCCAGATATATTAGTCCCTGTAACACCAATAGGGCGTTCATCTTTAATGTTTGAGGTGTCAAGTCCAGGGAAAAGCCATTTGAGATATCTGTCTATGAATCTTTTTACACCTTGCTGATCTTGACTTTATTGTAATTGAAACAAATTGAGCTCATACACTTGAAATGTGTACATAAAGTCCTTTTCGGGCCTCGTTGGCGCAGTAGGCAGCGCGTCAGTCTCATAATCTGAAGGCCGTGAGTTCGACCCTCACACGGGGCAGTGATTTTAACGCTCTTTCCTCAATTTTGTTATGCCTGCACACACAAATGCTACGTAAGTTTCCTTCTGTCAGCAATGAAACAGTCCAATAGATTTGATGCTGGAGATCTGGCACCTCACGCAGACCAGGTGAGGTGGGCAGTTTATTTGTCTACCTGGGGTTCCATGGTGTAATGGTTAGCACTCTGGACTCTGAATCCAGTAATCCGAGTTCAAGTCTCGGTGGAACCTTAATCGTTTAGCTGTTTGTAGTGGTGCAATCTTGAGTCTTTGGTTAGAATTCTTACCTGCAGGGCCAATTTGCTGCGTTTAAGGTTGGGGACTTGCCATGGAGAAAACTCAGAGATTCTGGGAACCCTCGGGTGTTAAATTGAGGAAACAGAATCTTTCCACTCGGCATGGCACAACTTCATTCAAATGATTTAGTTGACCAAATACAGAAAAACGGTCATTCCAAAAACGTTTAATTATGAAACACATTTGAGATAAAAGAGAAAAGGCAATCGAAAACAAGACAAAAGGTGATCAATTGACACATAAAAACATTGAAGCCAGATATATTAGTCTCTGTAACACCAATAGGGCGTTCATCTGTAATGTTTGAGGTGTCAAGTCCAGGGAAAAGCCATTTGAGATATCTGTCTATGAATCTTATTACACCTTGCTGCTCTTGACTTTATTGTAATTGAAACAAATTGAGCTCATACACTTGAAATGTGTACATAAAGTCCTTTTCGGGCCTCGTTGGCGCAGTAGGCAGCGCGTCAGTCTCATAATCTGAAGGCCGTGAGTTCGACCCTCACACGGGGCAGTGATTTTAACGCTCTTTTCTCAATTTTGTTATGCCTGCACACACAAATGCTACGTAAGTTTCCTTCTGTCAGCAATGAAACAGTCCAATAGATGTGATGCTGGAGATCTGGCACCTCACGCAGACCAGGTGAGGTGGGCAGTTTATTTGTCTACCTGGGGTTCCATGGTGTAATGGTTAGCACTCTGGACTCTGAATCCAGTAATCCGAGTTCAAGTCTCGGTGGAACCTTAATTGTTTGGCTTTTTGTAGTGGTGCAATCTTGAGTCTTTGGTTAGAATTCTTACCTGCAGGGCCAATTTGCTGCGTTTAAGGTTGGAGACTTCCCATGGAGAAAACTCAAAGATTCTGGGAACCCTCGGGTGTTAAATTGAGGTAACAGAATCTTTCCACTCGGCATGGCACAACTTCATTCAAATGATTTAGTTGACCAAATACAGAAAAACGGCCAATCCAAAAACATTTCATAATGAAACACATTTGAGATAAAAGAGAAAAGGCAATCGAAAACAAGACAAAAGGTGATCAATTGACACATAAAAACATTGAAGCCAGATATATTAGTCCCTGTAACACCAATAGGGCGTTCATCTTTAATGTTTGAGGTGTCAAGTCCAGGGAAAAGCCATTTGAGATATCTGTCTATGAATCTTATTACACCTTGCTGATCTTGACTTTATTGTAATTGAAACAAATTGAGCTCATACACTTGAAATGTGTACATAAAGTCCTTTTCGGGCCTCGTTGGCGCAGTAGGCAGCGCGTCAGTCTCATAATCTGAAGGCCGTGAGTTCGACCCTCACACGGGGCAGTGATTTTAACGCTCTTTCCTCAATTTTGTTATGCCTGCACACACAAATGCTACGTAAGTTTCCTTCTGTCAGCAATGAAACAGTCCAATAGATTTGATGCTGGAGATCTGGCACCTCACGCAGACCAGGTGAGGTGGGCAGTTTATTTGTCTACCTGGGGTTCCATGGTGTAATGGTTAGCACTCTGGACTCTGAATCCAGTAATCCGAGTTCAAGTCTCGGTGGAACCTTAATCGTTTAGCTGTTTGTAGTGGTGCAATCTTGAGTCTTTGGTTAGAATTCTTACCTGCAGGGCCAATTTGCTGCGTTTAAGGTTGGGGACTTGCCATGGAGAAAACTCAGAGATTCTGGGAACCCTCGGGTGTTAAATTGAGGAAACAGAATCTTTCCACTCGGCATGGCACAACTTCATTCAAATGATTTAGTTGACCAAATACAGAAAAACGGTCATTCCAAAAACGTTTAATTATGAAAGACATTTGAGATAAAAGAGAAAAGGCAATCGAAAACAAGACAAAAGGTGATCAATTGACACATAAAAACATTGAAGCCAGATATATTAGTCTCTGTAACACCAATAGGGCGTTCATCTGTAATGTTTGAGGTGTCAAGTCCAGGGAAAAGCCATTTGAGATATCTGTCTATGAATCTTATTACACCTTGCTGCTCTTGACTTTATTGTAATTGAAACAAATTGAGCTCATACACTTGAAATGTGTACATAAAGTCCTTTTCGGGCCTCGTTGGCGCAGTAGGCAGCGCGTCAGTCTCATAATCTGAAGGCCGTGAGTTCGACCCTCACAGGGGGCAGTGATTTTAACGCTCTTTCCTCAATTTTGTTATGCCTGCACACACAAATGCTACGTAAGTTTCCTTCTGTCAGCAATGAAACAGTCCAATAGATTTGATGCTGGAGATCTGGCACCTCACGCAGACCAGGTGAGGTGGGCAGTTTATTTGTCTACCTGGGGTTCCATGGTGTAATGGTTAGCACTCTGGACTCTGAATCCAGTAATCCGAGTTCAAGTCTCGGTGGAACCTTAATTGTTTGGCTTTTTGTAGTGGTGCAATCTTGAGTCTTTGGTTAGAATTCTTACCTGCAGGGCCAATTTGCTGCGTTTAAGGTTGGAGACTTCCCATGGAGAAAACTCAAAGATTCTGGGAACCCTCGGGTGTTAAATTGAGGAAACAGAATCTTTCCACTCGGCATGGCACAACTTCATTCAAATGATTTAGTTGACCAAATACAGAAAAACGGCCAATCCAAAAACATTTCATAATGAAACACATTTGAGATAAAAGAGAAAAGGCAATCGAAAACAAGACAAAAGGTGATCAATTGACACATAAAAACATTGAAGCCAGATATATTAGTCCCTGTAACACCAATAGGGCGTTCATCTTTAATGTTTGAGGTGTCAAGTCCAGGGAAAAGCCATTTGAGATATCTGTCTATGAATCTTATTACACCTTGCTGATCTTGACTTTATTGTAATTGAAACAAATTGAGCTCATACACTTGAAATGTGTACATAAAGTCCTTTTCGGGCCTCGTTGGCGCAGTAGGCAGCGCGTCAGTCTCATAATCTGAAGGCCGTGAGTTCGACCCTCACACGGGGCAGTGATTTTAACGCTCTTTCCTCAATTTTGTTATGCCTGCACACACAAATGCTACGTAAGTTTCCTTCTGTCAGCAATGAAACAGTCCAATAGATTTGATGCTGGAGATCTGGCACCTCACGCAGACCAGGTGAGGTGGGCAGTTTATTTGTCTACCTGGGGTTCCATGGTGTAATGGTTAGCACTCTGGACTCTGAATCCAGTAATCCGAGTTCAAGTCTCGGTGGAACCTTAATCGTTTAGCTGTTTGTAGTGGTGCAATCTTGAGTCTTTGGTTAGAATTCTTACCTGCAGGGCCAATTTGCTGCGTTTAAGGTTGGGGACTTGCCATGGAGAAAACTCAGAGATTCTGGGAACCCTCGGGTGTTAAATTGAGGAAACAGAATCTTTCCACTCGGCATGGCACAACTTCATTCAAATGATTTAGTTGACCAAATACAGAAAAACGGTCATTCCAAAAACGTTTAATTATGAAAGACATTTGAGATAAAAGAGAAAAGGCAATCGAAAACAAGACAAAAGGTGATCAATTGACACATAAAAACATTGAAGCCAGATATATTAGTCTCTGTAACACCAATAGGGCGTTCATCTGTAATGTTTGAGGTGTCAAGTCCAGGGAAAAGCCATTTGAGATATCTGTCTATGAATCTTATTACACCTTGCTGCTCTTGACTTTATTGTAATTGAAACAAATTGAGCTCATACACTTGAAATGTGTACATAAAGTCCTTTTCGGGCCTCGTTGGCGCAGTAGGCAGCGCGTCAGTCTCATAATCTGAAGGCCGTGAGTTCGACCCTCACAGGGGGCAGTGATTTTAACGCTCTTTCCTCAATTTTGTTATGCCTGCACACACAAATGCTACGTAAGTTTCCTTCTGTCAGCAATGAAACAGTCCAATAGATTTGATGCTGGAGATCTGGCACCTCACGCAGACCAGGTGAGGTGGGCAGTTTATTTGTCTACCTGGGGTTCCATGGTGTAATGGTTAGCACTCTGGACTCTGAATCCAGTAATCCGAGTTCAAGTCTCGGTGGAACCTTAATTGTTTGGCTTTTTGTAGTGGTGCAATCTTGAGTCTTTGGTTAGAATTCTTACCTGCAGGGCCAATTTGCTGCGTTTAAGGTTGGAGACTTCCCATGGAGAAAACTCAAAGATTCTGGGAACCCTCGGGTGTTAAATTGAGGAAACAGAATCTTTCCACTCGGCATGGCACAACTTCATTCAAATGATTTAGTTGACCAAATACAGAAAAACGGCCAATCCAAAAACATTTCATAATGAAACACATTTGAGATAAAAGAGAAAAGGCAATCGAAAACAAGACAAAAGGTGATCAATTGACACATAAAAACATTGAAGCCAGATATATTAGTCCCTGTAACACCAATAGGGCGTTCATCTTTAATGTTTGAGGTGTCAAGTCCAGGGAAAAGCCATTTGAGATATCTGTCTATGAATCTTATTACACCTTGCTGATCTTGACTTTATTGTAAGTGAAACAAATTGAGCTCATACACTTGAAATGTGTACATAAAGTCCTTTTCGGGCCTCGTTGGCGCAGTAGGCAGCGCGTCAGTCTCATAATCTGAAGGCCGTGAGTTCGACCCTCACACGGGGCAGTGATTTTAACGCTCTTTCCTCAATTTTGTTATGCCTGCACACACAAATGCTACGTAAGTTTCCTTCTGTCAGCAATGAAACAGTCCAATAGATTTGATGCTGGAGATCTGGCACCTCACGCAGACCAGGTGAGGTGGGCAGTTTATTTGTCTACCTGGGGTTCCATGGTGTAATGGTTAGCACTCTGGACTCTGAATCCAGTAATCCGAGTTCAAGTCTCGGTGGAACCTTAATCGTTTAGCTGTTTGTAGTGGTGCAATCTTGAGTCTTTGGTTAGAATTCTTACCTGCAGGGCCAATTTGCTGCGTTTAAGGTTGGGGACTTGCCATGGAGAAAACTCAGAGATTCTGGGAACCCTCGGGTGTTAAATTGAGGAAACAGAATCTTTCCACTCGGCATGGCACAACTTCATTCAAATGATTTAGTTGACCAAATACAGAAAAACGGTCATTCCAAAAACGTTTAATTATGAAAGACATTTGAGATAAAAGAGAAAAGGCAATCGAAAACAAGACAAAAGGTGATCAATTGACACATAAAAACATTGAAGCCAGATATATTAGTCTCTGTAACACCAATAGGGCGTTCATCTGTAATGTTTGAGGTGTCAAGTCCAGGGAAAAGCCATTTGAGATATCTGTCTATGAATCTTATTACACCTTGCTGCTCTTGACTTTATTGTAATTGAAACAAATTGAGCTCATACACTTGAAATGTGTACATAAAGTCCTTTTCGGGCCTCGTTGGCGCAGTAGGCAGCGCGTCAGTCTCATAATCTGAAGGCCGTGAGTTCGACCCTCACAGGGGGCAGTGATTTTAACGCTCTTTCCTCAATTTTGTTATGCCTGCACACACAAATGCTACGTAAGTTTCCTTCTGTCAGCAATGAAACAGTCCAATAGATTTGATGCTGGAGATCTGGCACCTCACGCAGACCAGGTGAGGTGGGCAGTTTATTTGTCTACCTGGGGTTCCATGGTGTAATGGTTAGCACTCTGGACTCTGAATCCAGTAATCCGAGTTCAAGTCTCGGTGGAACCTTAATTGTTTGGCTTTTTGTAGTGGTGCAATCTTGAGTCTTTGGTTAGAATTCTTACCTGCAGGGCCAATTTGCTGCGTTTAAGGTTGGAGACTTCCCATGGAGAAAACTCAAAGATTCTGGGAACCCTCGGGTGTTAAATTGAGGAAACAGAATCTTTCCACTCGGCATGGCACAACTTCATTCAAATGATTTAGTTGACCAAATACAGAAAAACGGCCAATCCAAAAACATTTCATAATGAAACACATTTGAGATAAAAGAGAAAAGGCAATCGAAAACAAGACAAAAGGTGATCAATTGACACATAAAAACATTGAAGCCAGATATATTAGTCCCTGTAACACCAATAGGGCGTTCATCTTTAATGTTTGAGGTGTCAAGTCCAGGGAAAAGCCATTTGAGATATCTGTCTATGAATCTTATTACACCTTGCTGATCTTGACTTTATTGTAATTGAAACAAATTGAGCTCATACACTTGAAATGTGTACATAAAGTCCTTTTCGGGCCTCGTTGGCGCAGTAGGCAGCGCGTCAGTCTCATAATCTGAAGGCCGTGAGTTCGACCCTCACACGGGGCAGTGATTTTAACGCTCTTTCCTCAATTTTGTTATGCCTGCACACACAAATGCTACGTAAGTTTCCTTCTGTCAGCAATGAAACAGTCCAATAGATTTGATGCTGGAGATCTGGCACCTCACGCAGACCAGGTGAGGTGGGCAGTTTATTTGTCTACCTGGGGTTCCATGGTGTAATGGTTAGCACTCTGGACTCTGAATCCAGTAATCCGAGTTCAAGTCTCGGTGGAACCTTAATCGTTTAGCTGTTTGTAGTGGTGCAATCTTGAGTCTTTGGTTAGAATTCTTACCTGCAGGGCCAATTTGCTGCGTTTAAGGTTGGGGACTTGCCATGGAGAAAACTCAGAGATTCTGGGAACCCTCGGGTGTTAAATTGAGGAAACAGAATCTTTCCACTCGGCATGGCACAACTTCATTCAAATGATTTAGTTGACCAAATACAGAAAAACGGTCATTCCAAAAACGTTTAATTATGAAACACATTTGAGATAAAAGAGAAAAGGCAATCGAAAACAAGACAAAAGGTGATCAATTGACACATAAAAACATTGAAGCCAGATATATTAGTCTCTGTAACACCAATAGGGCGTTCATCTGTAATGTTTGAGGTGTCAAGTCCAGGGAAAAGCCATTTGAGATATCTGTCTATGAATCTTATTACACCTTGCTGCTCTTGACTTTATTGTAATTGAAACAAATTGAGCTCATACACTTGAAATGTGTACATAAAGTCCTTTTCGGGCCTCGTTGGCGCAGTAGGCAGCGCGTCAGTCTCATAATCTGAAGGCCGTGAGTTCGACCCTCACACGGGGCAGTGATTTTAACGCTCTTTTCTCAATTTTGTTATGCCTGCACACACAAATGCTACGTAAGTTTCCTTCTGTCAGCAATGAAACAGTCCAATAGATGTGATGCTGGAGATCTGGCACCTCACGCAGACCAGGTGAGGTGGGCAGTTTATTTGTCTACCTGGGGTTCCATGGTGTAATGGTTAGCACTCTGGACTCTGAATCCAGTAATCCGAGTTCAAGTCTCGGTGGAACCTTAATTGTTTGGCTTTTTTTAGTGGTGCAATCTTGAGTCTTTGGTTAGAATTCTTACCTGCAGGGCCAATTTGCTGCGTTTAAGGTTGGAGACTTCCCATGGAGAAAACTCAAAGATTCTGGGAACCCTCGGGTGTTAAATTGAGGTAACAGAATCTTTCCACTCGGCATGGCACAACTTCATTCAAATGATTTAGTTGACCAAATACAGAAAAACGGCCAATCCAAAAACATTTCATAATGAAACACATTTGAGATAAAAGAGAAAAGGCAATCGAAAACAAGACAAAAGGTGATCAATTGACACATAAAAACATTGAAGCCAGATATATTAGTCCCTGTAACACCAATAGGGCGTTCATCTTTAATGTTTGAGGTGTCAAGTCCAGGGAAAAGCCATTTGAGATATCTGTCTATGAATCTTATTACACCTTGCTGATCTTGACTTTATTGTAATTGAAACAAATTGAGCTCATACACTTGAAATGTGTACATAAAGTCCTTTTCGGGCCTCGTTGGCGCAGTAGGCAGCGCGTCAGTCTCATAATCTGAAGGCCGTGAGTTCGACCCTCACACGGGGCAGTGATTTTAACGCTCTTTCCTCAATTTTGTTATGCCTGCACACACAAATGCTACGTAAGTTTCCTTCTGTCAGCAATGAAACAGTCCAATAGATTTGATGCTGGAGATCTGGCACCTCACGCAGACCAGGTGAGGTGGGCAGTTTATTTGTCTACCTGGGGTTCCATGGTGTAATGGTTAGCACTCTGGACTCTGAATCCAGTAATCCGAGTTCAAGTCTCGGTGGAACCTTAATCGTTTAGCTGTTTGTAGTGGTGCAATCTTGAGTCTTTGGTTAGAATTCTTACCTGCAGGGCCAATTTGCTGCGTTTAAGGTTGGGGACTTGCCATGGAGAAAACTCAGAGATTCTGGGAACCCTCGGGTGTTAAATTGAGGAAACAGAATCTTTCCACTCGGCATGGCACAACTTCATTCAAATGATTTAGTTGACCAAATACAGAAAAACGGTCATTCCAAAAACGTTTAATTATGAAAGACATTTGAGATAAAAGAGAAAAGGCAATCGAAAACAAGACAAAAGGTGATCAATTGACACATAAAAACATTGAAGCCAGATATATTAGTCTCTGTAACACCAATAGGGCGTTCATCTGTAATGTTTGAGGTGTCAAGTCCAGGGAAAAGCCATTTGAGATATCTGTCTATGAATCTTATTACACCTTGCTGCTCTTGACTTTATTGTAATTGAAACAAATTGAGCTCATACACTTGAAATGTGTACATAAAGTCCTTTTCGGGCCTCGTTGGCGCAGTAGGCAGCGCGTCAGTCTCATAATCTGAAGGCCGTGAGTTCGACCCTCACAGGGGGCAGTGATTTTAACGCTCTTTCCTCAATTTTGTTATGCCTGCACACACAAATGCTACGTAAGTTTCCTTCTGTCAGCAATGAAACAGTCCAATAGATTTGATGCTGGAGATCTGGCACCTCACGCAGACCAGGTGAGGTGGGCAGTTTATTTGTCTACCTGGGGTTCCATGGTGTAATGGTTAGCACTCTGGACTCTGAATCCAGTAATCCGAGTTCAAGTCTCGGTGGAACCTTAATTGTTTGGCTTTTTGTAGTGGTGCAATCTTGAGTCTTTGGTTAGAATTCTTACCTGCAGGGCCAATTTGCTGCGTTTAAGGTTGGAGACTTCCCATGGAGAAAACTCAAAGATTCTGGGAACCCTCGGGTGTTAAATTGAGGAAACAGAATCTTTCCACTCGGCATGGCACAACTTCATTCAAATGATTTAGTTGACCAAATACAGAAAAACGGCCAATCCAAAAACATTTCATAATGAAACACATTTGAGATAAAAGAGAAAAGGCAATCGAAAACAAGACAAAAGGTGATCAATTGACACATAAAAACATTGAAGCCAGATATATTAGTCCCTGTAACACCAATAGGGCGTTCATCTTTAATGTTTGAGGTGTCAAGTCCAGGGAAAAGCCATTTGAGATATCTGTCTATGAATCTTATTACACCTTGCTGATCTTGACTTTATTGTAATTGAAACAAATTGAGCTCATACACTTGAAATGTGTACATAAAGTCCTTTTCGGGCCTCGTTGGCGCAGTAGGCAGCGCGTCAGTCTCATAATCTGAAGGCCGTGAGTTCGACCCTCACACGGGGCAGTGATTTTAACGCTCTTTCCTCAATTTTGTTATGCCTGCACACACAAATGCTACGTAAGTTTCCTTCTGTCAGCAATGAAACAGTCCAATAGATTTGATGCTGGAGATCTGGCACCTCACGCAGACCAGGTGAGGTGGGCAGTTTATTTGTCTACCTGGGGTTCCATGGTGTAATGGTTAGCACTCTGGACTCTGAATCCAGTAATCCGAGTTCAAGTCTCGGTGGAACCTTAATCGTTTAGCTGTTTGTAGTGGTGCAATCTTGAGTCTTTGGTTAGAATTCTTACCTGCAGGGCCAATTTGCTGCGTTTAAGGTTGGGGACTTGCCATGGAGAAAACTCAGAGATTCTGGGAACCCTCGGGTGTTAAATTGAGGAAACAGAATCTTTCCACTCGGCATGGCACAACTTCATTCAAATGATTTAGTTGACCAAATACAGAAAAACGGTCATTCCAAAAACGTTTAATTATGAAAGACATTTGAGATAAAAGAGAAAAGGCAATCGAAAACAAGACAAAAGGTGATCAATTGACACATAAAAACATTGAAGCCAGATATATTAGTCTCTGTAACACCAATAGGGCGTTCATCTGTAATGTTTGAGGTGTCAAGTCCAGGGAAAAGCCATTTGAGATATCTGTCTATGAATCTTATTACACCTTGCTGCTCTTGACTTTATTGTAATTGAAACAAATTGAGCTCATACACTTGAAATGTGTACATAAAGTCCTTTTCGGGCCTCGTTGGCGCAGTAGGCAGCGCGTCAGTCTCATAATCTGAAGGCCGTGAGTTCGACCCTCACAGGGGGCAGTGATTTTAACGCTCTTTCCTCAATTTTGTTATGCCTGCACACACAAATGCTACGTAAGTTTCCTTCTGTCAGCAATGAAACAGTCCAATAGATTTGATGCTGGAGATCTGGCACCTCACGCAGACCAGGTGAGGTGGGCAGTTTATTTGTCTACCTGGGGTTCCATGGTGTAATGGTTAGCACTCTGGACTCTGAATCCAGTAATCCGAGTTCAAGTCTCGGTGGAACCTTAATTGTTTGGCTTTTTGTAGTGGTGCAATCTTGAGTCTTTGGTTAGAATTCTTACCTGCAGGGCCAATTTGCTGCGTTTAAGGTTGGAGACTTCCCATGGAGAAAACTCAAAGATTCTGGGAACCCTCGGGTGTTAAATTGAGGTAACAGAATCTTTCCACTCGGCATGGCACAACTTCATTCAAATGATTTAGTTGACCAAATACAGAAAAACGGCCAATCCAAAAACATTTCATAATGAAACACATTTGAGATAAAAGAGAAAAGGCAATCGAAAACAAGACAAAAGGTGATCAATTGACACATAAAAACATTGAAGCCAGATATATTAGTCCCTGTAACACCAATAGGGCGTTCATCTTTAATGTTTGAGGTGTCAAGTCCAGGGAAAAGCCATTTGAGATATCTGTCTATGAATCTTATTACACCTTGCTGATCTTGACTTTATTGTAATTGAAACAAATTGAGCTCATACACTTGAAATGTGTACATAAAGTCCTTTTCGGGCCTCGTTGGCGCAGTAGGCAGCGCGTCAGTCTCATAATCTGAAGGCCGTGAGTTCGACCCTCACACGGGGCAGTGATTTTAACGCTCTTTCCTCAATTTTGTTATGCCTGCACACACAAATGCTACGTAAGTTTCCTTCTGTCAGCAATGAAACAGTCCAATAGATTTGATGCTGGAGATCTGGCACCTCACGCAGACCAGGTGAGGTGGGCAGTTTATTTGTCTACCTGGGGTTCCATGGTGTAATGGTTAGCACTCTGGACTCTGAATCCAGTAATCCGAGTTCAAGTCTCGGTGGAACCTTAATCGTTTAGCTGTTTGTAGTGGTGCAATCTTGAGTCTTTGGTTAGAATTCTTACCTGCAGGGCCAATTTGCTGCGTTTAAGGTTGGGGACTTGCCATGGAGAAAACTCAGAGATTCTGGGAACCCTCGGGTGTTAAATTGAGGAAACAGAATCTTTCCACTCGGCATGGCACAACTTCATTCAAATGATTTAGTTGACCAAATACAGAAAAACGGTCATTCCAAAAACGTTTAATTATGAAACACATTTGAGATAAAAGAGAAAAGGCAATCGAAAACAAGACAAAAGGTGATCAATTGACACATAAAAACATTGAAGCCAGATATATTAGTCTCTGTAACACCAATAGGGCGTTCATCTGTAATGTTTGAGGTGTCAAGTCCAGGGAAAAGCCATTTGAGATATCTGTCTATGAATCTTATTACACCTTGCTGCTCTTGACTTTATTGTAATTGAAACAAATTGAGCTCATACACTTGAAATGTGTACATAAAGTCCTTTTCGGGCCTCGTTGGCGCAGTAGGCAGCGCGTCAGTCTCATAATCTGAAGGCCGTGAGTTCGACCCTCACACGGGGCAGTGATTTTAACGCTCTTTTCTCAATTTTGTTATGCCTGCACACACAAATGCTACGTAAGTTTCCTTCTGTCAGCAATGAAACAGTCCAATAGATGTGATGCTGGAGATCTGGCACCTCACGCAGACCAGGTGAGGTGGGCAGTTTATTTGTCTACCTGGGGTTCCATGGTGTAATGGTTAGCACTCTGGACTCTGAATCCAGTAATCCGAGTTCAAGTCTCGGTGGAACCTTAATTGTTTGGCTTTTTGTAGTGGTGCAATCTTGAGTCTTTGGTTAGAATTCTTACCTGCAGGGCCAATTTGCTGCGTTTAAGGTTGGAGACTTCCCATGGAGAAAACTCAAAGATTCTGGGAACCCTCGGGTGTTAAATTGAGGTAACAGAATCTTTCCACTCGGCATGGCACAACTTCATTCAAATGATTTAGTTGACCAAATACAGAAAAACGGCCAATCCAAAAACATTTCATAATGAAACACATTTGAGATAAAAGAGAAAAGGCAATCGAAAACAAGACAAAAGGTGATCAATTGACACATAAAAACATTGAAGCCAGATATATTAGTCCCTGTAACACCAATAGGGCGTTCATCTTTAATGTTTGAGGTGTCAAGTCCAGGGAAAAGCCATTTGAGATATCTGTCTATGAATCTTATTACACCTTGCTGATCTTGACTTTATTGTAATTGAAACAAATTGAGCTCATACACTTGAAATGTGTACATAAAGTCCTTTTCGGGCCTCGTTGGCGCAGTAGGCAGCGCGTCAGTCTCATAATCTGAAGGCCGTGAGTTCGACCCTCACACGGGGCAGTGATTTTAACGCTCTTTCCTCAATTTTGTTATGCCTGCACACACAAATGCTACGTAAGTTTCCTTCTGTCAGCAATGAAACAGTCCAATAGATTTGATGCTGGAGATCTGGCACCTCACGCAGACCAGGTGAGGTGGGCAGTTTATTTGTCTACCTGGGGTTCCATGGTGTAATGGTTAGCACTCTGGACTCTGAATCCAGTAATCCGAGTTCAAGTCTCGGTGGAACCTTAATCGTTTAGCTGTTTGTAGTGGTGTAATCTTGAGTCTTTGGTTAGAATTCTTACCTGCAGGGCCAATTTGCTGCGTTTAAGGTTGGGGACTTGCCATGGAGAAAACTCAGAGATTCTGGGAACCCTCGGGTGTTAAATTGAGGAAACAGAATCTTTCCACTCGGCATGGCACAACTTCATTCAAATGATTTAGTTGACCAAATACAGAAAAACGGTCATTCCAAAAACGTTTAATTATGAAAGACATTTGAGATAAAAGAGAAAAGGCAATCGAAAACAAGACAAAAGGTGATCAATTGACACATAAAAACATTGAAGCCAGATATATTAGTCTCTGTAACACCAATAGGGCGTTCATCTGTAATGTTTGAGGTGTCAAGTCCAGGGAAAAGCCATTTGAGATATCTGTCTATGAATCTTATTACACCTTGCTGCTCTTGACTTTATTGTAATTGAAACAAATTGAGCTCATACACTTGAAATGTGTACATAAAGTCCTTTTCGGGCCTCGTTGGCGCAGTAGGCAGCGCGTCAGTCTCATAATCTGAAGGCCGTGAGTTCGACCCTCACAGGGGGCAGTGATTTTAACGCTCTTTCCTCAATTTTGTTATGCCTGCACACACAAATGCTACGTAAGTTTCCTTCTGTCAGCAATGAAACAGTCCAATAGATTTGATGCTGGAGATCTGGCACCTCACGCAGACCAGGTGAGGTGGGCAGTTTATTTGTCTACCTGGGGTTCCATGGTGTAATGGTTAGCACTCTGGACTCTGAATCCAGTAATCCGAGTTCAAGTCTCGGTGGAACCTTAATTGTTTGGCTTTTTGTAGTGGTGCAATCTTGAGTCTTTGGTTAGAATTCTTACCTGCAGGGCCAATTTGCTGCGTTTAAGGTTGGAGACTTCCCATGGAGAAAACTCAAAGATTCTGGGAACCCTCGGGTGTTAAATTGAGGTAACAGAATCTTTCCACTCGGCATGGCACAACTTCATTCAAATGATTTAGTTGACCAAATACAGAAAAACGGCCAATTCAAAAACATTTCATAATGAAACACATTTGAGATAAAAGAGAAAAGGCAATCGAAAACAAGACAAAAGGTGATCAATTGACACATAAAAACATTGAAGCCAGATATATTAGTCTCTGTAACACCAATAGGGCGTTCATCTGTAATGTTTGAGGTGTCAAGTCCAGGGAAAAGCCATTTGAGATATCTGTCTATGAATCTTATTACACCTTGCTGCTCTTGACTTTATTGTAATTGAAACAAATTGAGCTCATACACTTGAAATGTGTACATAAAGTCCTTTTCGGGTCTCGTTGGCGCAGTAGGCAGCGCGTCAGTCTCATAATCTGAAGGTCGTGAGTTCGACCCTCACACGGGGCAGTGATTTTAACGCTCTTTTCTCAATTTTGTTATGCCTGCACACACAAATGCTACGTAAGTTTCCTTCTGTCAGCAATGAAACAGTCCAATAGATTTGATGCTGGAGATCTGGCACCTCACGCAGACCAGGTGAGGTGGGCAGTTTATTTGTCTACCTGGGGTTCCATGGTGTAATGGTTAGCACTCTGGACTCTGAATCCAGTTCAAGTCTCGGTGGAACCTTAATCGTTTAGCAGTTTGTAGTGGTGCAATCTTGAGTCTTTGGTTAGAATTCTTACCTGGTTAGAATTCTTACCTGCAGGGCCAATTTGCTGCGTTTAAGGTTGGAGACTTGCCATGGAGAAAACTCAGAGATTCTGGGAACCCTCGGGTGTTAATGTTAAATTGAGGTAACAGAATCTTTCCACTCGGCATGGCACAACTTCATTCAAATGATTTAGTTGACCAAATACAGAAAAACGGCCAATCCAAAAACGTTTCATTATGAAACACATTTGAGATAAAAGAGAAAAGGCAATCGAAAACAAGACAAAAGGTGATCAATTGACACATAAAAACATTGAAGCCAGATATATTAGTCCCTGTAACACCAATAGGGCGTTCATCTTTAATGTTTGAGGTGTCAAGTCCAGGGAAAAGCCATTTGAGATATCTGTCTATGAATCTTATTACACCTTGCTGCTCTTGACTTTATTGTAATTGAAACAAATTGAGCTCATACACTTGAAATGTGTACATAAAGTCCTTTTCGGGCCTCGTTGGCGCAGTAGGCAGCGCGTCACTCTCATAATCTGAAGGCCGTGAGTTCGACCCTCACACGGGGCAGTGATTTTAACGCTCTTTCCTCAATTTTGTTATGCCTGCACACACAAATGCTACGTAAGTTTCCTTCTGTCAGCAATGAAACAGTCCAATAGATTTGATGCTGGACATCTGGCACCTCACGCAGACCAGGTGAGGTGGGCAGTTGATTTGTCTACCTGGGGTTCCATGGTGTAATGGTTAGCACTCTGGACTCTGAATCCAGTAATCCGAGTTCAAGTCTCGGTGGAACCTTAATTGTTTGGCTTTTTGTAGTGGTGCAATCTTGAGTCTTTGGTTAGAATTCTTACCTGCAGGGCCAATTTGCTGCGTTTAAGGTTGGGGACTTGCCATGGAGAAAACTCAGAGATTCTGGGAACCCTCGGGTGTTAAATTGAGGAAACAGAATCTTTCCACTCGGCATGGCACAACTTCATTCAAATGATTTAGTTGACCAAATACAGAAAAACGGTCATTCCAAAAACGTTTAATTATGAAAGACATTTGAGATAAAAGAGAAAAGGCAATCGAAAACAAGACAAAAGGTGATCAATTGACACATAAAAACATTGAAGCCAGATATATTAGTCTCTGTAACACCAATAGGGCGTTCATCTGTAATGTTTGAGGTGTCAAGTCCAGGGAAAAGCCATTTGAGATATCTGTCTATGAATCTTATTACACCTTGCTGCTCTTGACTTTATTGTAATTGAAACAAATTGAGCTCATACACTTGAAATGTGTACATAAAGTCCTTTTCGGGCCTCGTTGGCGCAGTAGGCAGCGCGTCAGTCTCATAATCTGAAGGCCGTGAGTTCGACCCTCACAGGGGGCAGTGATTTTAACGCTCTTTCCTCAATTTTGTTATGCCTGCACACACAAATGCTACGTAAGTTTCCTTCTGTCAGCAATGAAACAGTCCAATAGATTTGATGCTGGAGATCTGGCACCTCACGCAGACCAGGTGAGGTGGGCAGTTTATTTGTCTACCTGGGGTTCCATGGTGTAATGGTTAGCACTCTGGACTCTGAATCCAGTAATCCGAGTTCAAGTCTCGGTGGAACCTTAATTGTTTGGCTTTTTGTAGTGGTGCAATCTTGAGTCTTTGGTTAGAATTCTTACCTGCAGGGCCAATTTGCTGCGTTTAAGGTTGGAGACTTCCCATGGAGAAAACTCAAAGATTCTGGGAACCCTCGGGTGTTAAATTGAGGAAACAGAATCTTTCCACTCGGCATGGCACAACTTCATTCAAATGATTTAGTTGACCAAATACAGAAAAACGGCCAATCCAAAAACATTTCATAATGAAACACATTTGAGATAAAAGAGAAAAGGCAATCGAAAACAAGACAAAAGGTGATCAATTGACACATAAAAACATTGAAGCCAGATATATTAGTCCCTGTAACACCAATAGGGCGTTCATCTTTAATGTTTGAGGTGTCAAGTCCAGGGAAAAGCCATTTGAGATATCTGTCTATGAATCTTATTACACCTTGCTGATCTTGACTTTATTGTAATTGAAACAAATTGAGCTCATACACTTGAAATGTGTACATAAAGTCCTTTTCGGGCCTCGTTGGCGCAGTAGGCAGCGCGTCAGTCTCATAATCTGAAGGCCGTGAGTTCGACCCTCACACGGGGCAGTGATTTTAACGCTCTTTCCTCAATTTTGTTATGCCTGCACACACAAATGCTACGTAAGTTTCCTTCTGTCAGCAATGAAACAGTCCAATAGATTTGATGCTGGAGATCTGGCACCTCACGCAGACCAGGTGAGGTGGGCAGTTTATTTGTCTACCTGGGGTTCCATGGTGTAATGGTTAGCACTCTGGACTCTGAATCCAGTTATCCGAGTTCAAGTCTCGGTGGAACCTTAATCGTTTAGCTGTTTGTAGTGGTGCAATCTTGAGTCTTTGGTTAGAATTCTTACCTGCAGGGCCAATTTGCTGCGTTTAAGGTTGGGGACTTGCCATGGAGAAAACTCAGAGATTCTGGGAACCCTCGGGTGTTAAATTGAGGAAACAGAATCTTTCCACTCGGCATGGCACAACTTCATTCAAATGATTTAGTTGACCAAATACAGAAAAACGGTCATTCCAAAAACGTTTAATTATGAAACACATTTGAGATAAAAGAGAAAAGGCAATCGAAAACAAGACAAAAGGTGATCAATTGACACATAAAAACATTGAAGCCAGATATATTAGTCTCTGTAACACCAATAGGGCGTTCATCTGTAATGTTTGAGGTGTCAAGTCCAGGGAAAAGCCATTTGAGATATCTGTCTATGAATCTTATTACACCTTGCTGCTCTTGACTTTATTGTAATTGAAACAAATTGAGCTCATACACTTGAAATGTGTACATAAAGTCCTTTTCGGGCCTCGTTGGCGCAGTAGGCAGCGCGTCAGTCTCATAATCTGAAGGCCGTGAGTTCGACCCTCACACGGGGCAGTGATTTTAACGCTCTTTTCTCAATTTTGTTATGCCTGCACACACAAATGCTACGTAAGTTTCCTTCTGTCAGCAATGAAACAGTCCAATAGATGTGATGCTGGAGATCTGGCACCTCACGCAGACCAGGTGAGGTGGGCAGTTTATTTGTCTACCTGGGGTTCCATGGTGTAATGGTTAGCACTCTGGACTCTGAATCCAGTAATCCGAGTTCAAGTCTCGGTGGAACCTTAATTGTTTGGCTTTTTGTAGTGGTGCAATCTTGAGTCTTTGGTTAGAATTCTTACCTGCAGGGCCAATTTGCTGCGTTTAAGGTTGGAGACTTCCCATGGAGAAAACTCAAAGATTCTGGGAACCCTCGGGTGTTAAATTGAGGTAACAGAATCTTTCCACTCGGCATGGCACAACTTCATTCAAATGATTTAGTTGACCAAATACAGAAAAACGGCCAATCCAAAAACATTTCATAATGAAACACATTTGAGATAAAAGAGAAAAGGCAATCGAAAACAAGACAAAAGGTGATCAATTGACACATAAAAACATTGAAGCCAGATATATTAGTCCCTGTAACACCAATAGGGCGTTCATCTTTAATGTTTGAGGTGTCAAGTCCAGGGAAAAGCCATTTGAGATATCTGTCTATGAATCTTATTACACCTTGCTGATCTTGACTTTATTGTAATTGAAACAAATTGAGCTCATACACTTGAAATGTGTACATAAAGTCCTTTTCGGGCCTCGTTGGCGCAGTAGGCAGCGCGTCAGTCTCATAATCTGAAGGCCGTGAGTTCGACCCTCACACGGGGCAGTGATTTTAACGCTCTTTCCTCAATTTTGTTATGCCTGCACACACAAATGCTACGTAAGTTTCCTTCTGTCAGCAATGAAACAGTCCAATAGATTTGATGCTGGAGATCTGGCACCTCACGCAGACCAGGTGAGGTGGGCAGTTTATTTGTCTACCTGGGGTTCCATGGTGTAATGGTTAGCACTCTGGACTCTGAATCCAGTAATCCGAGTTCAAGTCTCGGTGGAACCTTAATCGTTTAGCTGTTTGTAGTGGTGCAATCTTGAGTCTTTGGTTAGAATTCTTACCTGCAGGGCCAATTTGCTGCGTTTAAGGTTGGGGACTTGCCATGGAGAAAACTCAGAGATTCTGGGAACCCTCGGGTGTTAAATTGAGGAAACAGAATCTTTCCACTCGGCATGGCACAACTTCATTCAAATGATTTAGTTGACCAAATACAGAAAAACGGTCATTCCAAAAACGTTTAATTATGAAAGACATTTGAGATAAAAGAGAAAAGGCAATCGAAAACAAGACAAAAGGTGATCAATTGACACATAAAAACATTGAAGCCAGATATATTAGTCTCTGTAACACCAATAGGGCGTTCATCTGTAATGTTTGAGGTGTCAAGTCCAGGGAAAAGCCATTTGAGATATCTGTCTATGAATCTTATTACACCTTGCTGCTCTTGACTTTATTGTAATTGAAACAAATTGAGCTCATACACTTGAAATGTGTACATAAAGTCCTTTTCGGGCCTCGTTGGCGCAGTAGGCAGCGCGTCAGTCTCATAATCTGAAGGCCGTGAGTTCGACCCTCACAGGGGGCAGTGATTTTAACGCTCTTTCCTCAATTTTGTTATGCCTGCACACACAAATGCTACGTAAGTTTCCTTCTGTCAGCAATGAAACAGTCCAATAGATTTGATGCTGGAGATCTGGCACCTCACGCAGACCAGGTGAGGTGGGCAGTTTATTTGTCTACCTGGGGTTCCATGGTGTAATGGTTAGCACTCTGGACTCTGAATCCAGTAATCCGAGTTCAAGTCTCGGTGGAACCTTAATTGTTTGGCTTTTTGTAGTGGTGCAATCTTGAGTCTTTGGTTAGAATTCTTACCTGCAGGGCCAATTTGCTGCGTTTAAGGTTGGAGACTTCCCATGGAGAAAACTCAAAGATTCTGGGAACCCTCGGGTGTTAAATTGAGGAAACAGAATCTTTCCACTCGGCATGGCACAACTTCATTCAAATGATTTAGTTGACCAAATACAGAAAAACGGCCAATCCAAAAACATTTCATAATGAAACACATTTGAGATAAAAGAGAAAAGGCAATCGAAAACAAGACAAAAGGTGATCAATTGACACATAAAAACATTGAAGCCAGATATATTAGTCCCTGTAACACCAATAGGGCGTTCATCTTTAATGTTTGAGGTGTCAAGTCCAGGGAAAAGCCATTTGAGATATCTGTCTATGAATCTTATTACACCTTGCTGATCTTGACTTTATTGTAATTGAAACAAATTGAGCTCATACACTTGAAATGTGTACATAAAGTCCTTTTCGGGCCTCGTTGGCGCAGTAGGCAGCGCGTCAGTCTCATAATCTGAAGGCCGTGAGTTCGACCCTCACACGGGGCAGTGATTTTAACGCTCTTTCCTCAATTTTGTTATGCCTGCACACACAAATGCTACGTAAGTTTCCTTCTGTCAGCAATGAAACAGTCCAATAGATTTGATGCTGGAGATCTGGCACCTCACGCAGACCAGGTGAGGTGGGCAGTTTATTTGTCTACCTGGGGTTCCATGGTGTAATGGTTAGCACTCTGGACTCTGAATCCAGTAATCCGAGTTCAAGTCTCGGTGGAACCTTAATCGTTTAGCTGTTTGTAGTGGTGCAATCTTGAGTCTTTGGTTAGAATTCTTACCTGCAGGGCCAATTTGCTGCGTTTAAGGTTGGGGACTTGCCATGGAGAAAACTCAGAGATTCTGGGAACCCTCGGGTGTTAAATTGAGGAAACAGAATCTTTCCACTCGGCATGGCACAACTTCATTCAAATGATTTAGTTGACCAAATACAGAAAAACGGTCATTCCAAAAACGTTTAATTATGAAAGACATTTGAGATAAAAGAGAAAAGGCAATCGAAAACAAGACAAAAGGTGATCAATTGACACATAAAAACATTGAAGCCAGATATATTAGTCTCTGTAACACCAATAGGGCGTTCATCTGTAATGTTTGAGGTGTCAAGTCCAGGGAAAAGCCATTTGAGATATCTGTCTATGAATCTTATTACACCTTGCTGCTCTTGACTTTATTGTAATTGAAACAAATTGAGCTCATACACTTGAAATGTGTACATAAAGTCCTTTTCGGGCCTCGTTGGCGCAGTAGGCAGCGCGTCAGTCTCATAATCTGAAGGCCGTGAGTTCGACCCTCACAGGGGGCAGTGATTTTAACGCTCTTTCCTCAATTTTGTTATGCCTGCACACACAAATGCTACGTAAGTTTCCTTCTGTCAGCAATGAAACAGTCCAATAGATTTGATGCTGGAGATCTGGCACCTCACGCAGACCAGGTGAGGTGGGCAGTTTATTTGTCTACCTGGGGTTCCATGGTGTAATGGTTAGCACTCTGGACTCTGAATCCAGTAATCCGAGTTCAAGTCTCGGTGGAACCTTAATTGTTTGGCTTTTTGTAGTGGTGCAATCTTGAGTCTTTGGTTAGAATTCTTACCTGCAGGGCCAATTTGCTGCGTTTAAGGTTGGAGACTTCCCATGGAGAAAACTCAAAGATTCTGGGAACCCTCGGGTGTTAAATTGAGGTAACAGAATCTTTCCACTCGGCATGGCACAACTTCATTCAAATGATTTAGTTGACCAAATACAGAAAAACGGCCAATCCAAAAACATTTCATAATGAAACACATTTGAGATAAAAGAGAAAAGGCAATCGAAAACAAGACAAAAGGTGATCAATTGACACATAAAAACATTGAAGCCAGATATATTAGTCCCTGTAACACCAATAGGGCGTTCATCTTTAATGTTTGAGGTGTCAAGTCCAGGGAAAAGCCATTTGAGATATCTGTCTATGAATCTTATTACACCTTGCTGATCTTGACTTTATTGTAATTGAAACAAATTGAGCTCATACACTTGAAATGTGTACATAAAGTCCTTTTCGGGCCTCGTTGGCGCAGTAGGCAGCGCGTCAGTCTCATAATCTGAAGGCCGTGAGTTCGACCCTCACACGGGGCAGTGATTTTAACGCTCTTTCCTCAATTTTGTTATGCCTGCACACACAAATGCTACGTAAGTTTCCTTCTGTCAGCAATGAAACAGTCCAATAGATTTGATGCTGGAGATCTGGCACCTCACGCAGACCAGGTGAGGTGGGCAGTTTATTTGTCTACCTGGGGTTCCATGGTGTAATGGTTAGCACTCTGGACTCTGAATCCAGTAATCCGAGTTCAAGTCTCGGTGGAACCTTAATCGTTTAGCTGTTTGTAGTGGTGCAATCTTGAGTCTTTGGTTAGAATTCTTACCTGCAGGGCCAATTTGCTGCGTTTAAGGTTGGGGACTTGCCATGGAGAAAACTCAGAGATTCTGGGAACCCTCGGGTGTTAAATTGAGGAAACAGAATCTTTCCACTCGGCATGGCACAACTTCATTCAAATGATTTAGTTGACCAAATACAGAAAAACGGTCATTCCAAAAACGTTTAATTATGAAACACATTTGAGATAAAAGAGAAAAGGCAATCGAAAACAAGACAAAAGGTGATCAATTGACACATAAAAACATTGAAGCCAGATATATTAGTCTCTGTAACACCAATAGGGCGTTCATCTGTAATGTTTGAGGTGTCAAGTCCAGGGAAAAGCCATTTGAGATATCTGTCTATGAATCTTATTACACCTTGCTGCTCTTGACTTTATTGTAATTGAAACAAATTGAGCTCATACACTTGAAATGTGTACATAAAGTCCTTTTCGGGCCTCGTTGGCGCAGTAGGCAGCGCGTCAGTCTCATAATCTGAAGGCCGTGAGTTCGACCCTCACACGGGGCAGTGATTTTAACGCTCTTTTCTCAATTTTGTTATGCCTGCACACACAAATGCTACGTAAGTTTCCTTCTGTCAGCAATGAAACAGTCCAATAGATGTGATGCTGGAGATCTGGCACCTCACGCAGACCAGGTGAGGTGGGCAGTTTATTTGTCTACCTGGGGTTCCATGGTGTAATGGTTAGCACTCTGGACTCTGAATCCAGTAATCCGAGTTCAAGTCTCGGTGGAACCTTAATTGTTTGGCTTTTTGTAGTGGTGCAATCTTGAGTCTTTGGTTAGAATTCTTACCTGCAGGGCCAATTTGCTGCGTTTAAGGTTGGAGACTTCCCATGGAGAAAACTCAAAGATTCTGGGAACCCTCGGGTGTTAAATTGAGGTAACAGAATCTTTCCACTCGGCATGGCACAACTTCATTCAAATGATTTAGTTGACCAAATACAGAAAAACGGCCAATCCAAAAACATTTCATAATGAAACACATTTGAGATAAAAGAGAAAAGGCAATCGAAAACAAGACAAAAGGTGATCAATTGACACATAAAAACATTGAAGCCAGATATATTAGTCCCTGTAACACCAATAGGGCGTTCATCTTTAATGTTTGAGGTGTCAAGTCCAGGGAAAAGCCATTTGAGATATCTGTCTATGAATCTTATTACACCTTGCTGATCTTGACTTTATTGTAATTGAAACAAATTGAGCTCATACACTTGAAATGTGTACATAAAGTCCTTTTCGGGCCTCGTTGGCGCAGTAGGCAGCGCGTCAGTCTCATAATCTGAAGGCCGTGAGTTCGACCCTCACACGGGGCAGTGATTTTAACGCTCTTTCCTCAATTTTGTTATGCCTGCACACACAAATGCTACGTAAGTTTCCTTCTGTCAGCAATGAAACAGTCCAATAGATTTGATGCTGGAGATCTGGCACCTCACGCAGACCAGGTGAGGTGGGCAGTTTATTTGTCTACCTGGGGTTCCATGGTGTAATGGTTAGCACTCTGGACTCTGAATCCAGTAATCCGAGTTCAAGTCTCGGTGGAACCTTAATCGTTTAGCTGTTTGTAGTGGTGCAATCTTGAGTCTTTGGTTAGAATTCTTACCTGCAGGGCCAATTTGCTGCGTTTAAGGTTGGGGACTTGCCATGGAGAAAACTCAGAGATTCTGGGAACCCTCGGGTGTTAAATTGAGGAAACAGAATCTTTCCACTCGGCATGGCACAACTTCATTCAAATGATTTAGTTGACCAAATACAGAAAAACGGTCATTCCAAAAACGTTTAATTATGAAAGACATTTGAGATAAAAGAGAAAAGGCAATCGAAAACAAGACAAAAGGTGATCAATTGACACATAAAAACATTGAAGCCAGATATATTAGTCTCTGTAACACCAATAGGGCGTTCATCTGTAATGTTTGAGGTGTCAAGTCCAGGGAAAAGCCATTTGAGATATCTGTCTATGAATCTTATTACACCTTGCTGCTCTTGACTTTATTGTAATTGAAACAAATTGAGCTCATACACTTGAAATGTGTACATAAAGTCCTTTTCGGGCCTCGTTGGCGCAGTAGGCAGCGCGTCAGTCTCATAATCTGAAGGCCGTGAGTTCGACCCTCACAGGGGGCAGTGATTTTAACGCTCTTTCCTCAATTTTGTTATGCCTGCACACACAAATGCTACGTAAGTTTCCTTCTGTCAGCAATGAAACAGTCCAATAGATTTGATGCTGGAGATCTGGCACCTCACGCAGACCAGGTGAGGTGGGCAGTTTATTTGTCTACCTGGGGTTCCATGGTGTAATGGTTAGCACTCTGGACTCTGAATCCAGTAATCCGAGTTCAAGTCTCGGTGGAACCTTAATTGTTTGGCTTTTTGTAGTGGTGCAATCTTGAGTCTTTGGTTAGAATTCTTACCTGCAGGGCCAATTTGCTGCGTTTAAGGTTGGAGACTTCCCATGGAGAAAACTCAAAGATTCTGGGAACCCTCGGGTGTTAAATTGAGGTAACAGAATCTTTCCACTCGGCATGGCACAACTTCATTCAAATGATTTAGTTGACCAAATACAGAAAAACGGCCAATCCAAAAACATTTCATAATGAAACACATTTGAGATAAAAGAGAAAAGGCAATCGAAAACAAGACAAAAGGTGATCAATTGACACATAAAAACATTGAAGCCAGATATATTAGTCCCTGTAACACCAATAGGGCGTTCATCTTTAATGTTTGAGGTGTCAAGTCCAGGGAAAAGCCATTTGAGATATCTGTCTATGAATCTTATTACACCTTGCTGATCTTGACTTTATTGTAATTGAAACAAATTGAGCTCATACACTTGAAATGTGTACATAAAGTCCTTTTCGGGCCTCGTTGGTGCAGTAGGCAGCGCGTCAGTCTCATAATCTGAAGGCCGTGAGTTCGACCCTCACACGGGGCAGTGATTTTAACGCTCTTTCCTCAATTTTGTTATGCCTGCACACACAAATGCTACGTAAGTTTCCTTCTGTCAGCAATGAAACAGTCCAATAGATTTGATGCTGGAGATCTGGCACCTCACGCAGACCAGGTGAGGTGGGCAGTTTATTTGTCTACCTGGGGTTCCATGGTGTAATGGTTAGCACTCTGGACTCTGAATCCAGTGATCCGAGTTCAAGTCTCGGTGGAACCTTAATTGTTTGGCTTTTTGTAGTGGTGCAATCTTGAGTCTTTGGTTAGAATTCTTACCTGCAGGGCCAATTTGCTGCGTTTAAGGTTGGAGACTTCCCATGGAGAAAACTCAAAGATTCTGGGAACCCTCGGGTGTTAAATTGAGGTAACAGAATCTTTCCACTCGGCATGGCACAACTTCATTCAAATGATTTAGTTGACCAAATACAGAAAAACGGCCAATCCAAAAACATTTCATAATGAAACACATTTGAGATAAAAGAGAAAAGGCAATCGAAAACAAGACAAAAGGTGATCAATTGACACATAAAAACATTGAAGCCAGATATATTAGTCCCTGTAACACCAATAGGGCGTTCATCTTTAATGTTTGAGGTGTCAAGTCCAGGGAAAAGCCATTTGAGATATCTGTCTATGAATCTTATTACACCTTGCTGATCTTGACTTTATTGTAATTGAAACAAATTGAGCTCATACACTTGAAATGTGTACATAAAGTCCTTTTCGGGCCTCGTTGGCGCAGTAGGCAGCGCGTCAGTCTCATAATCTGAAGGCCGTGAGTTCGACCCTCACACGGGGCAGTGATTTTAACGCTCTTTCCTCAATTTTGTTATGCCTGCACACACAAATGCTACGTAAGTTTCCTTCTGTCAGCAATGAAACAGTCCAATAGATTTGATGCTGGAGATCTGGCACCTCACGCAGACCAGGTGAGGTGGGCAGTTTATTTGTCTACCTGGGGTTCCATGGTGTAATGGTTAGCACTCTGGACTCTGAATCCAGTAATCCGAGTTCAAGTCTCGGTGGAACCTTAATCGTTTAGCTGTTTGTAGTGGTGCAATCTTGAGTCTTTGGTTAGAATTCTTACCTGCAGGGCCAATTTGCTGCGTTTAAGGTTGGGGACTTGCCATGGAGAAAACTCAGAGATTCTGGGAACCCTCGGGTGTTAAATTGAGGAAACAGAATCTTTCCACTCGGCATGGCACAACTTCATTCAAATGATTTAGTTGACCAAATACAGAAAAACGGTCATTCCAAAAACGTTTAATTATGAAACACATTTGAGATAAAAGAGAAAAGGCAATCGAAAACAAGACAAAAGGTGATCAATTGACACATAAAAACATTGAAGCCAGATATATTAGTCTCTGTAACACCAATAGGGCGTTCATCTGTAATGTTTGAGGTGTCAAGTCCAGGGAAAAGCCATTTGAGATATCTGTCTATGAATCTTATTACACCTTGCTGCTCTTGACTTTATTGTAATTGAAACAAATTGAGCTCATACACTTGAAATGTGTACATAAAGTCCTTTTCGGGCCTCGTTGGCGCAGTAGGCAGCGCGTCAGTCTCATAATCTGAAGGCCGTGAGTTCGACCCTCACACGGGGCAGTGATTTTAACGCTCTTTTCTCAATTTTGTTATGCCTGCACACACAAATGCTACGTAAGTTTCCTTCTGTCAGCAATGAAACAGTCCAATAGATGTGATGCTGGAGATCTGGCACCTCACGCAGACCAGGTGAGGTGGGCAGTTTATTTGTCTACCTGGGGTTCCATGGTGTAATGGTTAGCACTCTGGACTCTGAATCCAGTAATCCGAGTTCAAGTCTCGGTGGAACCTTAATTGTTTGGCTTTTTGTAGTGGTGCAATCTTGAGTCTTTGGTTAGAATTCTTACCTGCAGGGCCAATTTGCTGCGTTTAAGGTTGGAGACTTCCCATGGAGAAAACTCAAAGATTCTGGGAACCCTCGGGTGTTAAATTGAGGTAACAGAATCTTTCCACTCGGCATGGCACAACTTCATTCAAATGATTTAGTTGACCAAATACAGAAAAACGGCCAATCCAAAAACATTTCATAATGAAACACATTTGAGATAAAAGAGAAAAGGCAATCGAAAACAAGACAAAAGGTGATCAATTGACACATAAAAACATTGAAGCCAGATATATTAGTCCCTGTAACACCAATAGGGCGTTCATCTTTAATGTTTGAGGTGTCAAGTCCAGGGAAAAGCCATTTGAGATATCTGTCTATGAATCTTATTACACCTTGCTGATCTTGACTTTATTGTAATTGAAACAAATTGAGCTCATACACTTGAAATGTGTACATAAAGTCCTTTTCGGGCCTCGTTGGCGCAGTAGGCAGCGCGTCAGTCTCATAATCTGAAGGCCGTGAGTTCGACCCTCACACGGGGCAGTGATTTTAACGCTCTTTCCTCAATTTTGTTATGCCTGCACACACAAATGCTACGTAAGTTTCCTTCTGTCAGCAATGAAACAGTCCAATAGATTTGATGCTGGAGATCTGGCACCTCACGCAGACCAGGTGAGGTGGGCAGTTTATTTGTCTACCTGGGGTTCCATGGTGTAATGGTTAGCACTCTGGACTCTGAATCCAGTAATCCGAGTTCAAGTCTCGGTGGAACCTTAATCGTTTAGCTGTTTGTAGTGGTGCAATCTTGAGTCTTTGGTTAGAATTCTTACCTGCAGGGCCAATTTGCTGCGTTTAAGGTTGGGGACTTGCCATGGAGAAAACTCAGAGATTCTGGGAACCCTCGGGTGTTAAATTGAGGAAACAGAATCTTTCCACTCGGCATGGCACAACTTCATTCAAATGATTTAGTTGACCAAATACAGAAAAACGGTCATTCCAAAAACGTTTAATTATGAAAGACATTTGAGATAAAAGAGAAAAGGCAATCGAAAACAAGACAAAAGGTGATCAATTGACACATAAAAACATTGAAGCCAGATATATTAGTCTCTGTAACACCAATAGGGCGTTCATCTGTAATGTTTGAGGTGTCAAGTCCAGGGAAAAGCCATTTGAGATATCTGTCTATGAATCTTATTACACCTTGCTGCTCTTGACTTTATTGTAATTGAAACAAATTGAGCTCATACACTTGAAATGTGTACATAAAGTCCTTTTCGGGCCTCGTTGGCGCAGTAGGCAGCGCGTCAGTCTCATAATCTGAAGGCCGTGAGTTCGACCCTCACAGGGGGCAGTGATTTTAACGCTCTTTCCTCAATTTTGTTATGCCTGCACACACAAATGCTACGTAAGTTTCCTTCTGTCAGCAATGAAACAGTCCAATAGATTTGATGCTGGAGATCTGGCACCTCACGCAGACCAGGTGAGGTGGGCAGTTTATTTGTCTACCTGGGGTTCCATGGTGTAATGGTTAGCACTCTGGACTCTGAATCCAGTAATCCGAGTTCAAGTCTCGGTGGAACCTTAATCGTTTAGCTGTTTGTAGTGGTGCAATCTTGAGTCTTTGGTTAGAATTCTTACCTGCAGGGCCAATTTGCTGCGTTTAAGGTTGGGGACTTGCCATGGAGAAAACTCAGAGATTCTGGGAACCCTCGGGTGTTAAATTGAGGAAACAGAATCTTTCCACTCGGCATGGCACAACTTCATTCAAATGATTTAGTTGACCAAATACAGAAAAACGGTCACTCCAAAAACGTTTAATTATGAAACACATTTGAGATAAAAGAGAAAAGGCAATCGAAAACAAGACAAAAGGTGATCAATTGACACATAAAAACATTGAAGCCAGATATATTAGTCTCTGTAACACCAATAGGGCGTTCATCTGTAATGTTTGAGGTGTCAAGTCCAGGGAAAAGCCATTTGAGATATCTGTCTATGAATCTTATTACACCTTGCTGCTCTTGACTTTATTGTAATTGAAACAAATTGAGCTCATACACTTGAAATGTGTACATAAAGTCCTTTTCGGGCCTCGTTGGCGCAGTAGGCAGCGCGTCAGTCTCATAATCTGAAGGCCGTGAGTTCGACCCTCACACGGGGCAGTGATTTTAACGCTCTTTTCTCAATTTTGTTATGCCTGCACACACAAATGCTACGTAAGTTTCCTTCTGTCAGCAATGAAACAGTCCAATAGATGTGATGCTGGAGATCTGGCACCTCACGCAGACCAGGTGAGGTGGGCAGTTTATTTGTCTACCTGGGGTTCCATGGTGTAATGGTTAGCACTCTGGACTCTGAATCCAGTAATCCGAGTTCAAGTCTCGGTGGAACCTTAATTGTTTGGCTTTTTGTAGTGGTGCAATCTTGAGTCTTTGGTTAGAATTCTTACCTGCAGGGCCAATTTGCTGCGTTTAAGGTTGGAGACTTCCCATGGAGAAAACTCAAAGATTCTGGGAACCCTCGGGTGTTAAATTGAGGTAACAGAATCTTTCCACTCGGCATGGCACAACTTCATTCAAATGATTTAGTTGACCAAATACAGAAAAACGGCCAATCCAAAAACATTTCATAATGAAACACATTTGAGATAAAAGAGAAAAGGCAATCGAAAACAAGACAAAAGGTGATCAATTGACACATAAAAACATTGAAGCCAGATATATTAGTCCCTGTAACACCAATAGGGCGTTCATCTTTAATGTTTGAGGTGTCAAGTCCAGGGAAAAGCCATTTGAGATATCTGTCTATGAATCTTATTACACCTTGCTGATCTTGACTTTATTGTAATTGAAACAAATTGAGCTCATACACTTGAAATGTGTACATAAAGTCCTTTTCGGGCCTCGTTGGCGCAGTAGGCAGCGCGTCAGTCTCATAATCTGAAGGCCGTGAGTTCGACCCTCACACGGGGCAGTGATTTTAACGCTCTTTCCTCAATTTTGTTATGCCTGCACACACAAATGCTACGTAAGTTTCCTTCTGTCAGCAATGAAACAGTCCAATAGATTTGATGCTGGAGATCTGGCACCTCACGCAGACCAGGTGAGGTGGGCAGTTTATTTGTCTACCTGGGGTTCCATGGTGTAATGGTTAGCACTCTGGACTCTGAATCCAGTAATCCGAGTTCAAGTCTCGGTGGAACCTTAATCGTTTAGCTGTTTGTAGTGGTGCAATCTTGAGTCTTTGGTTAGAATTCTTACCTGCAGGGCCAATTTGCTGCGTTTAAGGTTGGGGACTTGCCATGGAGAAAACTCAGAGATTCTGGGAACCCTCGGGTGTTAAATTGAGGAAACAGAATCTTTCCACTCGGCATGGCACAACTTCATTCAAATGATTTAGTTGACCAAATACAGAAAAACGGTCATTCCAAAAACGTTTAATTATGAAAGACATTTGAGATAAAAGAGAAAAGGCAATCGAAAACAAGACAAAAGGTGATCAATTGACACATAAAAACATTGAAGCCAGATATATTAGTCTCTGTAACACCAATAGGGCGTTCATCTGTAATGTTTGAGGTGTCAAGTCCAGGGAAAAGCCATTTGAGATATCTGTCTATGAATCTTATTACACCTTGCTGCTCTTGACTTTATTGTAATTGAAACAAATTGAGCTCATACACTTGAAATGTGTACATAAAGTCCTTTTCGGGCCTCGTTGGCGCAGTAGGCAGCGCGTCAGTCTCATAATCTGAAGGCCGTGAGTTCGACCCTCACAGGGGGCAGTGATTTTAACGCTCTTTCCTCAATTTTGTTATGCCTGCACACACAAATGCTACGTAAGTTTCCTTCTGTCAGCAATGAAACAGTCCAATAGATTTGATGCTGGAGATCTGGCACCTCACGCAGACCAGGTGAGGTGGGCAGTTTATTTGTCTACATGGGGTTCCATGGTGTAATGGTTAGCACTCTGGACTCTGAATCCAGTAATCCGAGTTCAAGTCTCGGTGGAACCTTAATCGTTTAGCAGTTTGTAGTGGTGCAATCTTGAGTCTTTGGTTAGAATTCTTACCTGCAGGGCCAATTTGCTGCGTTTAAGGTTGGAGACTTCCCATGGAGAAAACTCAAAGATTCTGGGAACCCTCGGGTGTTAAATTGAGGTAACAGAATCTTTCCACTCGGCATGGCACAACTTCATTCAAATGATTTAGTTGACCAAATACAGAAAAACGGTCATTCCAAAAACATTTCATAATGAAACACATTTGAGATAAAAGAGAAAAGGCAATCGAAAACAAGACAAAAGGTGATCAATTGACACATAAAAACATTGAAGCCAGATATATTAGTCCCTGTAACACCAATAGGGCGTTCATCTTTAATGTTTGAGGTGTCAAGTCCAGGGAAAAGCCATTTGAGATATCTGTCTATGAATCTTATTACACCTTGCTGATTTTGACTTTATTGTAATTGAAACAAATTGAGCTCATACACTTGAAATGTGTACATAAAGTCCTTTTCGGGCCTCGTTGGCGCAGTAGGCAGCGCGTCAGTCTCATAATCTGAAGGCCGTGAGTTCGACCCTCACACGGGGCAGTGATTTTAACGCTCTTTCCTCAATTTTGTTATGCCTGCACACACAAATGCTACGTAAGTTTCCTTCTGTCAGCAATGAAACAGTCCAATAGATTTGATGCTGGAGATCTGGCACCTCACGCAGACCAGGTGAGGTGGGCAGTTTATTTGTCTACCTGGGGTTCCATGGTGTAATGGTTAGCACTCTGGACTCTGAATCCAGTAATCCGAGTTCAAGTCTCGGTGGAACCTTAATCGTTTAGCTGTTTGTAGTGGTGCAATCTTGAGTCTTTGGTTAGAATTCTTACCTGCAGGGCCAATTTGCTGCGTTTAAGGTTGGGGACTTGCCATGGAGAAAACTCAGAGATTCTGGGAACCCTCGGGTGTTAAATTGAGGAAACAGAATCTTTCCACTCGGCATGGCACAACTTCATTCAAATGATTTAGTTGACCAAATACAGAAAAACGGTCATTCCAAAAACGTTTAATTATGAAAGACATTTGAGATAAAAGAGAAAAGGCAATCGAAAACAAGACAAAAGGTGATCAATTGACACATAAAAACATTGAAGCCAGATATATTAGTCTCTGTAACACCAATAGGGCGTTCATCTGTAATGTTTGAGGTGTCAAGTCCAGGGAAAAGCCATTTGAGATATCTGTCTATGAATCTTATTACACCTTGCTGCTCTTGACTTTATTGTAATTGAAACAAATTGAGCTCATACACTTGAAATGTGTACATAAAGTCCTTTTCGGGCCTCGTTGGCGCAGTAGGCAGCGCGTCAGTCTCATAATCTGAAGGCCGTGAGTTCGACCCTCACAGGGGGCAGTGATTTTAACGCTCTTTCCTCAATTTTGTTATGCCTGCACACACAAATGCTACGTAAGTTTCCTTCTGTCAGCAATGAAACAGTCCAATAGATTTGATGCTGGAGATCTGGCACCTCACGCAGACCAGGTGAGGTGGGCAGTTTATTTGTCTACCTGGGGTTCCATGGTGTAATGGTTAGCACTCTGGACTCTGAATCCAGTAATCCGAGTTCAAGTCTCGGTGGAACCTTAATCGTTTAGCAGTTTGTAGTGGTGCAATCTTGAGTCTTTGGTTAGAATTCTTACCTGCAGGGCCAATTTGCTGCGTTTAAGGTTGGAGACTTCCCATGGAGAAAACTCAGAGATTCTGGGAACCCTCGGGTGTTAAATTGAGGAAACAGAATCTTTCCACTCGGCATGGCACAACTTCATTCAAATGATTTAGTTGACCAAATACAGAAAAACGGTCATTCCAAAAACGTTTAATTATGAAAGACATTTGAGATAAAAGAGAAAAGGCAATCGAAAACAAGACAAAAGGTGATCAATTGACACATAAAAACATTGAAGCCAGATATATTAGTCTCTGTAACACCAATAGGGCGTTCATCTGTAATGTTTGAGGTGTCAAGTCCAGGGAAAAGCCATTTGAGATATCTGTCTATGAATCTTATTACACCTTGCTGCTCTTGACTTTATTGTAATTGAAACAAATTGAGCTCATACACTTGAAATGTGTACATAAAGTCCTTTTCGGGCCTCGTTGGCGCAGTAGGCAGCGCGTCAGTCTCATAATCTGAAGGCCGTGAGTTCGACCCTCACAGGGGGCAGTGATTTTAACGCTCTTTCCTCAATTTTGTTATGCCTGCACACACAAATGCTACGTAAGTTTCCTTCTGTCAGCAATGAAACAGTCCAATAGATTTGATGCTGGAGATCTGGCACCTCACGCAGACCAGGTGAGGTGGGCAGTTTATTTGTCTACCTGGGGTTCCATGGTGTAATGGTTAGCACTCTGGACTCTGAATCCAGTAATCCGAGTTCAAGTCTCGGTGGAACCTTAATTGTTTGGCTTTTTGTAGTGGTGCAATCTTGAGTCTTTGGTTAGAATTCTTACCTGCAGGGCCAATTTGCTGCGTTTAAGGTTGGAGACTTCCCATGGAGAAAACTCAAAGATTCTGGGAACCCTCGGGTGTTAAATTGAGGAAACAGAATCTTTCCACTCGGCATGGCACAACTTCATTCAAATGATTTAGTTGACCAAATACAGAAAAACGGCCAATCCAAAAACATTTCATAATGAAACACATTTGAGATAAAAGAGAAAAGGCAATCGAAAACAAGACAAAAGGTGATCAATTGACACATAAAAACATTGAAGCCAGATATATTAGTCCCTGTAACACCAATAGGGCGTTCATCTTTAATGTTTGAGGTGTCAAGTCCAGGGAAAAGCCATTTGAGATATCTGTCTATGAATCTTATTACACCTTGCTGATCTTGACTTTATTGTAATTGAAACAAATTGAGCTCATACACTTGAAATGTGTACATAAAGTCCTTTTCGGGCCTCGTTGGCGCAGTAGGCAGCGCGTCAGTCTCATAATCTGAAGGCCGTGAGTTCGACCCTCACACGGGGCAGTGATTTTAACGCTCTTTCCTCAATTTTGTTATGCCTGCACACACAAATGCTACGTAAGTTTCCTTCTGTCAGCAATGAAACAGTCCAATAGATTTGATGCTGGAGATCTGGCACCTCACGCAGACCAGGTGAGGTGGGCAGTTTATTTGTCTACCTGGGGTTCCATGGTGTAATGGTTAGCACTCTGGACTCTGAATCCAGTAATCCGAGTTCAAGTCTCGGTGGAACCTTAATCGTTTAGCTGTTTGTAGTGGTGCAATCTTGAGTCTTTGGTTAGAATTCTTACCTGCAGGGCCAATTTGCTGCGTTTAAGGTTGGGGACTTGCCATGGAGAAAACTCAGAGATTCTGGGAACCCTCGGGTGTTAAATTGAGGAAACAGAATCTTTCCACTCGGCATGGCACAACTTCATTCAAATGATTTAGTTGACCAAATACAGAAAAACGGTCACTCCAAAAACGTTTAATTATGAAACACATTTGAGATAAAAGAGAAAAGGCAATCGAAAACAAGACAAAAGGTGATCAATTGACACATAAAAACATTGAAGCCAGATATATTAGTCTCTGTAACACCAATAGGGCGTTCATCTGTAATGTTTGAGGTGTCAAGTCCAGGGAAAAGCCATTTGAGATATCTGTCTATGAATCTTATTACACCTTGCTGCTCTTGACTTTATTGTAATTGAAACAAATTGAGCTCATACACTTGAAATGTGTACATAAAGTCCTTTTCGGGCCTCGTTGGCGCAGTAGGCAGCGCGTCAGTCTCATAATCTGAAGGCCGTGAGTTCGACCCTCACACGGGGCAGTGATTTTAACGCTCTTTTCTCAATTTTGTTATGCCTGCACACACAAATGCTACGTAAGTTTCCTTCTGTCAGCAATGAAACAGTCCAATAGATGTGATGCTGGAGATCTGGCACCTCACGCAGACCAGGTGAGGTGGGCAGTTTATTTGTCTACCTGGGGTTCCATGGTGTAATGGTTAGCACTCTGGACTCTGAATCCAGTAATCCGAGTTCAAGTCTCGGTGGAACCTTAATTGTTTGGCTTTTTGTAGTGGTGCAATCTTGAGTCTTTGGTTAGAATTCTTACCTGCAGGGCCAATTTGCTGCGTTTAAGGTTGGAGACTTCCCATGGAGAAAACTCAAAGATTCTGGGAACCCTCGGGTGTTAAATTGAGGTAACAGAATCTTTCCACTCGGCATGGCACAACTTCATTCAAATGATTTAGTTGACCAAATACAGAAAAACGGCCAATCCAAAAACATTTCATAATGAAACACATTTGAGATAAAAGAGAAAAGGCAATCGAAAACAAGACAAAAGGTGATCAATTGACACATAAAAACATTGAAGCCAGATATATTAGTCCCTGTAACACCAATAGGGCGTTCATCTTTAATGTTTGAGGTGTCAAGTCCAGGGAAAAGCCATTTGAGATATCTGTCTATGAATCTTATTACACCTTGCTGATCTTGACTTTATTGTAATTGAAACAAATTGAGCTCATACACTTGAAATGTGTACATAAAGTCCTTTTCGGGCCTCGTTGGCGCAGTAGGCAGCGCGTCAGTCTCATAATCTGAAGGCCGTGAGTTCGACCCTCACACGGGGCAGTGATTTTAACGCTCTTTCCTCAATTTTGTTATGCCTGCACACACAAATGCTACGTAAGTTTCCTTCTGTCAGCAATGAAACAGTCCAATAGATTTGATGCTGGAGATCTGGCACCTCACGCAGACCAGGTGAGGTGGGCAGTTTATTTGTCTACCTGGGGTTCCATGGTGTAATGGTTAGCACTCTGGACTCTGAATCCAGTAATCCGAGTTCAAGTCTCGGTGGAACCTTAATCGTTTAGCTGTTTGTAGTGGTGCAATCTTGAGTCTTTGGTTAGAATTCTTACCTGCAGGGCCAATTTGCTGCGTTTAAGGTTGGGGACTTGCCATGGAGAAAACTCAGAGATTCTGGGAACCCTCGGGTGTTAAATTGAGGAAACAGAATCTTTCCACTCGGCATGGCACAACTTCATTCAAATGATTTAGTTGACCAAATACAGAAAAACGGTCATTCCAAAAACGTTTAATTATGAAAGACATTTGAGATAAAAGAGAAAAGGCAATCGAAAACAAGACAAAAGGTGATCAATTGACACATAAAAACATTGAAGCCAGATATATTAGTCTCTGTAACACCAATAGGGCGTTCATCTGTAATGTTTGAGGTGTCAAGTCCAGGGAAAAGCCATTTGAGATATCTGTCTATGAATCTTATTACACCTTGCTGCTCTTGACTTTATTGTAATTGAAACAAATTGAGCTCATACACTTGAAATGTGTACATAAAGTCCTTTTCGGGCCTCGTTGGCGCAGTAGGCAGCGCGTCAGTCTCATAATCTGAAGGCCGTGAGTTCGACCCTCACAGGGGGCAGTGATTTTAACGCTCTTTCCTCAATTTTGTTATGCCTGCACACACAAATGCTACGTAAGTTTCCTTCTGTCAGCAATGAAACAGTCCAATAGATTTGATGCTGGAGATCTGGCACCTCACGCAGACCAGGTGAGGTGGGCAGTTTATTTGTCTACATGGGGTTCCATGGTGTAATGGTTAGCACTCTGGACTCTGAATCCAGTAATCCGAGTTCAAGTCTCGGTGGAACCTTAATCGTTTAGCAGTTTGTAGTGGTGCAATCTTGAGTCTTTGGTTAGAATTCTTACCTGCAGGGCCAATTTGCTGCGTTTAAGGTTGGAGACTTCCCATGGAGAAAACTCAAAGATTCTGGGAACCCTCGGGTGTTAAATTGAGGTAACAGAATCTTTCCACTCGGCATGGCACAACTTCATTCAAATGATTTAGTTGACCAAATACAGAAAAACGGTCATTCCAAAAACATTTCATAATGAAACACATTTGAGATAAAAGAGAAAAGGCAATCGAAAACAAGACAAAAGGTGATCAATTGACACATAAAAACATTGAAGCCAGATATATTAGTCCCTGTAACACCAATAGGGCGTTCATCTTTAATGTTTGAGGTGTCAAGTCCAGGGAAAAGCCATTTGAGATATCTGTCTATGAATCTTATTACACCTTGCTGATTTTGACTTTATTGTAATTGAAACAAATTGAGCTCATACACTTGAAATGTGTACATAAAGTCCTTTTCGGGCCTCGTTGGCGCAGTAGGCAGCGCGTCAGTCTCATAATCTGAAGGCCGTGAGTTCGACCCTCACACGGGGCAGTGATTTTAACGCTCTTTCCTCAATTTTGTTATGCCTGCACACACAAATGCTACGTAAGTTTCCTTCTGTCAGCAATGAAACAGTCCAATAGATTTGATGCTGGAGATCTGGCACCTCACGCAGACCAGGTGAGGTGGGCAGTTTATTTGTCTACCTGGGGTTCCATGGTGTAATGGTTAGCACTCTGGACTCTGAATCCAGTAATCCGAGTTCAAGTCTCGGTGGAACCTTAATCGTTTAGCTGTTTGTAGTGGTGCAATCTTGAGTCTTTGGTTAGAATTCTTACCTGCAGGGCCAATTTGCTGCGTTTAAGGTTGGGGACTTGCCATGGAGAAAACTCAGAGATTCTGGGAACCCTCGGGTGTTAAATTGAGGAAACAGAATCTTTCCACTCGGCATGGCACAACTTCATTCAAATGATTTAGTTGACCAAATACAGAAAAACGGTCATTCCAAAAACGTTTAATTATGAAAGACATTTGAGATAAAAGAGAAAAGGCAATCGAAAACAAGACAAAAGGTGATCAATTGACACATAAAAACATTGAAGCCAGATATATTAGTCTCTGTAACACCAATAGGGCGTTCATCTGTAATGTTTGAGGTGTCAAGTCCAGGGAAAAGCCATTTGAGATATCTGTCTATGAATCTTATTACACCTTGCTGCTCTTGACTTTATTGTAATTCAAACAAATTGAGCTCATACACTTGAAATGTGTACATAAAGTCCTTTTCGGGCCTCGTTGGCGCAGTAGGCAGCGCGTCAGTCTCATAATCTGAAGGCCGTGAGTTCGACCCTCACAGGGGGCAGTGATTTTAACGCTCTTTCCTCAATTTTGTTATGCCTGCACACACAAATGCTACGTAAGTTTCCTTCTGTCAGCAATGAAACAGTCCAATAGATTTGATGCTGGAGATCTGGCACCTCACGCAGACCAGGTGAGGTGGGCAGTTTATTTGTCTACCTGGGGTTCCATGGTGTAATGGTTAGCACTCTGGACTCTGAATCCAGTAATCCGAGTTCAAGTCTCGGTGGAACCTTAATCGTTTAGCAGTTTGTAGTGGTGCAATCTTGAGTCTTTGGTTAGAATTCTTACCTGCAGGGCCAATTTGCTGCGTTTAAGGTTGGAGACTTCCCATGGAGAAAACTCAAAGATTCTGGGAACCCTCGGGTGTTAAATTGAGGTAACAGAATCTTTCCACTCGGCATGGCACAACTTCATTCAAATGATTTAGTTGACCAAATACAGAAAAACGGTCATTCCAAAAACATTTCATAATGAAACACATTTGAGATAAAAGAGAAAAGGCAATCGAAAACAAGACAAAAGGTGATCAATTGACACATAAAAACATTGAAGCCAGATATATTAGTCCCTGTAACACCAATAGGGCGTTCATCTTTAATGTTTGAGGTGTCAAGTCCAGGGAAAAGCCATTTGAGATATCTGTCTATGAATCTTATTACACCTTGCTGATTTTGACTTTATTGTAATTGAAACAAATTGAGCTCATACACTTGAAATGTGTACATAAAGTCCTTTTCGGGCCTCGTTGGCGCAGTAGGCAGCGCGTCAGTCTCATAATCTGAAGGCCGTGAGTTCGACCCTCACACGGGGCAGTGATTTTAACGCTCTTTCCTCAATTTTGTTATGCCTGCACACACAAATGCTACGTAAGTTTCCTTCTGTCAGCAATGAAACAGTCCAATAGATTTGATGCTGGAGATCTGGCACCTCACGCAGACCAGGTGAGGTGGGCAGTTTATTTGTCTACCTGGGGTTCCATGGTGTAATGGTTAGCACTCTGGACTCTGAATCCAGTAATCCGAGTTCAAGTCTCGGTGGAACCTTAATCGTTTAGCAGTTTGTAGTGGTGCAATCTTGAGTCTTTGGTTAGAATTCTTACCTGCAGGGCCAATTTGCTGCGTTTAAGGTTGGAGACTTCCCATGGAGAAAACTCAAAGATTCTGGGAACCCTCGGGTGTTAAATTGAGGAAACAGAATCTTTCCACTCGGCATGGCACAACTTCATTCAAATGATTTAGTTGACCAAATACAGAAAAACGGCCAATCCAAAAACATTTCATAATGAAACACATTTGAGATAAAAGAGAAAAGGCAATCGAAAACAAGACAAAAGGTGATCAATTGACACATAAAAACATTGAAGCCAGATATATTAGTCCCTGTAACACCAATAGGGCGTTCATCTTTAATGTTTGAGGTGTCAAGTCCAGGGAAAAGCCATTTGAGATATCTGTCTATGAATCTTATTACACCTTGCTGATCTTGACTTTATTGTAATTGAAACAAATTGAGCTCATACACTTGAAATGTGTACATAAAGTCCTTTTCGGGCCTCGTTGGCGCAGTAGGCAGCGCGTCAGTCTCATAATCTGAAGGCCGTGAGTTCGACCCTCACACGGGGCAGTGATTTTAACGCTCTTTCCTCAATTTTGTTATGCCTGCACACACAAATGCTACGTAAGTTTCCTTCTGTCAGCAATGAAACAGTCCAATAGATTTGATGCTGGAGATCTGGCACCTCACGCAGACCAGGTGAGGTGGGCAGTTTATTTGTCTACCTGGGGTTCCATGGTGTAATGGTTAGCACTCTGGACTCTGAATCCAGTAATCCGAGTTCAAGTCTCGGTGGAACCTTAATCGTTTAGCTGTTTGTAGTGGTGCAATCTTGAGTCTTTGGTTAGAATTCTTACCTGCAGGGCCAATTTGCTGCGTTTAAGGTTGGGGACTTGCCATGGAGAAAACTCAGAGATTCTGGGAACCCTCGGGTGTTAAATTGAGGAAACAGAATCTTTCCACTCGGCATGGCACAACTTCATTCAAATGATTTAGTTGACCAAATACAGAAAAACGGTCATTCCAAAAACGTTTAATTATGAAAGACATTTGAGATAAAAGAGAAAAGGCAATCGAAAACAAGACAAAAGGTGATCAATTGACACATAAAAACATTGAAGCCAGATATATTAGTCTCTGTAACACCAATAGGGCGTTCATCTGTAATGTTTGAGGTGTCAAGTCCAGGGAAAAGCCATTTGAGATATCTGTCTATGAATCTTATTACACCTTGCTGATCTTGACTTTATTGTAATTGAAACAAATTGAGCTCATACACTTGAAATGTGTACATAAAGTCCTTTTCGGGCCTCGTTGGCGCAGTAGGCAGCGCGTCAGTCTCATAATCTGAAGGCCGTGAGTTCGACCCTCACACGGGGCAGTGATTTTAACGCTCTTTCCTCAATTTTGTTATGCCTGCACACACAAATGCTACGTAAGTTTCCTTCTGTCAGCAATGAAACAGTCCAATAGATTTGATGCTGGAGATCTGGCACCTCACGCAGACCAGGTGAGGTGGGCAGTTTATTTGTCTACCTGGGGTTCCATGGTGTAATGGTTAGCACTCTGGACTCTGAATCCAGTAATCCGAGTTCAAGTCTCGGTGGAACCTTAATCGTTTAGCAGTTTATAGTGGTGCAATCTTGAGTCTTTGGTTAGAATTCTTACCTGCAGGGCCAATTTGCTGCGTTCAAGGTTGGAGACTTGCCATGGAGAAAACTCAGAGATTCTGGGAACCCTCGGGTGTTAATGTTAAATTGAGGTAACAGAATCTTTCATCTCGGCATGGCACAACTTCATTCAAATGATTTAGTTGACCAAATACAGAAAAACGGCCAATCCAAAAACGTTTCATTATGAAACACATTTGAGATAAAAGAGAAAAGGCAATCGAAAACAAGACAAAAGGTGATCAATTGACACATAAAAACATTGAAGCCAGATATATTAGTCACTGTAACACCAATAGGGCGTTCATCTTTAATGTTTGAGGTGTCAAGTCCAGGGAAAAGCCATTTGAGATATCTGTCTATGAATCTTATTACACCTTGCTGATCTTGACTTTATTGTAATTGAAACAAATTGAGCTCATACACTTGAAATGTGTACATAAAGTCCTTTTCGGGCCTCGTTGGCGCAGTAGGCAGCGCGTCAGTCTCATAATCTGAAGGCCGTGAGTTCGACCCTCACACGGGGCAGTGATTTTAACGCTCTTTCCTCAATTTTGTTATGCCTGCACACACAAATGCTACGTAAGTTTCCTTCTGTCAGCAATGAAACAGTCCAATAGATTTGATGCTGGAGATCTGGCACCTCACGCAGACCAGGTGAGGTGGGCAGTTTATTTGTCTACCTGGGGTTCCATGGTGTAATGGTTAGCACTCTGGACTCTGAATCCAGTAATCCGAGTTCAAGTCTCGGTGGAACCTTAATCGTTTAGCTGTTTGTAGTGGTGCAATCTTGAGTCTTTGGTTAGAATTCTTACCTGCAGGGCCAATTTGCTGCGTTTAAGGTTGGGGACTTGCCATGGAGAAAACTCAGAGATTCTGGGAACCCTCGGGTGTTAAATTGAGGAAACAGAATCTTTCCACTCGGCATGGCACAACTTCATTCAAATGATTTAGTTGACCAAATACAGAAAAACGGTCATTCCAAAAACGTTTAATTATGAAACACATTTGAGATAAAAGAGAAAAGGCAATCGAAAACAAGACAAAAGGTGATCAATTGACACATAAAAACATTGAAGCCAGATATATTAGTCTCTGTAACACCAATAGGGCGTTCATCTGTAATGTTTGAGGTGTCAAGTCCAGGGAAAAGCCATTTGAGATATCTGTCTATGAATCTTATTACACCTTGCTGATCTTGACTTTATTGTAATTGAAACAAATTGAGCTCATACACTTGAAATGTGTACATAAAGTCCTTTTCGGGCCTCGTTGGCGCAGTAGGCAGCGCGTCAGTCTCATAATCTGAAGGCCGTGAGTTCGACCCTCACACGGGGCAGTGATTTTAACGCTCTTTCCTCAATTTTGTTATACCTGCACACACAAATGCTACGTAAGTTTCCTTCTGTCAGCAATGAAACAGTCCAATAGATTTGATGCTGGAGATCTGGCACCTCACGCAGACCAGGTGAGGTGGGCAGTTTATTTGTCTACCTGGGGTTCCATGGTGTAATGGTTAGCACTCTGGACTCTGAATCCAGTAATCCGAGTTCAAGTCTCGGTGGAACCTTAATCGTTTAGCTGTTTGTAGTGGTGCAATCTTGAGTCTTTGGTTAGAATTCTTACCTGCAGGGCCAATTTGCTGCGTTTAAGGTTGGGGACTTGCCATGGAGAAAACTCAGAGATTCTGGGAACCCTCGGGTGTTAAATTGAGGAAACAGAATCTTTCCACTCGGCATGGCACAACTTCATTCAAATGATTTAGTTGACCAAATACAGAAAAACGGTCATTCCAAAAACGTTTAATTATGAAACACATTTGAGATAAAAGAGAAAAGGCAATCGAAAACAAGACAAAAGGTGATCAATTGACACATAAAAACATTGAAGCCAGATATATTAGTCTCTGTAACACCAATAGGGCGTTCATCTGTAATGTTTGAGGTGTCAAGTCCAGGGAAAAGCCATTTGAGATATCTGTCTATGAATCTTATTACACCTTGCTGCTCTTGACTTTATTGTAATTGAAACAAATTGAGCTCATACACTTGAAATGTGTACATAAAGTCCTTTTCGGGCCTCGTTGGCGCAGTAGGCAGCGCGTCAGTCTCATAATCTGAAGGTCGTGAGTTCGACCCTCACACGGGGCAGTGATTTTAACGCTCTTTTCTCAATTTTGTTATGCCTGCACACACAAATGCTACGTAAGTTTCCTTCTGTCAGCAATGAAACAGTCCAATAGATTTGATGCTGGAGATCTGGCACCTCACGCAGACCAGGTGAGGTGGGCAGTTTATTTGTCTACCTGGGGTTCCATGGTGTAATGGTTAGCACTCTGGACTCTGAATCCAGTAATCCGAGTTCAAGTCTCGGTGGAACCTTAATTGTTTGGCTTTTTGTAGTGGTGCAATCTTGAGTCTTTGGTTAGAATTCTTACCTGCAGGGCCAATTTGCTGCGTTTAAGGTTGGAGACTTCCCATGGAGAAAACTCAAAGATTCTGGGAACCCTCGGGTGTTAAATTGAGGTAACAGAATCTTTCCACTCGGCATGGCACAACTTCATTCAAATGATTTAGTTGACCAAATACAGAAAAACGGCCAATCCAAAAACATTTCATAATGAAACACATTTGAGATAAAAGAGAAAAGGCAATCGAAAACAAGACAAAAGGTGATCAATTGACACATAAAAACATTGAAGCCAGATATATTAGTCCCTGTAACACCAATAGGGCGTTCATCTTTAATGTTTGAGGTGTCAAGTCCAGGGAAAAGCCATTTGAGATATCTGTCTATGAATCTTATTACACCTTGCTGATCTTGACTTTATTGTAATTGAAACAAATTGAGCTCATACACTTGAAATGTGTACATAAAGTCCTTTTCGGGCCTCGTTGGCGCAGTAGGCAGCGCGTCAGTCTCATAATCTGAAGGCCGTGAGTTCGACCCTCACACGGGGCAGTGATTTTAACGCTCTTTCCTCAATTTTGTTATGCCTGCACACACAAATGCTACGTAAGTTTCCTTCTGTCAGCAATGAAACAGTCCAATAGATTTGATGCTGGAGATCTGGCACCTCACGCAGACCAGGTGAGGTGGGCAGTTTATTTGTCTACCTGGGGTTCCATGGTGTAATGGTTAGCACTCTGGACTCTGAATCCAGTAATCCGAGTTCAAGTCTCGGTGGAACCTTAATCGTTTAGCTGTTTGTAGTGGTGCAATCTTGAGTCTTTGGTTAGAATTCTTACCTGCAGGGCCAATTTGCTGCGTTTAAGGTTGGGGACTTGCCATGGAGAAAACTCAGAGATTCTGGGAACCCTCGGGTGTTAAATTGAGGAAACAGAATCTTTCCACTCGGCATGGCACAACTTCATTCAAATGATTTAGTTGACCAAATACAGAAAAACGGTCATTCCAAAAACGTTTAATTATGAAAGACATTTGAGATAAAAGAGAAAAGGCAATCGAAAACAAGACAAAAGGTGATCAATTGACACATAAAAACATTGAAGCCAGATATATTAGTCTCTGTAACACCAATAGGGCGTTCATCTGTAATGTTTGAGGTGTCAAGTCCAGGGAAAAGCCATTTGAGATATCTGTCTATGAATCTTATTACACCTTGCTGCTCTTGACTTTATTGTAATTGAAACAAATTGAGCTCATACACTTGAAATGTGTACATAAAGTCCTTTTCGGGCCTCGTTGGCGCAGTAGGCAGCGCGTCAGTCTCATAATCTGAAGGCCGTGAGTTCGACCCTCACAGGGGGCAGTGATTTTAACGCTCTTTCCTCAATTTTGTTATGCCTGCACACACAAATGCTACGTAAGTTTCCTTCTGTCAGCAATGAAACAGTCCAATAGATTTGATGCTGGAGATCTGGCACCTCACGCAGACCAGGTGAGGTGGGCAGTTTATTTGTCTACCTGGGGTTCCATGGTGTAATGGTTAGCACTCTGGACTCTGAATCCAGTAATCCGAGTTCAAGTCTCGGTGGAACCTTAATCGTTTAGCAGTTTGTAGTGGTGCAATCTTGAGTCTTTGGTTAGAATTCTTACCTGCAGGGCCAATTTGCTGCGTTTAAGGTTGGAGACTTCCCATGGAGAAAACTCAAAGATTCTGGGAACCCTCGGGTGTTAAATTGAGGTAACAGAATCTTTCCACTCGGCATGGCACAACTTCATTCAAATGATTTAGTTGACCAAATACAGAAAAACGGTCATTCCAAAAACATTTCATAATGAAACACATTTGAGATAAAAGAGAAAAGGCAATCGAAAACAAGACAAAAGGTGATCAATTGACACATAAAAACATTGAAGCCAGATATATTAGTCCCTGTAACACCAATAGGGCGTTCATCTTTAATGTTTGAGGTGTCAAGTCCAGGGAAAAGCCATTTGAGATATCTGTCTATGAATCTTATTACACCTTGCTGATTTTGACTTTATTGTAATTGAAACAAATTGAGCTCATACACTTGAAATGTGTACATAAAGTCCTTTTCGGGCCTCGTTGGCGCAGTAGGCAGCGCGTCAGTCTCATAATCTGAAGGCCGTGAGTTCGACCCTCACACGGGGCAGTGATTTTAACGCTCTTTCCTCAATTTTGTTATGCCTGCACACACAAATGCTACGTAAGTTTCCTTCTGTCAGCAATGAAACAGTCCAATAGATTTGATGCTGGAGATCTGGCACCTCACGCAGACCAGGTGAGGTGGGCAGTTTATTTGTCTACCTGGGGTTCCATGGTGTAATGGTTAGCACTCTGGACTCTGAATCCAGTAATCCGAGTTCAAGTCTCGGTGGAACCTTAATCGTTTAGCAGTTTGTAGTGGTGCAATCTTGAGTCTTTGGTTAGAATTCTTACCTGCAGGGCCAATTTGCTGCGTTTAAGGTTGGAGACTTCCCATGGAGAAAACTCAAAGATTCTGGGAACCCTCGGGTGTTAAATTGAGGAAACAGAATCTTTCCACTCGGCATGGCACAACTTCATTCAAATGATTTAGTTGACCAAATACAGAAAAACGGCCAATCCAAAAACATTTCATAATGAAACACATTTGAGATAAAAGAGAAAAGGCAATCGAAAACAAGACAAAAGGTGATCAATTGACACATAAAAACATTGAAGCCAGATATATTAGTCCCTGTAACACCAATAGGGCGTTCATCTTTAATGTTTGAGGTGTCAAGTCCAGGGAAAAGCCATTTGAGATATCTGTCTATGAATCTTATTACACCTTGCTGATCTTGACTTTATTGTAATTGAAACAAATTGAGCTCATACACTTGAAATGTGTACATAAAGTCCTTTTCGGGCCTCGTTGGCGCAGTAGGCAGCGCGTCAGTCTCATAATCTGAAGGCCGTGAGTTCGACCCTCACACGGGGCAGTGATTTTAACGCTCTTTCCTCAATTTTGTTATGCCTGCACACACAAATGCTACGTAAGTTTCCTTCTGTCAGCAATGAAACAGTCCAATAGATTTGATGCTGGAGATCTGGCACCTCACGCAGACCAGGTGAGGTGGGCAGTTTATTTGTCTACCTGGGGTTCCATGGTGTAATGGTTAGCACTCTGGACTCTGAATCCAGTAATCCGAGTTCAAGTCTCGGTGGAACCTTAATCGTTTAGCTGTTTGTAGTGGTGCAATCTTGAGTCTTTGGTTAGAATTCTTACCTGCAGGGCCAATTTGCTGCGTTTAAGGTTGGGGACTTGCCATGGAGAAAACTCAGAGATTCTGGGAACCCTCGGGTGTTAAATTGAGGAAACAGAATCTTTCCACTCGGCATGGCACAACTTCATTCAAATGATTTAGTTGACCAAATACAGAAAAACGGTCATTCCAAAAACGTTTAATTATGAAAGACATTTGAGATAAAAGAGAAAAGGCAATCGAAAACAAGACAAAAGGTGATCAATTGACACATAAAAACATTGAAGCCAGATATATTAGTCTCTGTAACACCAATAGGGCGTTCATCTGTAATGTTTGAGGTGTCAAGTCCAGGGAAAAGCCATTTGAGATATCTGTCTATGAATCTTATTACACCTTGCTGCTCTTGACTTTATTGTAATTGAAACAAATTGAGCTCATACACTTGAAATGTGTACATAAAGTCCTTTTCGGGCCTCGTTGGCGCAGTAGGCAGCGCGTCAGTCTCATAATCTGAAGGCCGTGAGTTCGACCCTCACAGGGGGCAGTGATTTTAACGCTCTTTCCTCAATTTTGTTATGCCTGCACACACAAATGCTACGTAAGTTTCCTTCTGTCAGCAATGAAACAGTCCAATAGATTTGATGCTGGAGATCTGGCACCTCACGCAGACCAGGTGAGGTGGGCAGTTTATTTGTCTACCTGGGGTTCCATGGTGTAATGGTTAGCACTCTGGACTCTGAATCCAGTAATCCGAGTTCAAGTCTCGGTGGAACCTTAATTGTTTGGCTTTTTGTAGTGGTGCAATCTTGAGTCTTTGGTTAGAATTCTTACCTGCAGGGCCAATTTGCTGCGTTTAAGGTTGGAGACTTCCCATGGAGAAAACTCAAAGATTCTGGGAACCCTCGGGTGTTAAATTGAGGAAACAGAATCTTTCCACTCGGCATGGCACAACTTCATTCAAATGATTTAGTTGACCAAATACAGAAAAACGGCCAATCCAAAAACATTTCATAATGAAACACATTTGAGATAAAAGAGAAAAGGCAATCGAAAACAAGACAAAAGGTGATCAATTGACACATAAAAACATTGAAGCCAGATATATTAGTCCCTGTAACACCAATAGGGCGTTCATCTTTAATGTTTGAGGTGTCAAGTCCAGGGAAAAGCCATTTGAGATATCTGTCTATGAATCTTATTACACCTTGCTGATCTTGACTTTATTGTAATTGAAACAAATTGAGCTCATACACTTGAAATGTGTACATAAAGTCCTTTTCGGGCCTCGTTGGCGCAGTAGGCAGCGCGTCAGTCTCATAATCTGAAGGCCGTGAGTTCGACCCTCACACGGGGCAGTGATTTTAACGCTCTTTCCTCAATTTTGTTATGCCTGCACACACAAATGCTACGTAAGTTTCCTTCTGTCAGCAATGAAACAGTCCAATAGATTTGATGCTGGAGATCTGGCACCTCACGCAGACCAGGTGAGGTGGGCAGTTTATTTGTCTACCTGGGGTTCCATGGTGTAATGGTTAGCACTCTGGACTCTGAATCCAGTAATCCGAGTTCAAGTCTCGGTGGAACCTTAATCGTTTAGCAGTTTGTAGTGGTGCAATCTTGAGTTTTGGTTAGAATTCTTACCTGCAGGGCCAATTTGCTGCGTTTAAGGTTGGAGACTTCCCATGGAGAAAACTCAAAGATTCTGGGAACCCTCGGGTGTTAAATTGAGGAAACAGAATCTTTCCACTCGGCATGGCACAACTTCATTCAAATGATTTAGTTGACCAAATACAGAAAAACGGCCAATCCAAAAACATTTCATAATGAAACACATTTGAGATAAAAGAGAAAAGGCAATCGAAAACAAGACAAAAGGTGATCAATTGACACATAAAAACATTGAAGCCAGATATATTAGTCCCTGTAACACCAATAGGGCGTTCATCTTTAATGTTTGAGGTGTCAAGTCCAGGGAAAAGCCATTTGAGATATCTGTCTATGAATCTTATTACACCTTGCTGATCTTGACTTTATTGTAATTGAAACAAATTGAGCTCATACACTTGAAATGTGTACATAAAGTCCTTTTCGGGCCTCGTTGGCGCAGTAGGCAGCGCGTCAGTCTCATAATCTGAAGGCCGTGAGTTCGACCCTCACACGGGGCAGTGATTTTAACGCTCTTTCCTCAATTTTGTTATGCCTGCACACACAAATGCTACGTAAGTTTCCTTCTGTCAGCAATGAAACAGTCCAATAGATTTGATGCTGGAGATCTGGCACCTCACGCAGACCAGGTGAGGTGGGCAGTTTATTTGTCTACCTGGGGTTCCATGGTGTAATGGTTAGCACTCTGGACTCTGAATCCAGTAATCCGAGTTCAAGTCTCGGTGGAACCTTAATCGTTTAGCTGTTTGTAGTGGGGCAATCTTGAGTCTTTGGTTAGAATTCTTACCTGCAGGGCCAATTTGCTGCGTTTAAGGTTGGAGACTTCCCATGGAGAAAACTCAAAGATTCTGGGAACCCTCGGGTGTTAAATTGAGGTAACAGAATCTTTCCACTCGGCATGGCACAACTTCATTCAAATGATTTAGTTGACCAAATACAGAAATACGGCCAATCCAAAAACGTTTCATTATGAAACACATTTGAGATAAAAGAGAAAAGGCAATCGAAAACAAGACAAAAGTTGATCAATTGACACATAAAAACATTGAAGCTAGATATATTAGTCCCTGTAACACCAATAGGGCGTTCATCTGTAATGTTTGAGGTGTCAAGTCCAGGGAAAAGCCATTTGAGATATCTGTCTATGAATCTTATTACACCTTGCTGATCTTGACTTTATTGTAATTGAAACAAATTGAGCTCATACACTTGAAATGTGTACATAAAGTCCTTTTCGGGCCTCGTTGGCGCAGTAGGCAGCGCGTCAGTCTCATAATCTGAAGGCCGTGAGTTCGACCCTCACACGGGGCAGTGATTTTAACGCTCTTTCCTCAATTTTGTTATGCCTGCACTTACAAATGCTACGTAAGTTTCCTTCTGTCAGCAATGAAACAGTCCAATAGATTTGATGCTGGAGATCTGGCACCTCACGCAGACCAGGTGAGGTGGGCAGTTTATTTGTCAACCTGGGGTTCCATGGTGTAATGGTTAGCACTCTGGACTCTGAATCCAGTAATCCGAGTTCAAGTCTCGGTGGAACCTTATACATTTGTGGTGGTCCTATGTTGAGTCCTTGGATAGACTTCTTGTCTGCAAGTCCAAATTGGTGCGTCCAAAGACTTGGCATGGAGGGAATTTAGAAAATCCTGTAACCCCCAAATGCTAAAGTGAGTGGAGAACACAGAATGTGTCCATTTCGCATTAAATACTACATTTATCATTTTGGCCGGCCAATCATAGCTAAAAGGCCAATCCAAAACCATATGAATATTAAAAGTATTCACGGTACAAGAGAAATGGCCACAGAAATCAAACCATGCTGTCATAGATTGACACATGAAGACATTAAAGGTAGATATAATAGCTCCTGTAAAACCACAAGGTGGGTTAAATTGTCAAGTTAGAGGAGCGGGGTGTGGAATTCTTCCAAAATTGATTTGAGTTATCCGTCTAAAAACCTTAATACTCCATGTTGCTAGTAGTTTTTGGTAAAAAAACAAACCTAGCTCGTACATTAGCATACGTAGAAAGAGCTTTAGTCTTCGTTGGCGCAGTGCGTCAGTCTTATAACCTGAAGGGTTCGACTCTCACCTAATGTCGTGGTTTTCACCCTTTTTCCCTTCAAGTTTTCTATCCCGGGACACAAATACTACGTAGGGTTTGCTGCGTCACCAATAAAACAATCTGATGGGTATAAAGTTGGAAATCTCAGCCCTCTAGTACCCCAAGCAAGTTATGCTGTGGGTTCCATGGTGTAATGGTCAGCACTCTGGACTTTGAATCCAGGAATCCGAGTTCGAGTCTCGGTGGAACCTTATACAGTTAGTCATTTTTGGTGGTCCTATGTTGAGTCCTTGGATAGACTTCTTGTCTGCAAGTCCAAATTGGTGCGTCCAAAGACTTGGCATGGAGGGAATTTAGAAAATCCTGTAACCCCCAAATGCTAAAGTGAGTGGAGAACACAGAATGTCTCCATTTCGCATTAAATACTACATTTATCATTTTGGCCGGCCAATCATAGCTAAAAGGCCAATCCAAAACCATATGAATATTAAAAGTATTCACGGTACAAGAGAAATGGCCACAGAAATCAAACCATGCTGTCATAGATTGACACATGAAGACATTAAAGGTAGATATAATAGCTCCTGTAAAACCACTAGGTGGGTTAAATTGTCAAGTTAGAGGAGCGGGGTGTGGAATTCTTCCAAAATTGATTTGAGTTATCCGTCTAAAAACCTTAATACTCCATGTTGCTAGTAGTTTTTGGTAAAAAAACAAACCTAGCTCGTACATTAGCATACGTAGAAAGAGCTTTAGTCTTCGTTGGCGCAGTGCGTCAGTCTTATAACCTGAAGGGTTCCACTCTCACCTAATGTCGTGGTTTTCACCCTTTTTCCCTTCAAGTTTTCTATCCCGGGACACAAATACTACGTAGGGTTTGCTGCGTCACCAATAAAACAATCTGATGGGTATAAAGTTGGAAATCTCAGCCCTCTAGTACCCCAAGCAAGTTATGCTGTGGGTTCCATGGTGTAATGGTCAGCACTCTGGACTTTGAATCCAGGAATCCGAGTTCGAGTCTCGGTGGAACCTTATACAGTTAGTCATTTTTGGTGGTCCTATGTTGAGTCCTTGGATAGACTTCTTGTCTGCAAGTCCAAATTGGTGCGTCCAAAGACTTGGCATGGAGGGAATTTAGAAAATCCTGTAACCCCCAAATGCTAAAGTGAGTGGAGAACACAGAATGTGTCCATTTCGCATTAAATACTACATTTATCATTTTGGCCGGCCAATCATAGCTAAAAGGCCAATCCAAAACCATATGAATATTAAAAGTATTCACGGTACAAGAGAAATGGCCACAGAAATCAAACCATGCTGTCATAGATTGACACATGAAGACATTAAAGGTAGATATAATAGCTCCTGTAAAACCACTAGGTGGGTTAAATTGTCAAGTTAGAGGAGCGGGTTGTGGAATTCTTCCAAAATTGATTTGACTTATCCGTCTAAAAACCTTAATACTCCATGTTGCTAGTAGTTTTTGGTAAAAAAACAAACCTAGCTCGTACATTAGCATACGTAGAAAGAGCTTTAGTCTTCGTTGGCGCAGTGCGTCAGTCTTATAACCTGAAGGGTTCGACTCTCACCTAATGTCGTGGTTTTCACCCTTTTCCCTTCAAGTTTTCTATCCCGGGACACAAATACTACGTAGGGTTTGCTGCGTCACCAATAAAACAATCTGATAGGTATAAAGTTGGAAATCTCAGCCCTCTAGTACCCCAAGCGAGTTATGCTGTGGGTTCCATGGTGTAATGGTCAGCACTCTGGACTTTGAATCCAGGAATCCGAGTTCGAGTCTCGGTGGAACCTTATACAGTTAGTCATTTTTGGTGGTCCTATGTTGAGTCCTTGGATAGACCTCTTGTCTGCAAGTCCAAATTGGTGCGTCCAAAGACTTGGCATGGAGGGAATTCAGCAAACCGAGAGTTCTAGTCTCGGTGGAACCTTATACAGTTAGTCATTTGTGGTGGTCATATGTTGAGTCCTTGGATAGACTGATGAGTATGCTGTGGGTTCCATGGTGTAATGGTCAGCACTCTGGACTTTGAATCCAGGAATCCGAGTTCGAGTCTCGGTGGAACCTTATACATTTGTGGTGGTCCTATGTTGAGTCCTTGGATAGACTTCTTGTCTGCAAGTCCAAATTGGTGCGTCCAAAGACTTGGCATGGAGGGAATTTAGAAAATCCTGTAACCCCCAAATGCTAAAGTGAGTGGAGAACACAGAATGTGTCCATTTCGCATTAAATACTACATTTATCATTTTGGCCGGCCAATCATAGCTAAAAGGCCAATCCAAAACCATATGAATATTAAAAGTATTCACGGTACAAGAGAAATGGCCACAGAAATCAAACCATGCTGTCATAGATTGACACATGAAGACATTAAAGGTAGATATAATAGCTCCTGTAAAACCACAAGGTGGGTTAAATTGTCAAGTTAGAGGAGCGGGGTGTGGAATTCTTCCAAAATTGATTTGAGTTATCCGTCTAAAAACCTTAATACTCCATGTTGCTAGTAGTTTTTGGTCAAAAAACAAACCTAGCTCGTACATTAGCATACGTAGAAAGAGCTTTAGTCTTCGTTGGCGCAGTGCGTCAGTCTTATAACCTGAAGGGTTCGACTCTCACCTAATGTCGTGGTTTTCACCCTTTTTCCCTTCAAGTTTTCTATCCCGGGACACAAATACTACGTAGGGTTTGCTGCGTCACCAATAAAACAATCTGATGGGTATAAAGTTGGAAATCTCAGCCCTCTAGTACCCCAAGCAAGTTATGCTGTGGGTTCCATGGTGTAATGGTCAGCACTCTGGACTTTGAATCCAGGAATCCGAGTTCGAGTCTCGGTGGAGCCTTATACAGTTAGTCATTTTTGGTGGTCCTATGTTGAGTCCTTGGATAGACTTCTTGTCTGCAAGTCCAAATTGGTGCGTCCAAAGACTTGGCATGGAGGAAATTTAGAAAATCCTGTAACCCCCAAATGCTAAAGTGAGTGGAGAACACAGAATGTGTCCATTTCGCATTAAATACTACATTTATCATTTTGGCCGGCCAATCATAGCTAAAAGGCCAATCCAAAACCATATGAATATTAAAAGTATTCACGGTACAAGAGAAATGGCCACAGAAATCAAACCATGCTGTCATAGATTGACACATGAAGACATTAAAGGTAGATATAATAGCTCCTGTAAAACCACTAGGTGGGTTAAATTGTCAAGTTAGAGGAGCGGGGTGTGGAATTCTTCCAAAATTGATTTGAGTTATCCGTCTAAAAACCTTAATACTCCATGTTGCTAGTAGTTTTTGGTAAAAAAACAAACCTAGCTCGTACATTAGCATACGTAGAAAGAGCTTTAGTCTTCGTTGGCGCAGTGCGTCAGTCTTATAACCTGAAGGGTTCCACTCTCACCTAATGTCGTGGTTTTCACCCTTTTTCCCTTCAAGTTTTCTATCCCGGGACACAAATACTACGTAGGGTTTGCTGCGTCACCAATAAAACAATCTGATAGGTATAAAGTTGGAAATCTCAGCCCTCTAGTACCCCAAGCGAGTTATGCTGTGGGTTCCATGGTGTAATGGTCAGCACTCTCGACTTTGAATCCAGGAATCCGAGTTCGAGTCTCGGTGGAACCTTATACAGTTAGTCATTTTTGGTGGTCCTATGTTGAGTCCTTGGATAGACCTCTTGTCTGCAAGTCCAAATTGGTGCGTCCAAAGACTTGGCATGGAGGGAATTCAGCAAACCGAGAGTTCTAGTCTCGGTGGAACCTTATACATTTGTGGTGGTCCTATGTAGAGTGCTTGGATAGACTTCATGCCTGCAAGTCCAAATTGGTGCATGAAAAGCCAAAGACTTAGCATGGAGGGAATTCAGAAAACCGAGAGTTCGAGTCTCGGTGGAACCTTATACAGTTAGTCATTTGTGGTGGTCATATGTTAAGTCCTTGGATAGACTGATAAGTATGCTGTGGGTTCCATGGTGTAATGGTCAGCACTCTGGACTTTGAATCCAGGAATCCGAGTTCGAGTCTCGGTGGAACCTCATACATTTGTGGTGGTCCTATGTTGAGTCCTTGGATAGACTTCTTGTCTGCAAGTCCAAATTGGTGCGTCCAAAGACTTGGCATGGAGGGAATTCAGCAAACCGAGAGTTCTAGTCTCGGTGGAACCTTATACAGTTAGTCATTTGTGGTGGTCATATGTTGAGTCCTTTGATAGACTGATGAGTATGCTGTGGGTTCCATGGTGTAATGGTCAGCACTCTGGACTTTGAATCCAGGAATCCGAGTTCGAGTCTCGGTGGAACCTTATACATTTGTGGTGGTCCTATGTTGAGTCCTTGGATAGACTTCTTGTCTGCAAGTCCAAATTGGTGCGTCCAAAGACTTGGCATGGAGGGAATTTAGAAAATCCTGTAACCCCCAAATGCTAAAGTGAGTGGAGAACACAGAATGTGTCCATTTTGCATTAAATACTACATTTATCATTTTGGCCGGCCAATCATAGCTAAAAGGCCAATCCAAAACCATATGAATATTAAAAGTATTCACGGTACAAGAGAAATGGCCACAGAAATCAAACCATGCTGTCATAGATTGACACATGAAGACATTAAAGGTAGATATAATAGCTCCTGTAAAACCACTAGGTGGGTTAAATTGTCAAGTTAGAGGAGCGGGGTGTGGAATTCTTCCAAAATTGATTTGACTTATCCGTCTAAAAACCTTAATACTCCATGTTGCTAGTAGTTTTTGGTAAAAAAAACAAACCTAGCTCGTACATTAGCATACGTAGAAAGAGCTTTAGTCTTCGTTGGCGCAGTGCGTCAGTCTTATAACCTGAAGGGTTCGACTCTCACCTAATGTCGTGGTTTTCACCCTTTTTCCCTTCAAGTTTTCTATCCCGGGACACAAATACTACGTAGGGTTTGCTGCGTCACCAATGAAACAATCTGATAGGTATAAAGTTGGAAATCTCAGCCCTCTAGTACCCCAAGCAAGTTATGCTGTGGGTTCCATGGTGTAATGGTCAGCACTCTGGACTTTGAATCCAGGAATCCGAGTTCGAGTCTCGGTGGAACCTTATACAGTTAGTCATTTTTGGTGGTCCTATGTTGAGTCCTTGGATAGACTTCTTGTCTGCAAGTCCAAATTGGTGCGTCCAAAGACTTGGCATGGAGGCAATTCAGAAAACCGAGAGTTCTAGTCTCGGTGGAACCTTAAACAGTTAGTCATTTGTGGTGGTCATATGTTGAGTCCTTGGATAGACTGATAAGTATGCTGTGGGTTCCATGGTGTAATGGTCAGCACTCTGGACTTTGAATCCAGGAATCCGAGTTCGAGTCTCGGTGGAACCTTATACATTTGTGGTGGTCCTATGTTGAGTCCTTGGATAGACTTCTTGTCTGCAAGTCCAAATTGGTGCGTCCAAAGACCTGGCATGGAGGGAATTCAGAAAACCGAGAGTTCTAGTCTCGGTGGAACCTAATACAGTTAGTCATTTGTGGTGGTCATATGTTGAGTCCTTGGATAGACTGACGAGTATGCTGTGGGTTCCATGGTGTAATGGTCAGCACTCTGGACTTTGAATCCAGGAATCCGAGTTCGAGTCTCGGTGGAACCTTATACATTTATGGTGGTCCTATGTTGAGTCCTTGGATAGACTTCTTGTCTGCAAGTCCAAATTGGTGCGTCCAAAGACTTGGCAAGGACGGAATTCAGAAAACCGAGAGTTCTAGTCTCGTTGGAACCTTATACAGTTAGTCATTTGTGGTGGTCATATGTTGAGTCCTTGGATAGACTGATAAGTATGCTGTGGGTTCCATGGTGTAATGGTCAGCACTCTGGACTTTGAATCCAGGAATCCGAGTTCGAGTCTCGGTGGAACCTTATACATTTGTGGTGGTCCTATGTTGAGTCCTTGGATAGACTTCTTGTCTGCAAGTCCAAATTGGTGCGTCCAAAGACCTGGCATGGAGGGAATTCAGAAAACCGAGAGTTCTAGTCTCGGTGGAACCTAATACAGTTAGTCATTTGTGGTGGTCATATGTTGAGTCCTTGGATAGACTGACGAGTATGCTGTGGGTTCCATGGTGTAATGGTCAGCACTCTGGACTTTGAATCCAGGAATCCGAGTTCGAGTCTCGGTGGAACCTTATACATTTATGGTGGTCCTATGTTGAGTCCTTGGATAGACTTCTTGTCTGCAAGTCCAAATTGGTGCGTCCAAAGACTTGGCAAGGACGGAATTCAGAAAACCGAGAGTTCTAGTCTCGTTGGAACCTTATACAGTTAGTCATTTGTGGTGGTCATATGTTGAGTCCTTGGATAGACTGATGAGTATGCTGTGGGTTCCATGGTGTAATGGTCAGCACTCTGGACTTTGAATCCAGGAATCTGAGTTTGAGTCTCGGTGGAACCTTATACATTTGTGGTGGTCCTATGTTGAGTCCTTGGATAGACTTCTTGTCTGCAAGTCCAAATTGGTGCGTCCAAAGACTTGGCATGGAGGAAATTTAGAAAATCCTGTAACCCCCAAATGCTAAAGTGAGTGGAGAACACAGAATGTGTCCATTTCGCATTAAATACTACATTTATCATTTTGGCCGGCCAATCATAGCTAAAAGGCCAATCCAAAACCATATGAATATTAAAAGTATTCACGGTACAAGAGAAATGGCCACAGAAATCAAACCATGCTGTCATAGATTGACACATGAAGACATTAAAGGTAGATATAATAGCTCCTGTAAAACCACTAGGTGGGTTAAATTGTCAAGTTAGAGGAGCGGGGTGTGGAGTTCTTCCAAAATTGATTTGAGTTATCCGTCTAAAAACCTTAATACTCCATGTTGCTAGTAGTTTTTGGTAAAAAAACAAACCTAGCTCGTACATTAGCATACGTAGAAAGAGTTTAGTCGTCGTTGGCGCAGTGCGTCAGTCTTATAACCTGAAGGGTTCGACTCTCACCTAATGTCGTGGTTTTCACCCTTTTTCCCTTCAAGTTTTCTATCCCGGGACACAAATACTACGTAGGGTTTGCTGCGTCACCAATAAAACAATCTGATGGGTATAAAGTTGGAAATCTCAGCCCTCTAGTACCCCAAGCAAGTTATGCTGTGGGTTCCATGGTGTAATGGTCAGCACTCTGGACTTTGAATCCAGGAATCCGAGTTCGAGTCTCGGTGGAACCTTATACAGTTAGTCATTTTTGGTGGTCCTATGTTGAGTCCTTGGATAGACCTCTTGTCTGCAAGTCCAAATTGGTGCGTCCAAAGACTTGGCATGGAGGGAATTCAGCAAACCGAGAGTTCTAGTCTCGGTGGAACCTTATACATTTGTGGTGGTCCTATGTAGAGTGCTTGGATAGACTTCATGCCTGCAAGTCCAAATTGGTGCATGAAAAGCCAAAGACTTGGCATGGAGGCAATTTAGAAAACCGAGAGTTCGAGTCTCGGTGGAACCTTATACAGTTAGTCATTTGGGGTGGTCATATGTTGAGTCCTTGGATAGACTGATAAGTATGCTGTGGGTTCCATGGTGTAATGGTCAGCACTCTGGACTTTGAATCCAGGAATCCGAGTTCGAGTCTCGGTGGAACCTTATACATTTGTGGTGGTCCTATGTTGAGTCCTTGGATAGACTTCATGCCTGCAAGTCCAAATTGGTGCATGAAAAGCCAAAGACTTAGCATGGAGGCAATTCAGAAAACCGAGAGTTCGAGTCTCGGTGGAACCTTATACAGTTAGTCATTTGGGGTGGTCATATGTTGAGTCCTTGGATAGACTGATAAGTATGCTGTGGGTTCCATGGTGTAATGGTCAGCACTCTGGACTTTGAATCCAGGAATCCGAGTTCGAGTCTCGGTGGAACCTTATACATTTGTGGTGGTCCTATGTAGAGTGCTTGGATAGACTTCATGCCTGCAAGTCCAAATTGGTGCATGAAAAGCCAAAGACTTAGCATGGAGGGAATTCAGAAAACCGAGAGTTCGAGTCTCGTTGGAACCTTATACAGTTAGTCATTTGTGGTGGTCATATGTTGAGTCCTTGGATAGACTGATAAGTATGCTGTGGGTTCCATGGTGTAATGGTCAGCACTCTGGACTTTGAATCCAGGAATCCGAGTTCGAGTCTCGGTGGAACCTTATACATTTGTGGTGGTCCTATGTTGAGTCCTTGGATAGACTTCTTGTCTGCAAGTCCAAATTGGTGCGTCCAAAGACCTGGCATGGAGGGAATTCAGAAAACCGAGAGTTCTAGTCTCGGTGGAACCTAATACAGTTAGTCATTTGTGGTGGTCATATGTTGAGTCCTTGGATAGACTGACGAGTATGCTGTGGGTTCCATGGTGTAATGGTCAGCACTCTGGACTTTGAATCCAGGAATCCGAGTTCGAGTCTCGGTGGAACCTTATACATTTATGGTGGTCCTATGTTGAGTCCTTGGATAGACTTCTTGTCTGCAAGTCCAAATTGGTGCGTCCAAAGACTTGGCAAGGACGGAATTCAGAAAACCGAGAGTTCTAGTCTCGTTGGAACCTTATACAGTTAGTCATTTGTGGTGGTCATATGTTGAGTCCTTGGATAGACTGATGAGTATGCTGTGGGTTCCATGGTGTAATGGTCAGCACTCTGGACTTTGAATCCAGGAATCTGAGTTTGAGTCTCGGTGGAACCTTATACATTTGTGGTGGTCCTATGTTGAGTCCTTGGATAGACTTCTTGTCTGCAAGTCCAAATTGGTGCGTCCAAAGACTTGGCATGGAGGAAATTTAGAAAATCCTGTAACCCCCAAATGCTAAAGTGAGTGGAGAACACAGAATGTGTCCATTTCGCATTAAATACTACATTTATCATTTTGGCCGGCCAATCATAGCTAAAAGGCCAATCCAAAACCATATGAATATTAAAAGTATTCACGGTACAAGAGAAATGGCCACAGAAATCAAACCATGCTGTCATAGATTGACACATGAAGACATTAAAGGTAGATATAATAGCTCCTGTAAAACCACTAGGTGGGTTAAATTGTCAAGTTAGAGGAGCGGGGTGTGGAATTCTTCCAAAATTGATTTGAGTTATCCGTCTAAAAACCTTAATACTCCATGTTGCTAGTAGTTTTTGGTAAAAAAACAAACCTAGCTCGTACATTAGCATACGTAGAAAGAGCTTTAGTCTTCGTTGGCGCAGTGCGTCAGTCTTATAACCTGAAGGGTTCGACTCTCACCTAATGTCGTGGTTTTCACCCTTTTTTCCTTCAAGTTTTCTATCCCGGGACACAAATACTACGTAGGGTTTGCTGCGTCACCAATAAAACAATCTGATAGGTATAAAGTTGGAAATCTCAGCCCTCTAGTACCCCAAGCGAGTTATGCTGTGGGTTCCATGGTGTAATGGTCAGCACTCTGGACTTTGAATCCAGGAATCCGAGTTCGAGTCTCGGTGGAACCTTATACATTTGTGGTGGTCCTATGTTGAGTCCTTGGATGGACTTCTTCTCTGCAAGTCCAAATTGGTGCGTCCAAAGACTTGGCATGGAGGCAATTTAGAAAACCGAGAGTTCGAGTCTCGGTGGAACCTTATACAGTTAGTCATTTGTGGTGGTCATATGTTGAGTCCTTGGATAAACTGATAAGTATGCTGTGGGTTCCATGGTGTAATGGTCAGCACTCTGGACTTTGAATCCAGGAATCCGAGTTCGAGTCTCGGTGGAACCTTATACATTTGTGGTGGTCCTATGTTGAGTCCTTGGATAGACTTCTTGTCTGCAAGTCCAAATTGGTGCGTCCAAAGACCTGGCATGGAGGGAATTCAGAAAACCGAGAGTTCTAGTCTCGGTGGAACCTAATACAGTTAGTCATTTGTGGTGGTCATATGTTGAGTCCTTGGATAGACTGATGAGTATGCTGTGGGTTCCATGGTGTAATGGTCAGCACTCTGGACTTTGAATCCAGGAATCCGAGTTCGAGTCTCGGTGGAACCTTATACATTTGTGGTGGTCCTATGTTGAGTCCTTGGATAGACTTCTTGTCTGCAAGTCCAAATTGGTGCATCCAAAGACTTGGCATGGAGGAAATTTAGAAAATCCTGTAACCCCCAAATGCTAAAGTGAGTGGAGAACACAGAATGTGTCCATTTCGCATTAAATACTACATTTATCCTTTTGGCCGGCCAATCATAGCTAAAAGGCCAATCCAAAACCATATGAATATTAAAAGTATTCACGGTACAAGAGAAATGGCCACAGAAATCAAACCATGCTGTCATAGATTGACACATGAAGACATTAAAGGTAGATATAATAGCTCCTGTAAAACCACTAGGTGGGTTAAATTGTCAAGTTAGAGGAGCGGGGTGTGGAATTCTTCCAAAATTGATTTGACTTATCTGTCTAAAAACCTTAATACTCCATGTTGCTAGTAGTTTTTGGTAAAAAAACAAACCTAGCTCGTACATTAGCATACGTAGAAAGAGCTTTAGTCTTCGTTGGCGCAGTGCGTCAGTCTTATAACCTGAAGGGTTCGACTCTCACCTAATGTCGTGGTTTTCACCCTTTTTCCCTTCAAGTTTTCTATCCCGGGACACAAATACTACGTAGGGTTTGCTGCGTCACCAATAAAACAATCTGATAGGTATAAAGTTGGAAATCCCAGCCCTCTAGTACCCCAAGCAAGTTATGCTGTGGGTTTCATGGTGTAATGGTCAGCACTCTGGACTTTGAATCCAGGAATCCGAGTTCGAGTCTCGGTGGAACCTTATACATTTGTGGTGGTCCTATGTAGAGTGCTTGGATAGACTTCATGCCTGCAAGTCCAAATTGGTGCATGAAAAGCCAAAGACTTAGCATGGAGGGAATTCAGAAAACCGAGAGTTCGAGTCTCGGTGGAACCTTATACAGTTAGTCATTTGTGGTGGTCATATGTTGAGTCCTTGGATAGACTGATGAGTATGCTGTGGGTTCCATGGTGTAATGGTCAGGACTCTGGACTTTGAATCCAGGAATCCGAGTTCGAGTCTCGGTGGAACCTTATACATTTGTGGTGGTCCTATGTTGAGTCCTTGGATAGACTTCTTGTCTGCAAGTCCAAATTGGTGCGTCCAAAGACCTGGCATGGAGGGAATTCAGAAAACCGAGAGTTCTAGTCTCGGTGGAACCTAATACAGTTAGTCATTTGTGGTGGTCATATGTTGAGTCCTTGGATAGACTGATGAGTATGCTGTGGGTTCCATGGTGTAATGGTCAGCACTCTGGACTTTGAATCCAGGAATCCGAGTTCGAGTCTCGGTGGAACCTTATACATTTGTGGTGGTCCTATGTTGAGTCCTTGGATAGACTTCTTGTCTGCAAGTCCAAATTGGTGCGTCCAAAGACTTGGCATGGAGGGAATTCAGCAAACCGAGAGTTCTAGTCTCGGTGGAACCTTATACAGTTAGTCATTTGTGGTGGTCATATGTTGAGTCCTTGGATAGACTGATGAGTATGCTGTGGGTTCCATGGTGTAATGGTCAGCACTCTGGACTTTGAATCCAGGTATCCGAGTTCGAGTCTCGGTGGAACCTTATACATTTGTGGTGGTCCTATGTTGAGTCCTTGGATAGACTTCTTGTCTGCAAGTCCAAATTGGTGCGTCCAAAGACTTGGCATGGAGGAAATTTAGAAAACCCTGTAACCCCCAAATGCTAAAGTGAGTGGAGAACACAGAATGTGTCCATTTCGCATTAAATACTACATTTATCATTTTTGCCGGCCAATCATAGCTAAAAGGCCAATACAAACCATATGAATATTAAAAGTATTCACGGTACAAGAGAAATGGCAACAGAAATCAAACCATGCTGTCATAGATTGACACATGAAGACATTAAAGGTAGATATAATAGCTCCTGTAAAACCACTAGGTGGGTTAAATTGTCAAGTTAGAGGAGCGGGGTGTGGAATTCTTCCAAAATTGATTTGAGTTATCCGTCTAAAAACCTTAATACTCCATGTTGCTAGTAGTTTTTGGTAAAAAAACAAACCTAGCTCGTACATTAGCATACGTAGAAAGAGCTTTAGTCTTCGTTGGCGCAGTGCGTCAGTCTTCTAACCTGAAGGGTTCGACTCTCACCTAATGTCGTGGTTTTCACCCTTTTTCCCTTCAAGTTTTCTATCCCGGGACACAAATACTACGTAGGGTTTGCTGCGTCACCAATAAAACAATCTGATAGGTATAAAGTTGGAAATCTCAGCCCTCTAGTACCCCAAGCGAGTTATGCTGTGGGTTCCATGGTGTAATGGTCAGCACTCTGGACTTTGAATCCAGGAATCCGAGTTTGAGTCTCGGTGGAACCTTATACAGTTAGTCATTTTTGGTGGTCCTATGTTGAGTCCTTGGATAGACCTCTTGTCTGCAAGTCCAAATTGGTGCGTCCAAAGACTTGGCATGGAGGGAATTCAGCAAACCGAGAGTTCTAGTCTCGGTGGAACCTTATACAGTTAGTCATTTGTGGTGGTCATATGTTGAGTCCTTGGATAGACTGATGAGTATCCTGTGGGTTCCATGGTGTAATGGTCAGCACTCTGGACTTTGAATCCAGGAATCCGAGTTCGAGTCTCGGTGGAACCTTAAGCATTTGTGGTGGTCCTATGTTGAGTCCTTGGATAGACTTCTTGTCTGCAAGTCCAAATTGGTGCGTCCAAAGACTTGGCATGGAGGGAATTCAGCAAACCGAGAGTTCTAGTCTCGGTGGAACCTTATACAGTTAGTCATTTGTGCTGGTCATATGTTGAGTCCTTGGATAGACTGATGAGTATGCTGTGGGTTCCATGGTGTAATGGTCAGCACTCTGGACTTTGAATCCAGGAATCCGAGTTCGAGTCTCGGTGGAACCTTATACATTTGTGGTGGTCCTATGTTGAGTCCTTGGATGGACTTCTTCTCTGCAAGTCCAAATTGGTGCGTCCAAAGACTTGGCATGGAGGCAATTTAGAAAACCGAGAGTTCGAGTCTCGGTGGAACCTTATACAGTTAGTCATTTGTGGTGGTCATATGTTGAGTCCTTGGATAGACTGATAAGTATGCTGTGGGTTCCATGGTGTAATGGTCAGCACTCTGGACTTTGAATCCAGGAATCCGAGTTCGAGTCTCGGTGGAACCTTATACAGTTAGTCATTTTTGGTGGTCCTATGTTGAGTCCTTGGATAGACTTCTTGTCTGCAAGTCCAAATTGGTGCGTCCAAAGACTTGGCATGGAGGAAATTTAGAAAATCCTGTAACCCCCAAATGCTAAAGTGAGTGGAGAACACAGAATTTGTCCATTTCGCATTAAATACTACATTTATCATTTTGGCCGGCCAATCATAGCTAAAAGGCCAATCCAAAACCATATGAATATTAAAAGTATTCACGGTACAAGAGAAATGGCCACAGAAATCAAACCATGCTGTCATAGATTGACACATGAAGACATTAAAGGTAGATATAATAGCTCCTGTAAAACCACTAGGTGGGTTAAATTGTCAAGTTAGAGGAGCGGGGTGTGGAATTCTTCCAAAATTGATTTGAGTTATCCGTCTAAAAACCTTAATACTCCATGTTGCTAGTAGTTTTTGGTAAAAAAACAAACCTAGCTCGTACATTAGCATACGTAGAAAGAGCTTTAGTCTTCGTTGGCGCAGTGCGTCAGTCTTATAACCTGAAGGGTTCGACTCTCACCTAATGTCGTGGTTTTCACCCTTTTTTCCTTCAAGTTTTCTATCCCGGGACACAAATACTACGTAGGGTTTGCTGCGTCACCAATAAAACAATCTGATAGGTATAAAGTTGGAAATCTCAGCCCTCTAGTACCCCAAGCGAGTTATGCTGTGGGTTCCATGGTGTAATGGTCAGCACTCTGGACTTTGAATCCAGGAATCCAAGTTCGAGTCTCGGTGGAACCTTATACATTTGTGGTGGTCCTATGTTGAGTCCTTGGATGGACTTCTTCTCTGCAAGTCCAAATTGGTGCGTCCAAAGACTTGGCATGGAGGCAATTTAGAAAACCGAGAGTTCGAGTCTCGGTGGAACCTTATACAGTTAGTCATTTGTGGTGGTCATATGTTGAGTCCTTGGATAAACTGATAAGTATGCTGTGGGTTCCATGGTGTAATGGTCAGCACTCTGGACTTTGAATCCAGGAATCCGAGTTCGAGTCTCGGTGGAACCTTATACATTTGTGGTGGTCCTATGTTGAGTCCTTGGATAGACTTCTTGTCTGCAAGTCCAAATTGGTGCGTCCAAAGACCTGGCATGGAGGGAATTCAGAAAACCGAGAGTTCTAGTCTCGGTGGAACCTAATACAGTTAGTCATTTGTGGTGGTCATATGTTGAGTCCTTGGATAGACTGATGAGTATGCTGTGGGTTCCATGGTGTAATGGTCAGCACTCTGGACTTTGAATCCAGGAATCCGAGTTCGAGTCTCGGTGGAACCTTATACATTTGTGGTGGTCCTATGTTGAGTCCTTGGATAGACTTCTTGTCTGCAAGTCCAAATTGGTGCGTCCAAAGACTTGGCATGGAGGAAATTTAGAAAATCCTGTAACCCCCAAATGCTAAAGTGAGTGGAGAACACAGAATGTGTCCATTTCGCATTAAATACTACATTTATCCTTTTGGCCGGCCAATCATAGCTAAAAGGCCAATCCAAAACCATATGAATATTAAAAGTATTCACGGTACAAGAGAAATGGCCACAGAAATCAAACCATGCTGTCATAGATTGACACATGAAGACATTAAAGGTAGATATAATAGCTCCTGTAAAACCACTAGGTGGGTTAAATTGTCAAGTTAGAGGAGCGGGGTGTGGAATTCTTCCAAAATTGATTTGACTTATCTGTCTAAAAACCTTAATACTCCATGTTGCTAGTAGTTTTTGGTAAAAAAACAAACCTAGCTCGTACATTAGCATACGTAGAAAGAGCTTTAGTCTTCGTTGGCGCAGTGCGTCAGTCTTATAACCTGAAGGGTTCGACTCTCACCTAATGTCGTGGTTTTCACCCTTTTTCCCTTCAAGTTTTCTATCCCGGGACACAAATACTACGTAGGGTTTGCTGCGTCACCAATAAAACAATCTGATAGGTATAAAGTTGGAAATCCCAGCCCTCTAGTACCCCAAGCAAGTTATGCTGTGGGTTTCATGGTGTAATGGTCAGCACTCTGGACTTTGAATCCAGGAATCCGAGTTCGAGTCTCGGTGGAACCTTATACATTTGTGGTGGTCCTATGTAGAGTGCTTGGATAGACTTCATGCCTGCAAGTCCAAATTGGTGCATGAAAAGCCAAAGACTTAGCATGGAGGGAATTCAGAAAACCGAGAGTTCGAGTCTCGGTGGAACCTTATACAGTTAGTCATTTGTGGTGGTCATATGTTGAGTCCTTGGATAGACTGATGAGTATGCTGTGGGTTCCATGGTGTAATGGTCAGCACTCTGGACTTTGAATCCAGGAATCCGAGTTCGAGTCTCGGTGGAACCTTATACATTTGTGGTGGTCCTATGTTGAGTCCTTGGATAGACTTCTTGTCTGCAAGTCCAAATTGGTGCGTCCAAAGACCTGGCATGGAGGGAATTCAGAAAACCGAGAGTTCTAGTCTCGGTGGAACCTAATACAGTTAGTCATTTGTGGTGGTCATATGTTGAGTCCTTGGATAGACTGATGAGTATGCTGTGGGTTCCATGGTGTAATGGTCAGCACTCTGGACTTTGAATCCAGGAATCCGAGTTCGAGTCTCGGTGGAACCTTATACATTTGTGGTGGTCCTATGTTGAGTCCTTGGATAGACTTCTTGTCTGCAAGTCCAAATTGGTGCGTCCAAAGACTTGGCATGGAGGGAATTCAGCAAACCGAGAGTTCTAGTCTCGGTGGAACCTTATACAGTTAGTCATTTGTGGTGGTCATATGTTGAGTCCTTGGATAGACTGATGAGTATGCTGTGGGTTCCATGGTGTAATGGTCAGCACTCTGGACTTTGAATCCAGGTATCCGAGTTCGAGTCTCGGTGGAACCTTATACATTTGTGGTGGTCCTATGTTGAGTCCTTGGATAGACTTCTTGTCTGCAAGTCCAAATTGGTGCGTCCAAAGACTTGGCATGGAGGAAATTTAGAAAACCCTGTAACCCCCAAATGCTAAAGTGAGTGGAGAACACAGAATGTGTCCATTTCGCATTAAATACTACATTTATCATTTTTGCCGGCCAATCATAGCTAAAAGGCCAATACAAACCATATGAATATTAAAAGTATTCACGGTACAAGAGAAATGGCAACAGAAATCAAACCATGCTGTCATAGATTGACACATGAAGACATTAAAGGTAGATATAATAGCTCCTGTAAAACCACTAGGTGGGTTAAATTGTCAAGTTAGAGGAGCGGGGTGTGGAATTCTTCCAAAATTGATTTGAGTTATCCGTCTAAAAACCTTAATACTCCATGTTGCTAGTAGTTTTTGGTAAAAAAACAAACCTAGCTCGTACATTAGCATACGTAGAAAGAGCTTTAGTCTTCGTTGGCGCAGTGCGTCAGTCTTCTAACCTGAAGGGTTCGACTCTCACCTAATGTCGTGGTTTTCACCCTTTTTCCCTTCAAGTTTTCTATCCCGGTACACAAATACTACGTAGGGTTTGCTGCGTCACCAATAAAACAATCTGATAGGTATAAAGTTGGAAATCTCAGCCCTCTAGTACCCCAAGCGAGTTATGCTGTGGGTTCCATGGTGTAATGGTCAGCACTCTGGACTTTGAATCCAGGAATCCGAGTTTGAGTCTCGGTGGAACCTTATACAGTTAGTCATTTTTGGTGGTCCTATGTTGAGTCCTTGGATAGACCTCTTGTCTGCAAGTCCAAATTGGTGCGTCCAAAGACTTGGCATGGAGGGAATTCAGCAAACCGAGAGTTCTAGTCTCGGTTGAACCTTATACAGTTAGTCATTTGTGGTGGTCATATGTTGAGTCCTTGGATAGACTGATGAGTATCCTGTGGGTTCCATGGTGTAATGGTCAGCACTCTGGACTTTGAATCCAGGAATCCGAGTTCGAGTCTCGGTGGAACCTTAAGCATTTGTGGTGGTCCTATGTTGAGTCCTTGGATAGACTTCTTGTCTGCAAGTCCAAATTGGTGCGTCCAAAGACTTGGCATGGAGGGAATTCAGCAAACCGAGAGTTCTAGTCTCGGTGGAACCTTATACAGTTAGTCATTTGTGCTGGTCATATGTTGAGTCCTTGGATAGACTGATGAGTATGCTGTGGGTTCCATGGTGTAATGGTCAGCACTCTGGACTTTGAATCCAGGAATCCGAGTTCGAGTCTCGGTGGAACCTTATACATTTGTGGTGGTCCTATGTTGAGTCCTTGGATGGACTTCTTCTCTGCAAGTCCAAATTGGTGCGTCCAAAGACTTGGCATGGAGGCAATTTAGAAAACCGAGAGTTCGAGTCTCGGTGGAACCTTATACAGTTAGTCATTTGTGGTGGTCATATGTTGAGTCCTTGGATAGACTGATAAGTATGCTGTGGGTTCCATGGTGTAATGGTCAGCACTCTGGACTTTGAATCCAGGAATCCGAGTTCGAGTCTCGGTGGAACCTTATACATTTGTGGTGGTCCTATGTTGAGTCCTTTGATAGACTTCTTGTCTGCAAGTCCAAATTGGTGCGTCCAAAGACTTGGCATGGAGGAAATTTAGAAAACCCTGTAACCCCCAAATGCTAAAGTGAGTGGAGAACACAGAATGTGTCCATTTCGCATTAAATACTACATTTATCATTTTGGCCGGCCAATCATAGCTAAAAGGCCAATCCAAAACCATATGAATATTAAAAGTATTCACGGTACAAGAGAAATGGCAACAGAAATCAAACCATGCTGTCATAGATTGACACATGAAGACATTAAAGGTAGATATAATAGCTCCTGTAAAACCACTAGGTGGGTTAAATTGTCAAGTTAGAGGAGCGGGTTGTGGAATTCTTCCAAAATTGATTTGAGTTATCCGTCTAAAAACCTTAATACTCCATGTTGCTAGTAGTTTTTGGTAGAAAAAAAACCTAGCTCGTACATTAGCATACGTCGAAAGAGCTTTAGTCTTCGTTTGGCGCAGTGCGTCAGTCTTATAACCTGAAGGGTTCGACTCTCACCTAATGTCGTGGTTTTCACCCTTTTTTCCTTCAAGTTTTCTATCCCGGGACACAAATACTACGTAGGGTTTGCTGCGTCACCAATAAAACAATCTGATAGGTATAAAGTTGGAAATCTCAGCCCTCTAGTACCCCAAGCGAGTTATGCTGTGGGTTCCATGGTGTAATGGTCAGCACTCTGGACTTTGAATCCAGGAATCCGAGTTCGAGTCTCGGTGGAACCTTATACATTTGTGGTGGTCCTATGTTGAGTCCTTGGATGGACTTCTTCTCTGCAAGTCCAAATTGGTGCGTCCAAAGACTTGGCATGGAGGCAATTTAGAAAACCGAGAGTTCGAGTCTAGGTGGAACCTTATACAGTTAGTCATTTGTGGTGGTCATATGTTGAGTCCTTGGATAGACTGATAAGTATGCTGTGGGTTCCATGGTGTAATGGTCAGCACTCTGGACTTTGAATCCAGGAATCCGAGTTCGAGTCTCGGTGGAACCTTATGAATTTGTAGTGGTCCTATGTTGAGTCCTTGGATAGACTTCTTGTCTGCAAGTCCAAATTGGTGCGTCCAAAGACTTGGCATGGAGGGAATTTAGAAAATCCTGTAACCCCCAAATGTTAAAGTGAGTGGAGAACACAGAATGTGTCCATTTTGCATTAAATACTACATTTATCATTTTGGCCGGCCAATCATAGCTAAAAGGCCAATCCAAAACCATATGAATATTAAAAGTATTCACGGTACAAGAGAAATGGCCACAGAAATCAAACCATGCTGTCATAGATTGACACATGAAGACATTAAAGGTAGATATAATAGCTCCTGTAAAACCACTAGGTGGGTTAAATTGTCAAGTTAGAGGAGCGGGGTGTGGAATTCTTCCAAAATTGATTTGACTTATCCGTCTAAAAACCTTAATACTCCATGTTGCTAGTAGTTTTTGGTAAAAAAAACAAACCTAGCTCGTACATTAGCATACGTAGAAAGAGCTTTAGTCTTCGTTGGCGCAGTGCGTCAGTCTTATAACCTGAAGGGTTCGACTCTCACCTAATGTCGTGGTTTTCACCCTTTTTCCCTTCAAGTTTTCTATCCCGGGACACAAATACTACGTAGGGTTTGCTGCGTCACCAATGAAACAATCTGATAGGTATAAAGTTGGAAATCTCAGCCCTCTAGTACCCCAAGCAAGTTATGCTGTGGGTTCCATGGTGTAATGGTCAGCACTCTGGACTTTGAATCCAGGAATCCGAGTTCGAGTCTCGGTGGAACCTTATACATTTGTGGTGGTCCTATGTAGAGTGCTTGGATAGACTTCATGCCTGCAAGTCCAAATTGGTGCATGAAAAGCCAAAGACCTAGCATGGAGGGAATTCAGAAAACCGAGAGTTCGAGTCTCGGTGGAACCTTATACAGTTAGTCATTTGTGGTGGTCATATGTTGAGTCCTTGGATAAACTGATAAGTATGCTGTGGGTTCCATGGTGTAATGGTCAGCACTCTGGACTTTGAATCCAGGAATCCGAGTTCGAGTCTCGGTGGAACCTTATACATTTGTGGTGGTCCTATGTAGAGTGCTTGGATAGACTTCATGCCTGCAAGTCCAAATTGGTGCATGAAAAGCCAAAGACCTAGCATGGAGGGAATTCAGAAAACCGAGAGTTCGAGTCTCGGTGGAACCTTATACAGTTAGTCATTTGTGGTGGTCATATGTTGAGTCCTTGGATAAACTGATAAGTATGCTGTGGGTTCCATGGTGTAATGGTCAGCACTCTGGACTTTGAATCCAGGAATCCGAGTTCGAGTCTCGGTGGAACCTTATACATTTGTGGTGGTCCTATGTAGAGTGCTTGGATAGACTTCATGCCTGCAAGTCCAAATTGGTGCATGAAAAGCCAAAGACTTAGCATGGAGGGAATTCAGAAAACCGAGAGTTCGAGTCTCGGTGGAACCTTATACAGTTAGTCATTTGTGGTGGTCATATGTTAAGTCCTTGGATAGACTGATAAGTATGCTGTGGGTTCCATGGTGTAATGGTCAGCACTCTGGACTTTGAATCCAGGAATCCGAGTTCGAGTCTCGGTGGAACCTTATACATTTGTGGTGGTCCTATGTTGAGTCCTTGGATAGACTTCTTGTCTGCAAGTCCAAATTGGTGCGTCCAAAGACCTGGCATGGAGGGAATTCAGAAAACCGAGAGTTCTAGTCTCGGTGGAACCTAATACAGTTAGTCATTTGTGGTGGTCATATGTTAAGTCCTTGGATAGACTGATAAGTATGCTGTGGGTTCCATGGTGTAATGGTCAGCACTCTGGACTTTGAATCCAGGAATCCGAGTTCGAGTCTCGGTGGAACCTTATACATTTGTGGTGGTCCTATGTTGAGTCCTTGGATAGACTTCTTGTCTGCAAGTCCAAATTGGTGCGTCCAAAGACCTGGCATGGAGGCAATTTAGAAAACCGAGAGTTCGAGTCTCGGTGGAACCTTATACAGTTAGTCATTTGTGGTGGTCATATGTTGAGTCCTTGGATAGACTGATAAGTATGCTGTGGGTTCCATGGTGTAATGGTCAGCACTCTGGACTTTGAATCCAGGAATCCGAGTTCGAGTCTCGGTGGAACCTTATGAATTTGTAGTGGTCCTATGTTGAGTCCTTGGATAGACTTCTTGTCTGCAAGTCCAAATTGGTGCGTCCAAAGACTTGGCATGGAGGGAATTTAGAAAATCCTGTAACCCCCAAATGTTAAAGTGAGTGGAGAACACAGAATGTGTCCATTTTGCATTAAATACTACATTTATCATTTTGGCCGGCCAATCATAGCTAAAAGGCCAATACAAAACCATATGAATATTAAAAGTATTCACGGTACAAGAGAAATGGCCACAGAAATCAAACCATGCTGTCATAGATTGACACATGAAGACATTAAAGGTAGATATAATAGCTCCTGTAAAACCACTAGGTGGGTTAAATTGTCAAGTTAGAGGAGCGGGGTGTGGAATTCTTCCAAAATTGATTTGACTTATCCGTCTAAAAACCTTAATACTCCATGTTGCTAGTAGTTTTTGGTAAAAAAAACAAACCTAGCTCGTACATTAGCATACGTAGAAAGAGCTTTAGTCTTCGTTGGCGCAGTGCGTCAGTCTTATAACCTGAAGGGTTCGACTCTCACCTAATGTCGTGGTTTTCACCCTTTTTCCCTTCAAGTTTTCTATCCCGGGACACAAATACTACGTAGGGTTTGCTGCGTCACCAATGAAACAATCTGATAGGTATAAAGTTGGAAATCTCAGCCCTCTAGTACCCCAAGCAAGTTATGCTGTGGGTTCCATGGTGTAATGGTCAGCACTCTGGACTTTGAATCCAGGAATCCGAGTTCGAGTCTCGGTGGAACCTTATACATTTGTGGTGGTCCTATGTAGAGTGCTTGGATAGACTTCATGCCTGCAAGTCCAAATTGGTGCATGAAAAGCCAAAGACTTAGCATGGAGGGAATTCAGAAAACCGAGAGTTCGAGTCTCGGTGGAACCTTATACAGTTAGTCATTTGTGGTGGTCATATGTTAAGTCCTTGGATAGACTGATAAGTATGCTGTGGGTTCCATGGTGTAATGGTCAGCACTCTGGACTTTGAATCCAGGAATTCGAGTCTCGGTGGAACCTTATACATTTGTGGTGGTCCTATGTTGAGTCCTTGGATAGACTTCTTGTCTGCAAGTCCAAATTGGTGCGTCCAAAGACCTGGCATGGAGGGAATTCAGAAAACCGAGAGTTCTAGTCTCGGTGGAACCTAATACAGTTAGTCATTTGTGGTGGTCATATGTTGAGTCCTTGGATAGACTGATGAGTATGCTGTGGGTTCCATGGTGTAATGGTCAGCACTCTGGACTTTGAATCCAGGAATCCGAGTTCGAGTCTCGGTGGAACCTTATACATTTGTGGTGGTCCTATGTTGAGTCCTCGGATAGACTTCTTGTCTGCAAGTCCAAATTGGTGCGTCCAAAGACCTGGCATGGAGGGAATTCAGAAAACTGAGAGTTCTAGTCTCGGTGGAACCTAATACAGTTAGTCATTTGTGGTGGTCATATGTTGAGTCCTTGGATAGACTGATGAGTATGCTGTGGGTTCCATGGTGTAATGGTCAGCACTCTGGACTTTGAATCCAGGAATCCGAGTTCGAGTCTCGGTGGAACCTTATACATTTGTGGTGGTCCTATGTTGAGTCCTTCGATAGACTTCTTGTCTGCAAGTCCAAATTGGTGCGTCCAAAGACTTGGCATGGAGGAAATTTAGAAAACCCTGTAACCCCCAAATGCTAAAGTGAGTGGAGAACACAGAATGTGTCCATTTCGCATTAAATACTACATTTATCATTTTGGCCGGCCAATCATAGCTAAAAGGCCAATACAAACCATATGAATATTAAAAGTATTCACGGTACAAGAGAAATGGCAACAGAAATCAAACCATGCTGTCATAGATTGACACATGAAGACATTAAAGGTAGATATAATAGCTCCTGTAAAACCACTAGGTGGGTTAAATTGTCAAGTTAGAGGAGCGGGGTGTGGAATTCTTCCAAAATTGAGTTGAGTTATCCGTCTAAAAACCTTAATACTCCATGTTGCTAGTAGTTTTTGGTAGAAAAAAAACCTAGCTCGTACATTAGCATACGTCGAAAGAGCTTTAGTCTTCGTTGGCGCAGTGCGTCAGTCTTATAACCTGAAGGGTTCGACTCTCACCTAATGTCGTGGTTTTCACCCTTTTTTCCTTCAAGTTTTCTATCCCGGGACACAAATACTACGTAGGGTTTGCTGCGTCACCAATAAAACAATCTGATAGGTATAAAGTTGGAAATCTCAGCCCTCTAGTACCCCAAGCGAGTTATGCTGTGGGTTCCATGGTGTAATGGTCAGCACTCTGGACTTTGAATCCAGGAATCCGAGTTCGAGTCTCGGTGGAACCTTATACATTTGTGGTGGTCCTATGTTGAGTCCTTGGATGGACTTCTTCTCTGCAAGTCCAAATTGGTGCGTCCAAAGACTTGGCATGGAGGCAATTTAGAAAACCGAGAGTTCGAGTCTCGGTGGAACCTTATACAGTTAGTCATTTGTGGTGGTCATATGTTGAGTCCTTGGATAGACTGATAAGTATGCTGTGGGTTCCATGGTGTAATGGTCAGCACTCTGGACTTTGAATCCAGGAATCCGAGTTCGAGTCTCGGTGGAACCTTATACATTTGTGGTGGTCCTATGTTGAGTCCTTGGATAGACTTCTTGTCTGCAAGTCCAAATTGGTGCGTCCAAAGACTTGGCATGGAGGAAATTTAGAAAATCCTGTAAACCCCAAATGCTAAAGTGAGTGGAGAACACAGAATGTGTCCATTTCGCATTAAATACTACATTTATCCTTTTGGCCGGCCAATCATAGCTAAAAGGCCAATCCAAAACCATATGAATATTAAAAGTATTCACGGTACAAGAGAAATGGCCACAGAAATCAAACCATGCTGTCATAGATTGACACATGAAGACATTAAAGGTAGATATAATAGCTCCTGTAAAACCACTAGGTGGGTTAAATTGTCAAGTTAGAGGAGCGGGGTGTGGAATTCTTCCAAAATTGATTTGACTTATCCGTCTAAAAACCTTAATACTCCATGTTGCTAGTAGTTTTTGGTAAAAAAACAAACCTAGCTCGTACATTAGCATACGTAGAAAGAGCTTTAGTCTTCGTTGGCGCAGTGCGTCAGTCTTATAACCTGAAGGGTTTGACTCTCACCTAATGTCGTGGTTTTCACCCTTTTTCCCTTCAAGTTTTCTATCCCGGGACACAAATACTACGTAGGGTTTGCTGCGTCACCAATAAAACAATCTGATAGGTATAAAGTTGGAAATCCCAGCCCTCTAGTACCCCAAGCAAGTTATGCTGTGGGTTTCATGGTGTAATGGTCAGCACTCTGGACTTTGAATCCAGGAATCCGAGTTCGAGTCTCGGTGGAACCTTATACATTTGTGGTGGTCCTATGTAGAGTGCTTGGATAGACTTCATGCCTGCAAGTCCAAATTGGTGCATGAAAAGCCAAAGACTTAGCATGGAGGGAATTCAGAAAACCGAGAGTTCGAGTCTCGGTGGAACCTTATACAGTTAGTCATTTGTGGTGGTCATATGTTGAGTCCTTGGATAGACTGATGAGTATGCTGTGGGTTCCATGGTGTAATGGTCAGCACTCTGGACTTTGAATCCAGGAATCCGAGTTCGAGTCTCGGTGGAACCTTATACATTTGTGGTGGTCCTATGTTGAGTCCTCGGATAGACTTCTTGTCTGCAAGTCCAAATTGGTGCGTCCAAAGACCTGGCATGGAGGGAATTCAGAAAACCGAGAGTTCTAGTCTCGGTGGAACCTAGTACAGTTAGTCATTTGTGGTGGTCATATGTTGAGTCCTTGGATAGACTGATGAGTATGCTGTGGGTTCCATGGTGTAATGGTCAGCACTCTGGACTTTGAATCCAGGAATCCGAGTTCGAGTCTCGGTGGAACCTTATATATTTGTGGTGGTCCTATGTTGAGTCCTTGGATAGACTTCTTGTCTGCAAGTCCAAATTGGTGCGTCCAAAGACTTGGCATGGAGGGATTTCAGCAAACCGAGAGTTCTAGTCTCGGTGGAACCTTATACAGTTAGTCATTTGTGGTGGTCATATGTTGAGTCCTTGGATAGACTGATGAGTATGCTGTGGGTTCCATGGTGTAATGGTCAGCACTCTGGACTTTGAATCCAGGAATCCGAGTTCGAGTCTCGGTGGAACCTTATACATTTGTGGTGGTCCTATGTTGAGTCCTTGGAAAGACTTCTTGTCTGCAAGTCCAAATTGGTGCGTCCAAAGACTTGGCATGGAGGAAATTTAGAAAACCCTGTAACCCCCAAATGCTAAAGTGAGTGGAGAACACAGAATGTGTCCATTTCGCATTAAATACTACATTTATCATTTTGGCCGGCCAATCATAGCTAAAAGGCCAATACAAACCATATGAATATTAAAAGTATTCACGGTACAAGAGAAATGGCAACAGAAATCAAACCATGCTGTCATAGATTGACACATGAAGACATTAAAGGTAGATATAATAGCTCCTGTAAAACCACTAGGTGGGTTAAATTGTCAAGTTAGAGGAGCGGGGTGTGGAATTCTTCCAAAATTGATTTGAGTTATCCGTCTAAAAACCTTAATACTCCATGTTGCTAGTAGTTTTGGTAGAAAAAAAACCTAGCTCGTACATTAGCATACGTCGAAAGAGCTTTAGTCTTCGTTGGCGCAGTGCGTCAGTCTTATAACCTGAAGGGTTCGACTCTCACCTAATGTCGTGGTTTTCACCCTTTTTTCCTTCAAGTTTTCTATCCCGGGACACAAATACTACGTAGGGTTTGCTGCGTCACCAATGAAACAATCTGATAGGTATAAAGTTGGAAATCTCAGCCCTCTAGTACCCCAAGCAAGTTATGCTGTGGGTTCCATGGTGTAATGGTCAGCACTCTGGACTTTGAATCCAGGAATCCGAGTTCGAGTCTCGGTGGAACCTTATACATTTGTGGTGGTCCTATGTAGAGTGCTTGGATAGACTTCATGCCTGCAAGTCCAAATTGGTGCATGAAAAGCCAAAGACCTAGCATGGAGGGAATTCAGAAAACCGAGAGTTCGAGTCTCGGTGGAACCTTATACAGTTAGTCATTTGTGGTGGTCATATGTTGAGTCCTTGGATAAACTGATAAGTATGCTGTGGGTTCCATGGTGTAATGGTCAGCACTCTGGACTTTGAATCCAGGAATCCGAGTTCGAGTCTCGGTGGAACCTTATACATTTGTGGTGGTCCTATGTAGAGTGCTTGGATAGACTTCATGCCTGCAAGTCCAAATTGGTGCATGAAAAGCCAAAGACTTAGCATGGAGGGAATTCAGAAAACCGAGAGTTCGAGTCTCAGTGGAACCTTATACAGTTAGTCATTTGTGGTGGTCATATGTTAAGTCCTTGGATAGACTGATAAGTATGCTGTGGGTTCCATGGTGTAATGGTCAGCACTCTGGACTTTGAATCCAGGAATCCGAGTTCGAGTCTCGGTGGAACCTTATGAATTTGTAGTGGTCCTATGTTGAGTCCTTGGATAGACTTCTTGTCTGCAAGTCCAAATTGGTGCGTCCAAAGACCTGGCATGGAGGGAATTCAGAAAACCGAGAGTTCTAGTCTCGGTGGAACCTAATACAGTTAGTCATTTGTGGTGGTCATATGTTGAGTCCTTGGATTGACTGATGAGTATGCTGTGGGTTCCATGGTGTAATGGTCAGCACTCTGGACTTTGAATCCAGGAATCCGAGTTCGAGTCTCGGTGGAACCTTATACATTTATGGTGGTCCTATGTTGAGTCCTTGGATGGACTTCTTCTCTGCAAGTCCAAATTGGTGCGTCCAAAGACTTGGCATGGAGGCAATTTAGAAAACCGAGAGTTCGAGTCTCGGTGGAACCTTATACAGTTAGTCATTTGTGGTGGTCATATGTTGAGTCCTTGGATAGACTGATAAGTATGCTGTGGGTTCCATGGTGTAATGGTCAGCACTCTGGACTTTGAATCCAGGAATCCGAGTTCGAGTCTCGGTGGAACCTTATGAATTTGTAGTGGTCCTATGTTGAGTCCTTGGATAGACTTCTTGTCTGCAAGTCCAAATTGGTGCGTCCAAAGACTTGGCATGGAGGGAATTTAGAAAATCCTGTAACCCCCAAATGTTAAAGTGAGTGGAGAACACAGAATGTGTCCATTTTGCATTAAATACTACATTTATCATTTTGGCCGGCCAATCATAGCTAAAAGGCCAATACAAAACCATATGAATATTAAAAGTATTCACGGTACAAGAGAAATGGCCACAGAAATCAAACCATGCTGTCATAGATTGACACATGAAGACATTAAAGGTAGATATAATAGCTCCTGTAAAACCACTAGGTGGGTTAAATTGTCAAGTTAGAGGAGCGGGGTGTGGAATTCTTCCAAAATTGATTTGACTTATCCGTCTAAAAACCTTAATACTCCATGTTGCTAGTAGTTTTTGGTAAAAAAAACAAACCTAGCTCGTACATTAGCATACGTAGAAAGAGCTTTAGTCTTCGTTGGCGCAGTGCGTCAGTCTTATAACCTGAAGGGTTCGACTCTCACCTAATGTCGTGGTTTTCACCCTTTTTCCCTTCAAGTTTTCTATCCCGGGACACAAATACTACGTAGGGTTTGCTGCGTCACCAATGAAACAATCTGATAGGTATAAAGTTGGAAATCTCAGCCCTCTAGTACCCCAAGCAAGTTATGCTGTGGGTTCCATGGTGTAATGGTCAGCACTCTGGACTTTGAATCCAGGAATCCGAGTTCGAGTCTCGGTGGAACCTTATACATTTGTGGTGGTCCTATGTAGAGTGCTTGGATAGACTTCATGCCTGCAAGTCCAAATTGGTGCATGAAAAGCCAAAGACTTAGCATGGAGGGAATTCAGAAAACCGAGAGTTCGAGTCTCGGTGGAACCTTATACAGTTAGTCATTTGTGGTGGTCATATGTTAAGTCCTTGGATAGACTGATAAGTATGCTGTGGGTTCCATGGTGTAATGGTCAGCACTCTGGACTTTGAATCCAGGAATTCGAGTCTCGGTGGAACCTTATACATTTGTGGTGGTCCTATGTTGAGTCCTTGGATAGACTTCTTGTCTGCAAGTCCAAATTGGTGCGTCCAAAGACCTGGCATGGAGGCAATTTAGAAAACCGAGAGTTCGAGTCTCGGTGGAACCTTATTTAGTTAGTCATTTGTGGTGGTCATATGTTGAGTCCTTGGATAGACTGATAAGTATGCTGTGGGTTCCATGGTGTAATGGTCAGCACTCTGGACTTTGAATCCAGGAATCCGAGTTCGAGTCTCGGTGGAACCTTATGAATTTGTAGTGGTCCTATGTTGAGTCCTTGGATAGACTTCTTGTCTGCAAGTCCAAATTGGTGCGTCCAAAGACTTGGCATGGAGGGAATTTAGAAAATCCTGTAACCCCCAAATGTTAAAGTGAGTGGAGAACACAGAATGTGTCCATTTTGCATTAAATACTACATTTATCATTTTGGCCGGCCAATCATAGCTAAAAGGCCAATCCAAAACCATATGAATATTAAAAGTATTCACGGTACAAGAGAAATGGCCACAGAAATCAAACCATGCTGTCATAGATTGACACATGAAGACATTAAAGGTAGATATAATAGCTCCTGTAAAACCACTAGGTGGGTTAAATTGTCAAGTTAGAGGAGCGGGGTGTGGAATTCTTCCAAAATTGATTTGACTTATCCGTCTAAAAACCTTAATACTCCATGTTGCTAGTAGTTTTTGGTAAAAAAAAAACAAACCTAGCTCGTACATTAGCATACGTAGAAAGAGCTTTAGTCTTCGTTGGCGCAGTGCGTCAGTCTTATAACCTGAAGGGTTCGACTCTCACCTAATGTCGTGGTTTTCACCCTTTTTCCCTTCAAGTTTTCTATCCCGGGACACAAATACTACGTAGGGTTTGCTGCGTCACCAATGAAACAATCTGATAGGTATAAAGTTGGAAATCTCAGCCCTCTAGTACCCCAAGCAAGTTATGCTGTGGGTTCCATGGTGTAATGGTCAGCACTCTGGACTTTGAATCCAGGAATCCGAGTTCGAGTCTCGGTGGAACCTTATACATTTGTGGTGGTCCTATGTAGAGTGCTTGGATAGACTTCATGCCTGCAAGTCCAAATTGGTGCATGAAAAGCCAAAGACTTAGCATGGAGGGAATTCAGAAAACCGAGAGTTCGAGTCTCGGTGGAACCTTATACAGTTAGTCATTTGTGGTGGTCATATGTTAAGTCCTTGGATAGACTGATAAGTATGCTGTGGGTTCCATGGTGTAATGGTCAGCACTCTGGACTTTGAATCCAGGAATCCGAGTTCGAGTCTCGGTGGAACCTTATACATTTGTGGTGGTCCTATGTTGAGTCCTTGGATAGACTTCTTGTCTGCAAGTCCAAATTGGTGCGTCCAAAGACCTGGCATGGAGGGAATTCAGAAAACCGAGAGTTCTAGTCTCGGTGGAACCTAATACAGTTAGTCATTTGTGGTGGTCATATGTTGAGTCCTTGGATAGACTGATGAGTATGCTGTGGGTTCCATGGTGTAATGGTCAGCACTCTGGACTTTGAATCCAGGAATCCGAGTTCGAGTCTCGGTGGAACCTTATACATTTGTGGTGGTCCTATGTTGAGTCCTCGGATAGACTTCTTGTCTGCAAGTCCAAATTGGTGCGTCCAAAGACCTGGCATGGAGGGAATTCAGAAAACTGAGAGTTCTAGTCTCGGTGGAACCTAATACAGTTAGTCATTTGTGGTGGTCATATGTTGAGTCCTTGGATAGACTGATGAGTATGCTGTGGGTTCCATGGTGTAATGGTCAGCACTCTGGACTTTGAATCCAGGAATCCGAGTTCGAGTCTCGGTGGAACCTTATACATTTGTGGTGGTCCTATGTTGAGTCCTTGGATAGACTTCTTGTCTGCAAGTCCAAATTGGTGCGTCCAAAGACTTGGCATGGAGGAAATTTAGAAAACCCTGTAACCCCCAAATGCTAAAGTGAGTGGAGAACACAGAATGTGTCCATTTCGCATTAAATACTACATTTATCATTTTGGCCGGCCAATCATAGCTAAAAGGCCAATACAAACCATATGAATATTAAAAGTATTCACGGTACAAGAGAAATGGCAACAGAAATCAAACCATGCTGTCATAGATTGACACATGAAGACATTAAAGGTAGATATAATAGCTCCTGTAAAACCACTAGGTGGGTTAAATTGTCAAGTTAGAGGAGCGGGGTGTGGAATTCTTCCAAAATTGAGTTGAGTTATCCGTCTAAAAACCTTAATACTCTATGTTGCTAGTAGTTTTTGGTAGAAAAAAAACCTAGCTCGTACATTAGCATACGTCGAAAGAGCTTTAGTCTTCGTTGGCGCAGTGCGTCAGTCTTATAACCTGAAGGGTTCGACTCTCACCTAATGTCGTGGTTTTCACCCTTTTTTCCTTCAAGTTTTCTATCCCGGGACACAAATACTACGTAGGGTTTGCTGCGTCACCAATAAAACAATCTGATAGGTATAAAGTTGGAAATCTCAGCCCTCTAGTACCCCAAGCGAGTTATGCTGTGGGTTCCATGGTGTAATGGTCAGCACTCTGGACTTTGAATCCAGGAATCCGAGTTCGAGTCTCGGTGGAACCTTATACATTTGTGGTGGTCCTATGTTGAGTCCTTGGATGGACTTCTTCTCTGCAAGTCCAAATTGGTGCGTCCAAAGACTTGGCATGGAGGCAATTTAGAAAACCGAGAGTTCGAGTCTCGGTGGAACCTTATACAGTTAGTCATTTGTGGTGGTCATATGTTGAGTCCTTGGATAGACTGATAAGTATGCTGTGGGTTCCATGGTGTAATGGTCAGCACTCTGGACTTTGAATCCAGGAATCCGAGTTCGAGTCTCGGTGGAACCTTATACATTTGTGGTGGTCCTATGTTGAGTCCTTGGATAGACTTCTTGTCTGCAAGTCCAAATTGGTGCGTCCAAAGACTTGGCATGGAGGAAATTTAGAAAATCCTGTAAACCCCAAATGCTAAAGTGAGTGGAGAACACAGAATGTGTCCATTTCGCATTAAATACTACATTTATCCTTTTGGCCGGCCAATCATAGCTAAAAGGCCAATCCAAAACCATATGAATATTAAAAGTATTCACGGTACAAGAGAAATGGCCACAGAAATCAAACCATGCTGTCATAGATTGACACATGAAGACATTAAAGGTAGATATAATAGCTCCTGTAAAACCACTAGGTGGGTTAAATTGTCAAGTTAGAGGAGCGGGGTGTGGAATTCTTCCAAAATTGATTTGACTTATCCGTCTAAAAACCTTAATACTCCATGTTGCTAGTAGTTTTTGGTAAAAAAACAAACCTAGCTCGTACATTAGCATACGTAGAAAGAGCTTTAGTCTTCGTTGGCGCAGTGCGTCAGTCTTATAACCTGAAGGGTTTGACTCTCACCTAATGTCGTGGTTTTCACCCTTTTTCCCTTCAAGTTTTCTATCCCGGGACACAAATACTACGTAGGGTTTGCTGCGTCACCAATAAAACAATCTGATAGGTATAAAGTTGGAAATCCCAGCCCTCTAGTACCCCAAGCAAGTTATGCTGTGGGTTTCATGGTGTAATGGTCAGCACTCTGGACTTTGAATCCAGGAATCCGAGTTCGAGTCTCGGTGGAACCTTATACATTTGTGGTGGTCCTATGTAGAGTGCTTGGATAGACTTCATGCCTGCAAGTCCAAATTGGTGCATGAAAAGCCAAAGACTTAGCATGGAGGGAATTCAGAAAACCGAGAGTTCGAGTCTCGGTGGAACCTTATACAGTTAGTCATTTGTGGTGGTCATATGTTGAGTCCTTGGATAGACTGATGAGTATGCTGTGGGTTCCATGGTGTAATGGTCAGCACTCTGGACTTTGAATCCAGGAATCCGAGTTCGAGTCTCGGTGGAACCTTATACATTTGTGGTGGTCCTATGTTGAGTCCTCGGATAGACTTCTTGTCTGCAAGTCCAAATTGGTGCGTCCAAAGACCTGGCATGGAGGGAATTCAGAAAACCGAGAGTTCTAGTCTCGGTGGAACCTAGTACAGTTAGTCATTTGTGGTGGTCATATGTTGAGTCCTTGGATAGACTGATGAGTATGCTGTGGGTTCCATGGTGTAATGGTCAGCACTCTGGACTTTGAATCCAGGAATCCGAGTTCGAGTCTCGGTGGAACCTTATATATTTGTGGTGGTCCTATGTTGAGTCCTTGGATAGACTTCTTGTCTGCAAGTCCAAATTGGTGCGTCCAAAGACTTGGCATGGAGGGATTTCAGCAAACCGAGAGTTCTAGTCTCGGTGGAACCTTATACAGTTAGTCATTTGTGGTGGTCATATGTTGAGTCCTTGGATAGACTGATGAGTATGCTGTGGGTTCCATGGTGTAATGGTCAGCACTCTGGACTTTGAATCCAGGAATCCGAGTTCGAGTCTCGGTGGAACCTTATACATTTGTGGTGGTCCTATGTTGAGTCCTTGGAAAGACTTCTTGTCTGCAAGTCCAAATTGGTGCGTCCAAAGACTTGGCATGGAGGAAATTTAGAAAACCCTGTAACCCCCAAATGCTAAAGTGAGTGGAGAACACAGAATGTGTCCATTTCGCATTAAATACTACATTTATCATTTTGGCCGGCCAATCATAGCTAAAAGGCCAATACAAACCATATGAATATTAAAAGTATTCACGGTACAAGAGAAATGGCAACAGAAATCAAACCATGCTGTCATAGATTGACACATGAAAACATTAAAGGTAGATATAATAGCTCCTGTAAAACCACTAGGTGGGTTAAATTGTCAAGTTAGAGGAGCGGGGTGTGGAATTCTTCCAAAATTGATTTGAGTTATCCGTCTAAAAACCTTAATACTCCATGTTGCTAGTAGTTTTTGGTAGAAAAAAAACCTAGCTCGTACATTAGCATACGTCGAAAGAGCTTTAGTCTTCGTTGGCGCAGTGCGTCAGTCTTATAACCTGAAGGGTTCGACTCTCACCTAATGTCGTGGTTTTCACCCTTTTTTCCTTCAAGTTTTCTATCCCGGGACACAAATACTACGTAGGGTTTGCTGCGTCACCAATAAAACAATCTGATAGGTATAAAGTTGGAAATCTCAGCCCTCTAGTACCCCAAGCGAGTTATGCTGTGGGTTCCATGGTGTAATGGTCAGCACTCTGGACTTTGAATCCAGGAATCCGAGTTCGAGTCTCGGTGGAACCTTATACATTTGTGGTGGTCCTATGTTGAGTCCTTGGATGGACTTCTTCTCTGCAAGTCCAAATTGGTGCGTCCAAAGACTTGGCATGGAGGCAATTTAGAAAACCGAGAGTTCGAGTCTCGGTGGAACCTTATACAGTTAGTCATTTGTGGTGGTCATATGTTGAGTCCTTGGATAGACTGATAAGTATGCTGTGGGTTCCATGGTGTAATGGTCAGCACTCTGGACTTTGAATCCAGGAATCCGAGTTCGAGTCTCGGTGGAACCTTATGAATTTGTAGTGGTCCTATGTTGAGTCCTTGGATAGACTTCTTGTCTGCAAGTCCAAATTGGTGCGTCCAAAGACTTGGCATGGAGGGAATTTAGAAAATCCTGTAACCCCCAAATGTTAAAGTGAGTGGAGAACACAGAATGTGTCCATTTTGCATTAAATACTACATTTATCATTTTGGCCGGCCAATCATAGCTAAAAGGCCAATCCAAAACCATATGAATATTAAAAGTATTCACGGTACAAGAGAAATGGCCACAGAAATCAAACCATGCTGTCATAGATTGACACATGAAGACATTAAAGGTAGATATAATAGCTCCTGTAAAACCACTAGGTGGGTTAAATTGTCAAGTTAGAGGAGCGGGGTGTGGAATTCTTCCAAAATTGATTTGACTTATCCGTCTAAAAACCTTAATACTCCATGTTGCTAGTAGTTTTTGGTAAAAAAAAAAAAACCTAGCTCGTACATTAGCATACGTAGAAAGAGCTTTAGTCTTCGTTGGCGCAGTGCGTCAGTCTTATAACCTGAAGGGTTCGACTCTCACCTAATGTCGTGGTTTTCACCCTTTTTCCCTTCAAGTTTTCTATCCCGGGACACAAATACTACGTAGGGTTTGCTGCGTCACCAATGAAACAATCTGATAGGTAAAAAGTTGGAAATCTCAGCCCTCTAGTACCCCAAGCAAGTTATGCTGTGGGTTCCATGGTGTAATGGTCAGCACTCTGGACTTTGAATCCAGGAATCCGAGTTCGAGTCTCGGTGGAACCTTATACATTTGTGGTGGTCCTATGTAGAGTGCTTGGATAGACTTCATGCCTGCAAGTCCAAATTGGTGCATGAAAAGCCAAAGACTTAGCATGGAGGGAATTCAGAAAACCGAGAGTTCGAGTCTCGGTGGAACCTTATACAGTTAGTCATTTGTGGTGGTCATATGTTAAGTCCTTGGATAGACTGATAAGTATGCTGTGGGTTCCATGGTGTAATGGTCAACACTCTGGACTTTGAATCCAGGAATCCGAGTTCGAGTCTCGGTGGAACCTTATACATTTGTGGTGGTCCTATGTTGAGTCCTTGGATAGACTTCTTGTCTGCAAGTCCAAATTGGTGCGTCCAAAGACCTGGCATGGAGGGAATTCAGAAAACCGAGAGTTCTAGTCTCGGTGGAACCTAATACAGTTAGTCATTTGTGGTGGTCATATGTTGAGTCCTTGGATAGACTGATGAGTATGCTGTGGGTTCCATGGTGTAATGGTCAGCACTCTGGACTTTGAATCCAGGAATCCGAGTTCGAGTCTCGGTGGAACCTTATACATTTGTGGTGGTCCTATGTTGAGTCCTTGGATAGACTTCTTGTCTGCAAGTCCAAATTGGTGCGTCCAAAGACTTGGCATGGAGGAAATTTAGAAAACCCTGTAACCCCCAAATGCTAAAGTGAGTGGAGAACACAGAATGTGTCCATTTCGCATTAAATACTACATTTATCATTTTGGCCGGCCAATCATAGCTAAAAGGCCAATACAAACCATATGAATATTAAAAGTATTCACGGTACAAGAGAAATGGCAACAGAAATCAAACCATGCTGTCATAGATTGACACATGAAGACATTAAAGGTAGATATAATAGCTCCTGTAAAACCACTAGGTGGGTTAAATTGTCAAGTTAGAGGAGCGGGGTGTGGAATTCTTCCAAAATTGATTTGAGTTATCCGTCTAAAAACCTTAATACTCCATGTTGCTAGTAGTTTTGGTAGAAAAAAAACCTAGCTCGTACATTAGCATACGTCGAAAGAGCTTTAGTCTTCGTTGGCGCAGTGCGTCAGTCTTATAACCTGAAGGGTTCGACTCTCACCTAATGTCGTGGTTTTCACCCTTTTTTCCTTCAAGTTTTCTATCCCGGGACACAAATACTACGTAGGGTTTGCTGCGTCACCAATGAAACAATCTGATAGGTATAAAGTTGGAAATCTCAGCCCTCTAGTACCCCAAGCAAGTTATGCTGTGGGTTCCATGGTGTAATGGTCAGCACTCTGGACTTTGAATCCAGGAATCCGAGTTCGAGTCTCGGTGGAACCTTATACATTTGTGGTGGTCCTATGTAGAGTGCTTGGATAGACTTCATGCCTGCAAGTCCAAATTGGTGCATGAAAAGCCAAAGACCTAGCATGGAGGGAATTCAGAAAACCGAGAGTTCGAGTCTCGGTGGAACCTTATACAGTTAGTCATTTGTGGTGGTCATATGTTGAGTCCTTGGATAAACTGATAAGTATGCTGTGGGTTCCATGGTGTAATGGTCAGCACTCTGGACTTTGAATCCAGGAATCCGAGTTTGAGTCTCGGTGGAACCTTATACAGTACATTTGTGGTGGTCCTATGTAGAGTGCTTGGATAGACTTCATGCCTGCAAGTCCAAATTGGTGCATGAAAAGCCAAAGACTTAGCATGGAGGGAATTCAGAAAACCGAGAGTTCGAGTCTCGGTGGAACCTTATACAGTTAGTCATTTGTGGTGGTCATATGTTGAGTCCTTGGATAGACTGATAAGTATGCTGTGGGTTCCATGGTGTAATGGTCAGCACTCTGGACTTTGAATCCAGGAATCCGAGTTCGAGTCTCGGTGGAACCTTATACATTTGTGGTGGTCCTATGTAGAGTGCTTGGATAGACTTCATGCCTGCAAGTCCAAATTGGTGCATGAAAAGCCAAAGACTTAGCATGGAGGGAATTCAGAAAACCGAGAGTTCGAGTCTCGGTGGAACCTTATACAGTTAGTCATTTGTGGTGGTCATATGTTAAGTCTTTGGATAGACTGATAAGTATGCTGTGGGTTCCATGGTGTAATGGTCAGCACTCTGGACTTTGAATCCAGGAATCCGAGTTCGAGTCTCGGTGGAACCTTATACATTAGTGGTGGTCCTATGTTGAGTCCTTGGATAGACTTCATGTCTGCAAGTCCAAATTGGTGCGTCCAAAGACCTGGCATGGAGGGAATTCAGAAAACAGAGAGTTCTAGTCTCGGTGGAACCTAATACAGTTAGTCATTTGTGGTGGTCATATGTTGAGTCCTTGGATAGACTGATGAGTATGCTGTGGGTTCCATGGTGTAATGGTCAGCACTCTGGACTTTGAATCCAGGAATCCGAGTTCGAGTCTCGGTGGAACCTTATACATTTGTGGTGGTCCTATGTTGAGTCCTCGGATAGACTTCTTGTCTGCAAGTCCAAATTGGTGCGTCCAAAGACCTGGCATGGAGGGAATTCAGAAAACCGAGAGTTCTAGTCTCGGTGGAACCTAATACAGTTAGTCATTTGTGGTGGTCATATGTTGAGTCCTTGGATAGACTGATGAGTATGCTGTGGGTTCCATGGTGTAATGGTCAGCACTCTGGACTTTGAATCCAGGAATCCGAGTTCGAGTCTCGGTGGAACCTTATACATTTGTGGTGGTCCTATGTTGAGTCCTTGGATAGACTTCTTGTCTGCAAGTCCAAATTGGTGCGTCCAAAGACTTGGCATGGAGGAAATTTAGAAAACCCTGTAACCCCCAAATGCTAAAGTGAGTGGAGAACACAGAATGTGTCCATTTCGCATTAAATACTACATTTATCATTTTGGCCGGCCAATCATAGCTAAAAGGCCAATACAAACCATATGAATATTAAAAGTATTCCCGGTACAAGAGAAATGGCAACAGAAATCAAACCATGCTGTCATAGATTGACACATGAAGACATTAAAGGTAGATATAATAGCTCCTGTAAAACCACTAGGTGGGTTAAATTGTCAAGTTAGAGGAGCGGGGTGTGGAATTCTTCCAAAATTGATTTGAGTTATCCGTCTAAAAACCTTAATACTCCATGTTGCTAGTAGTTTTTGGTAGAAAAAAAACCTAGCTCGTACATTAGCATACGTCGAAAGAGCTTTAGTCTTCGTTGGCGCAGTGCGTCAGTCTTATAACCTGAAGGATTCGACTCTCACCTAATGTCGTGGTTTTCACCCTTTTTTCCTTCAAGTTTTCTATCCCGGGACACAAATACTACGTAGGGTTTGCTGCGTCACCAATAAAACAATCTGATAGGTATAAAGTTGGAAATCTCAGCCCTCTAGTACCCCAAGCGAGTTATGCTGTCGGTTCCATGGTGTAATGGTCAGCACTCTGGACTTTGAATCCAGGAATCCGAGTTCGAGTCTCGGTGGAACCTTATACATTTGTGGTGGTCCTATGTTGAGTCCTTGGATGGACTTCTTCTCTGCAAGTCCAAATTGGTGCGTCCAAAGACTTGGCATGGAGGCAATTTAGAAAACCGAGAGTTCGAGTCTCGGTGGAACCTTATACAGTTAGTCATTTGTGGTGGTCATATGTTGAGTCCTTGGATAGACTGATAAGTATGCTGTGGGTTCCATGGTGTAATGGTCAGCACTCTGGACTTTGAATCCAGGAATCCGAGTTCGAGTCTCGGTGGAACCTTATGAATTTGTAGTGGTCCTATGTTGAGTCCTTGGATAGACTTCTTGTCTGCAAGTCCAAATTGGTGCGTCCAAAGACTTGGCATGGAGGGAATTTAGAAAATCCTGTAACCCCCAAATGTTAAAGTGAGTGGAGAACACAGAATGTGTCCATTTTGCATTAAATACTACATTTATCATTTTGGCCGGCCAATCATAGCTAAAAGGCCAATCCAAAACCATATGAATATTAAAAGTATTCACGGTACAAGAGAAATGGCCACAGAAATCAAACCATGCTGTCATAGATTGACACATGAAGACATTAAAGGTAGATATAATAGCTCCTGTAAAACCACTAGGTGGGTATTCCCGGTACAAGAGAAATGGCAACAGAAATCAAACCATGCTGTCATAGATTGACACATGAAGACATTAAAGGTAGATATAATAGCTCCTGTAAAACCACTAGGTGGGTTAAATTGTCAAGTTAGAGGAGCGGGGTGTGGAATTCTTCCAAAATTGATTTGAGTTATCCGTCTAAAAACCTTAATACTCCATGTTGCTAGTAGTTTTTGGTAGAAAAAAAACCTAGCTCGTACATTAGCATACGTCGAAAGAGCTTTAGTCTTCGTTGGCGCAGTGCGTCAGTCTTATAACCTGAAGGGTTCGACTCTCACCTAATGTCGTGGTTTTCACCCTTTTTTCCTTCAAGTTTTCTATCCCGGGACACAAATACTACGTAGGGTTTGCTGCGTCACCAATAAAACAATCTGATAGGTATAAAGTTGGAAATCTCAGCCCTCTAGTACCCCAAGCGAGTTATGCTGTGGGTTCCATGGTGTAATGGTCAGCACTCTGGACTTTGAATCCAGGAATCCGAGTTCGAGTCTCGGTGGAACCTTATACATTTGTGGTGGTCCTATGTTGAGTCCTTGGATGGACTTCTTCTCTGCAAGTCCAAATTGGTGCGTCCAAAGACTTGGCATGGAGGCAATTTAGAAAGCCGAGAGTTCGAGTCTCGGTGGAACCTTATACAGTTAGTCATTTGTGGTGGTCATATGTTGAGTCCTTGGATAGACTGATAAGTATGCTGTGGGTTCCATGGTGTAATGGTCAGCACTCTGGACTTTGAATCCAGGAATCCGAGTTCGAGTCTCGGTGGAACCTTATGAATTTGTAGTGGTCCTATGTTGAGTCCTTGGATAGACTTCTTGTCTGCAAGTCCAAATTGGTGCGTCCAAAGACTTGGCATGGAGGGAATTTAGAAAATCCTGTAACCCCCAAATGTTAAAGTGAGTGGAGAACACAGAATGTGTCCATTTTGCATTAAATACTACATTTATCATTTTGGCCGGCCAATCATAGCTAAAAGGCCAATCCAAAACCATATGAATATTAAAAGTATTCACGGTACAAGAGAAATGGCCACAGAAATCAAACCATGCTGTCATAGATTGACACATGAAGACATTAAAGGTAGATATAATAGCTCCTGTAAAACCACTAGGTGGGTTAAATTGTCAAGTTAGAGGAGCGGGGTGTGGAATTCTTCCAAAATTGATTTGACTTATCCGTCTAAAAACCTTAATACTCCATGTTGCTAGTAGTTTTTGGTAAAAAAAAACAAACCTAGCTCGTACATTAGCATACGTAGAAAGAGCTTTAGTCTTCGTTGGCGCAGTGCGTCAGTCTTATAACCTGAAGGGTTCGACTCTCACCTAATGTCGTGGTTTTCACCCTTTTTCCCTTCAAGTTTTCTATCCCGGGACACAAATACTACGTAGGGTTTGCTGCGTCACCAATGAAACAATCTGATAGGTAAAAAGTTGGAAATCTCAGCCCTCTAGTACCCCAAGCAAGTTATGCTGTGGGTTCCATGGTGTAATGGTCAGCACTCTGGACTTTGAATCCAGGAATCCGAGTTCGAGTCTCGGTGGAACCTTATACATTTGTGGTGGTCCTATGTAGAGTGCTTGGATAGACTTCATGCCTGCAAGTCCAAATTGGTGCATGAAAAGCCAAAGACTTAGCATGGAGGGAATTCAGAAAACCGAGAGTTCGAGTCTCGGTGGAACCTTATACAGTTAGTCATTTGTGGTGGTCATATGTTAAGTCCTTGGATAGACTGATAAGTATGCTGTGGGTTCCATGGTGTAATGGTCAGCACTCTGGACTTTGAATCCAGGAATCCGAGTTCGAGTCTCGGTGGAACCTTATACATTTGTGGTGGTCCTATGTTGAGTCCTTGGATAGACTTCTTGTCTGCAAGTCCAAATTGGTGCGTCCAAAGACCTGGCATGGAGGGAATTCAGAAAACCGAGAGTTCTAGTCTCGGTGGAACCTAATACAGTTAGTCATTTGTGGTGGTCATATGTTGAGTCCTTGGATAGACTGATGAGTATGCTGTGGGTTCCATGGTGTAATGGTCAGCACTCTGGACTTTGAATCCAGGAATCCGAGTTCGAGTCTCGGTGGAACCTTATACATTTGTGGTGGTCCTATGTTGAGTCCTTGGATAGACTTCTTGTCTGCAAGTCCAAATTGGTGCGTCCAAAGACTTGGCATGGAGGAAATTTAGAAAACCCTGTAACCCCCAAATGCTAAAGTGAGTGGAGAACACAGAATGTGTCCATTTCGCATTAAATACTACATTTATCATTTTGGCCGGCCAATCATAGCTAAAAGGCCAATGCAAACCATATGAATATTAAAAGTATTCACGGTACAAGAGAAATGGCAACAGAAATCAAACCATGCTGTCATAGATTGACACATGAAGACATTAAAGGTAGATATAATAGCTCCTGTAAAACCACTAGGTGGGTTAAATTGTCAAGTTAGAGGAGCGGGGTGTGGAATTCTTCCAAAATTGATTTGAGTTATCCGTCTAAAAACCTTAATACTCCATGTTGCTAGTAGTTTTGGTAGAAAAAAAACCTAGCTCGTACATTAGCATACGTCGAAAGAGCTTTAGTCTTCGTTGGCGCAGTGCGTCAGTCTTATAACCTGAAGGGTTCGACTCTCACCTAATGTCGTGGTTTTCACCCTTTTTTCCTTCAAGTTTTCTATCCCGGGACACAAATACTACGTAGGGTTTGCTGCGTCACCAATGAAACAATCTGATAGGTATAAAGTTGGAAATCTCAGCCCTCTAGTACCCCAAGCAAGTTATGCTGTGGGTTCCATGGTGTAATGGTCAGCACTCTGGACTTTGAATCCAGGAATCCGAGTTCGAGTCTCGGTGGAACCTTATACATTTGTGGTGGTCCTATGTAGAGTGCTTGGATAGACTTCATGCCTGCAAGTCCAAATTGGTGCATGAAAAGCCAAAGACCTAGCATGGAGGGAATTCAGAAAACCGAGAGTTCGAGTCTCGGTGGAACCTTATACAGTTAGTCATTTGTGGTGGTCATATGTTGAGTCCTTGGATAAACTGATAAGTATGCTGTGGGTTCCATGGTGTAATGGTCAGCACTCTGGACTTTGAATCCAGGAATCCGAGTTTGAGTCTCGGTGGAACCTTATACAGTACATTTGTGGTGGTCCTATGTAGAGTGCTTGGATAGACTTCATGCCTGCAAGTCCAAATTGGTGCATGAAAAGCCAAAGACTTAGCATGGAGGGAATTCAGAAAACCGAGAGTTCGAGTCTCGGTGGAACCTTATACAGTTAGTCATTTGTGGTGGTCATATGTTGAGTCCTTGGATAGACTGATAAGTATGCTGTGGGTTCCATGGTGTAATGGTCAGCACTCTGGACTTTGAATCCAGGAATCCGAGTTCGAGTCTCGGTGGAACCTTATACATTTGTGGTGGTCCTATGTAGAGTGCTTGGATAGACTTCATGCCTGCAAGTCCAAATTGGTGCATGAAAAGCCAAAGACTTAGCATGGAGGGAATTCAGAAAACCGAGAGTTCGAGTCTCGGTGGAACCTTATACAGTTAGTCATTTGTGGTGGTCATATGTTAAGTCCTTGGATAGACTGATAAGTATGCTGTGGGTTCCATGGTGTAATGGTCAGCACTCTGGACTTTGAATCCAGGAATCCGAGTTCGAGTCTCGGTGGAACCTTATACATTAGTGGTGGTCCTATGTTGAGTCCTTGGATAGACTTCATGTCTGCAAGTCCAAATTGGTGCGTCCAAAGACCTGGCATGGAGGGAATTCAGAAAACAGAGAGTTCTAGTCTCGGTGGAACCTAATACAGTTAGTCATTTGTGGTGGTCATATGTTGAGTCCTTGGATAGACTGATGAGTATGCTGTGGGTTCCATGGTGTAATGGTCAGCACTCTGGACTTTGAATCCAGGAATCCGAGTTCGAGTCTCGGTGGAACCTTATACATTTGTGGTGGTCCTATGTTGAGTCCTCGGATAGACTTCTTGTCTGCAAGTCCAAATTGGTGCGTCCAAAGACCTGGCATGGAGGGAATTCAGAAAACCGAGAGTTCTAGTCTCGGTGGAACCTAATACAGTTAGTCATTTGTGGTGGTCATATGTTGAGTCCTTGGATAGACTGATGAGTATGCTGTGGGTTCCATGGTGTAATGGTCAGCACTCTGGACTTTGAATCCAGGAATCCGAGTTCGAGTCTCGGTGGAACCTTATACATTTGTGGTGGTCCTATGTTGAGTCCTTGGATAGACTTCTTGTCTGCAAGTCCAAATTGGTGCGTCCAAAGACTTGGCATGGAGGGAATTTAGAAAACCGAGAGTTCTAGTCTCGGTGGAACCTTATACAGTTAGTCATTTGTGGTGGTCATATGTTGAGTCCTTGGATAGACTGATGAGTATGCTGTGGGTTCCATGGTATAATGGTCAGCACTCTGGACTTTGAATCCAGGAATCCGAGTTCGAGTCTCGGTGGAACCTTATACATTTGTGGTGGTCCTATGTTGAGTCCTTGGATAGACTTCTTGTCTGCAAGTCCAAATTGGTGCGTCCAAAGACTTGGCATGGAGGAAATTTAGAAAACCCTGTAACCCCCAAATGCTAAAGTGAGTGGAGAACACAGAATGTGTCCATTTCGCATTAAATACTACATTTATCATTTTGGCCGGCCAATCATAGCTAAAAGGCCAATACAAACCATATGAATATTAAAAGTATTCCCGGTACAAGAGAAATGGCAACAGAAATCAAACCATGCTGTCATAGATTGACACATGAAGACATTAAAGGTAGATATAATAGCTCCTGTAAAACCACTAGGTGGGTTAAATTGTCAAGTTAGAGGAGCGGGGTGTGGAATTCTTCCAAAATTGATTTGAGTTATCCGTCTAAAAACCTTAATACTCCATGTTGCTAGTAGTTTTTGGTAGAAAAAAAACCTAGCTCGTACATTAGCATACGTCGAAAGAGCTTTAGTCTTCGTTGGCGCAGTGCGTCAGTCTTATAACCTGAAGGATTCGACTCTCACCTAATGTCGTGGTTTTCACCCTTTTTTCCTTCAAGTTTTCTATCCCGGGACACAAATACTACGTAGGGTTTGCTGCGTCACCAATAAAACAATCTGATAGGTATAAAGTTGGAAATCTCAGCCCTCTAGTACCCCAAGCGAGTTATGCTGTCGGTTCCATGGTGTAATGGTCAGCACTCTGGACTTTGAATCCAGGAATCCGAGTTCGAGTCTCGGTGGAACCTTATACATTTGTGGTGGTCCTATGTTGAGTCCTTGGATGGACTTCTTCTCTGCAAGTCCAAATTGGTGCGTCCAAAGACTTGGCATGGAGGCAATTTAGAAAACCGAGAGTTCGAGTCTCGGTGGAACCTTATACAGTTAGTCATTTGTGGTGGTCATATGTTGAGTCCTTGGATAGACTGATAAGTATGCTGTGGGTTCCATGGTGTAATGGTCAGCACTCTGGACTTTGAATCCAGGAATCCGAGTTCGAGTCTCGGTGGAACCTTATGAATTTGTAGTGGTCCTATGTTGAGTCCTTGGATAGACTTCTTGTCTGCAAGTCCAAATTGGTGCGTCCAAAGACTTGGCATGGAGGGAATTTAGAAAATCCTGTAACCCCCAAATGTTAAAGTGAGTGGAGAACACAGAATGTGTCCATTTTGCATTAAATACTACATTTATCATTTTGGCCGGCCAATCATAGCTAAAAGGCCAATCCAAAACCATATGAATATTAAAAGTATTCACGGTACAAGAGAAATGGCCACAGAAATCAAACCATGCTGTCATAGATTGACACATGAAGACATTAAAGGTAGATATAATAGCTCCTGTAAAACCACTAGGTGGGTATTCCCGGTACAAGAGAAATGGCAACAGAAATCAAACCATGCTGTCATAGATTGACACATGAAGACATTAAAGGTAGATATAATAGCTCCTGTAAAACCACTAGGTGGGTTAAATTGTCAAGTTAGAGGAGCGGGGTGTGGAATTCTTCCAAAATTGATTTGAGTTATCCGTCTAAAAACCTTAATACTCCATGTTGCTAGTAGTTTTTGGTAGAAAAAAAACCTAGCTCGTACATTAGCATACGTCGAAAGAGCTTTAGTCTTCGTTGGCGCAGTGCGTCAGTCTTATAACCTGAAGGGTTCGACTCTCACCTAATGTCGTGGTTTTCACCCTTTTTTCCTTCAAGTTTTCTATCCCGGGACACAAATACTACGTAGGGTTTGCTGCGTCACCAATAAAACAATCTGATAGGTATAAAGTTGGAAATCTCAGCCCTCTAGTACCCCAAGCGAGTTATGCTGTGGGTTCCATGGTGTAATGGTCAGCACTCTGGACTTTGAATCCAGGAATCCGAGTTCGAGTCTCGGTGGAACCTTATACATTTGTGGTGGTCCTATGTTGAGTCCTTGGATGGACTTCTTCTCTGCAAGTCCAAATTGGTGCGTCCAAAGACTTGGCATGGAGGCAATTTAGAAAACCGAGAGTTCGAGTCTCGGTGGAACCTTATACAGTTAGTCATTTGTGGTGGTCATATGTTGAGTCCTTGGATAGACTGATGAGTATGCTGTGGGTTCCATGGTGTAATGGTCAGCACTCTGGACTTTGAATCCAGGAATCCGAGTTCGAGTCTCGGTGGAACCTTATACATTTGTGGTGGTCCTATGTTGAGTCCTTGGATAGACTTCTTGTCTGCAAGTCCAAATTGGTGCGTCCAAAGACTTGGCATGGAGGAAATTTAGAAAACCCTGTAACCCCCAAATGCTAAAGTGAGTGGAGAACACAGAATGTGTCCATTTCGCATTAAATACTACATTTATCATTTTGGCCGGCCAATCATAGCTAAAAGGCCAATGCAAACCATATGAATATTAAAAGTATTCACGGTACAAGAGAAATGGCAACAGAAATCAAACCATGCTGTCATAGATTGACACATGAAGACATTAAAGGTAGATATAATAGCTCCTGTAAAACCACTAGGTGGGTTAAATTGTCAAGTTAGAGGAGCGGGGTGTGGAATTCTTCCAAAATTGATTTGAGTTATCCGTCTAAAAACCTTAATACTCCATGTTGCTAGTAGTTTTGGTAGAAAAAAAACCTAGCTCGTACATTAGCATACGTCGAAAGAGCTTTAGTCTTCGTTGGCGCAGTGCGTCAGTCTTATAACCTGAAGGGTTCGACTCTCACCTAATGTCGTGGTTTTCACCCTTTTTTCCTTCAAGTTTTCTATCCCGGGACACAAATACTACGTAGGGTTTGCTGCGTCACCAATGAAACAATCTGATAGGTATAAAGTTGGAAATCTCAGCCCTCTAGTACCCCAAGCAAGTTATGCTGTGGGTTCCATGGTGTAATGGTCAGCACTCTGGACTTTGAATCCAGGAATCCGAGTTCGAGTCTCGGTGGAACCTTATACATTTGTGGTGGTCCTATGTAGAGTGCTTGGATAGACTTCATGCCTGCAAGTCCAAATTGGTGCATGAAAAGCCAAAGACCTAGCATGGAGGGAATTCAGAAAACCGAGAGTTCGAGTCTCGGTGGAACCTTATACAGTTAGTCATTTGTGGTGGTCATATGTTGAGTCCTTGGATAAACTGATAAGTATGCTGTGGGTTCCATGGTGTAATGGTCAGCACTCTGGACTTTGAATCCAGGAATCCGAGTTTGAGTCTCGGTGGAACCTTATACAGTACATTTGTGGTGGTCCTATGTAGAGTGCTTGGATAGACTTCATGCCTGCAAGTCCAAATTGGTGCATGAAAAGCCAAAGACTTAGCATGGAGGGAATTCAGAAAACCGAGAGTTCGAGTCTCGGTGGAACCTTATACAGTTAGTCATTTGTGGTGGTCATATGTTGAGTCCTTGGATAGACTGATAAGTATGCTGTGGGTTCCATGGTGTAATGGTCAGCACTCTGGACTTTGAATCCAGGAATCCGAGTTCGAGTCTCGGTGGAACCTTATACATTTGTGGTGGTCCTATGTAGAGTGCTTGGATAGACTTCATGCCTGCAAGTCCAAATTGGTGCATGAAAAGCCAAAGACTTAGCATGGAGGGAATTCAGAAAACCGAGAGTTCGAGTCTCGGTGGAACCTTATACAGTTAGTCATTTGTGGTGGTCATATGTTAAGTCCTTGGATAGACTGATAAGTATGCTGTGGGTTCCATGGTGTAATGGTCAGCACTCTGGACTTTGAATCCAGGAATCCGAGTTCGAGTCTCGGTGGAACCTTATACATTAGTGGTGGTCCTATGTTGAGTCCTTGGATAGACTTCATGTCTGCAAGTCCAAATTGGTGCGTCCAAAGACCTGGCATGGAGGGAATTCAGAAAACAGAGAGTTCTAGTCTCGGTGGAACCTAATACAGTTAGTCATTTGTGGTGGTCATATGTTGAGTCCTTGGATAGACTGATGAGTATGCTGTGGGTTCCATGGTGTAATGGTCAGCACTCTGGACTTTGAATCCAGGAATCCGAGTTCGAGTCTCGGTGGAACCTTATACATTTGTGGTGGTCCTATGTTGAGTCCTCGGATAGACTTCTTGTCTGCAAGTCCAAATTGGTGCGTCCAAAGACCTGGCATGGAGGGAATTCAGAAAACCGAGAGTTCTAGTCTCGGTGGAACCTAATACAGTTAGTCATTTGTGGTGGTCATATGTTGAGTCCTTGGATAGACTGATGAGTATGCTGTGGGTTCCATGGTGTAATGGTCAGCACTCTGGACTTTGAATCCAGGAATCCGAGTTCGAGTCTCGGTGGAACCTTATACATTTGTGGTGGTCCTATGTTGAGTCCTTGGATAGACTTCTTGTCTGCAAGTCCAAATTGGTGCGTCCAAAGACTTGGCATGGAGGGAATTTAGAAAACCGAGAGTTCTAGTCTCGGTGGAACCTTATACAGTTAGTCATTTGTGGTGGTCATATGTTGAGTCCTTGGATAGACTGATGAGTATGCTGTGGGTTCCATGGTATAATGGTCAGCACTCTGGACTTTGAATCCAGGAATCCGAGTTCGAGTCTCGGTGGAACCTTATACATTTGTGGTGGTCCTATGTTGAGTCCTTGGATAGACTTCTTGTCTGCAAGTCCAAATTGGTGCGTCCAAAGACTTGGCATGGAGGAAATTTAGAAAACCCTGTAACCCCCAAATGCTAAAGTGAGTGGAGAACACAGAATGTGTCCATTTCGCATTAAATACTACATTTATCATTTTGGCCGGCCAATCATAGCTAAAAGGCCAATACAAACCATATGAATATTAAAAGTATTCCCGGTACAAGAGAAATGGCAACAGAAATCAAACCATGCTGTCATAGATTGACACATGAAGACATTAAAGGTAGATATAATAGCTCCTGTAAAACCACTAGGTGGGTTAAATTGTCAAGTTAGAGGAGCGGGGTGTGGAATTCTTCCAAAATTGATTTGAGTTATCCGTCTAAAAACCTTAATACTCCATGTTGCTAGTAGTTTTTGGTAGAAAAAAAACCTAGCTCGTACATTAGCATACGTCGAAAGAGCTTTAGTCTTCGTTGGCGCAGTGCGTCAGTCTTATAACCTGAAGGATTCGACTCTCACCTAATGTCGTGGTTTTCACCCTTTTTTCCTTCAAGTTTTCTATCCCGGGACACAAATACTACGTAGGGTTTGCTGCGTCACCAATAAAACAATCTGATAGGTATAAAGTTGGAAATCTCAGCCCTCTAGTACCCCAAGCGAGTTATGCTGTCGGTTCCATGGTGTAATGGTCAGCACTCTGGACTTTGAATCCAGGAATCCGAGTTCGAGTCTCGGTGGAACCTTATACATTTGTGGTGGTCCTATGTTGAGTCCTTGGATGGACTTCTTCTCTGCAAGTCCAAATTGGTGCGTCCAAAGACTTGGCATGGAGGCAATTTAGAAAACCGAGAGTTCGAGTCTCGGTGGAACCTTATACAGTTAGTCATTTGTGGTGGTCATATGTTGAGTCCTTGGATAGACTGATAAGTATGCTGTGGGTTCCATGGTGTAATGGTCAGCACTCTGGACTTTGAATCCAGGAATCCGAGTTCGAGTCTCGGTGGAACCTTATGAATTTGTAGTGGTCCTATGTTGAGTCCTTGGATAGACTTCTTGTCTGCAAGTCCAAATTGGTGCGTCCAAAGACTTGGCATGGAGGGAATTTAGAAAATCCTGTAACCCCCAAATGTTAAAGTGAGTGGAGAACACAGAATGTGTCCATTTTGCATTAAATACTACATTTATCATTTTGGCCGGCCAATCATAGCTAAAAGGCCAATCCAAAACCATATGAATATTAAAAGTATTCACGGTACAAGAGAAATGGCCACAGAAATCAAACCATGCTGTCATAGATTGACACATGAAGACATTAAAGGTAGATATAATAGCTCCTGTAAAACCACTAGGTGGGTTAAATTGTCAAGTTAGAGGAGCGGGGTGTGGAATTCTTCCAAAATTGATTTGACTTATCCGTCTAAAAACCTTAATACTCCATGTTGCTAGTAGTTTTTGGTAAAAAAAACAAACCTAGCTCGTACATTAGCATACGTAGAAAGAGCTTTAGTCTTCGTTGGCGCAGTGCGTCAGTCTTATAACCTGAAGGGTTCGACTCTCACCTAATGTCGTGGTTTTCACCCTTTTTCCCTTCAAGTTTTCTATCCCGGGACACAAATACTACGTAGGGTTTGCTGCGTCACCAATGAAACAATCTGATAGGTATAAAGTTGGAAATCTCAGCCCTCTAGTACCCCAAGCAAGTTATGCTGTGGGTTCCATGGTGTAATGGTCAGCACTCTGGACTTTGAATCCAGGAATCCGAGTTCGAGTCTCGGTGGAACCTTATACATTTGTGGTGGTCCTATGTAGAGTGCTTGGATAGACTTCATGCCTGCAAGTCCAAATTGGTGCATGAAAAGCCAAAGACTTAGCATGGAGGGAATTCAGAAAACCGAGAGTTCGAGTCTCGGTGGAACCTTATACAGTTAGTCATTTGTGGTGGTCATATGTTAAGTCCTTGGATAGACTGATAAGTATGCTGTGGGTTCCATGGTGTAATGGTCAGCACTCTGGACTTTGAATCCAGGAATCCGAGTTCGAGTCTCGGTGGAACCTTATACATTTGTGGTGGTCCTATGTTGAGTCCTTGGATAGACTTCTTGTCTGCAAGTCCAAATTGGTGCGTCCAAAGACCTGGCATGGAGGGAATTCAGAAAACCGAGAGTTCTAGTCTCGGTGGAACCTAATACAGTTAGTCATTTGTGGTGGTCATATGTTGAGTCCTTGGATAGACTGATGAGTATGCTGTGGGTTCCATGGTGTAATGGTCAGCACTCTGGACTTTGAATCCAGGAATCCGAGTTCGAGTCTCGGTGGAACCTTATACATTTGTGGTGGTCCTATGTTGAGTCCTTGGATAGACTTCTTGTCTGCAAGTCCAAATTGGTGCGTCCAAAGACTTGGCATGGAGGAAATTTAGAAAACCCTGTAACCCCCAAATGCTAAAGTGAGTGGAGAACACAGAATGTGTCCATTTCGCATTAAATACTACATTTATCATTTTGGCCGGCCAATCATAGCTAAAAGGCCAATGCAAACCATATGAATATTAAAAGTATTCACGGTACAAGAGAAATGGCAACAGAAATCAAACCATGCTGTCATAGATTGACACATGAAGACATTAAAGGTAGATATAATAGCTCCTGTAAAACCACTAGGTGGGTTAAATTGTCAAGTTAGAGGAGCGGGGTGTGGAATTCTTCCAAAATTGATTTGAGTTATCCGTCTAAAAACCTTAATACTCCATGTTGCTAGTAGTTTTGGTAGAAAAAAAACCTAGCTCGTACATTAGCATACGTCGAAAGAGCTTTAGTCTTCGTTGGCGCAGTGCGTCAGTCTTATAACCTGAAGGATTCGACTCTCACCTAATGTCGTGGTTTTCACCCTTTTTTCCTTCAAGTTTTCTATCCCGGGACACAAATACTACGTAGGGTTTGCTGCGTCACCAATAAAACAATCTGATAGGTATAAAGTTGGAAATCTCAGCCCTCTAGTACCCCAAGCGAGTTATGCTGTCGGTTCCATGGTGTAATGGTCAGCACTCTGGACTTTGAATCCAGGAATCCGAGTTCGAGTCTCGGTGGAACCTTATACATTTGTGGTGGTCCTATGTTGAGTCCTTGGATGGACTTCTTCTCTGCAAGTCCAAATTGGTGCGTCCAAAGACTTGGCATGGAGGCAATTTAGAAAACCGAGAGTTCGAGTCTCGGTGGAACCTTATACAGTTAGTCATTTGTGGTGGTCATATGTTGAGTCCTTGGATAGACTGATAAGTATGCTGTGGGTTCCATGGTGTAATGGTCAGCACTCTGGACTTTGAATCCAGGAATCCGAGTTCGAGTCTCGGTGGAACCTTATGAATTTGTAGTGGTCCTATGTTGAGTCCTTGGATAGACTTCTTGTCTGCAAGTCCAAATTGGTGCGTCCAAAGACTTGGCATGGAGGGAATTTAGAAAATCCTGTAACCCCCAAATGTTAAAGTGAGTGGAGAACACAGAATGTGTCCATTTCGCATTAAATACTACATTTATCATTTTGGCCGGCCAATCATAGCTAAAAGGCCAATCCAAAACCATATGAATATTAAAAGTATTCACGGTACAAGAGAAATGGCCACAGAAATCAAACCATGCTGTCATAGATTGACACATGAAGACATTAAAGGTAGATATAATAGCTCCTGTAAAACCACTAGGTGGGTTAAATTGTCAAGTTAGAGGAGCGGGGTGTGGAATTCTTCCAAAATTGATTTGACTTATCCGTCTAAAAACCTTAATACTCCATGTTGCTAGTAGTTTTTGGTAAAAAAAACAAACCTAGCTCGTACATTAGCATACGTAGAAAGAGCTTTAGTCTTCGTTGGCGCAGTGCGTCAGTCTTATAACCTGAAGGGTTCGACTCTCACCTAATGTCGTGGTTTTCACCCTTTTTCCCTTCAAGTTTTCTATCCCGGGACACAAATACTACGTAGGGTTTGCTGCGTCACCAATGAAACAATCTGATAGGTATAAAGTTGGAAATCTCAGCCCTCTAGTACCCCAAGCAAGTTATGCTGTGGGTTCCATGGTGTAATGGTCAGCACTCTGGACTTTGAATCCAGGAATCCGAGTTCGAGTCTCGGTGGAACCTTATACATTTGTGGTGGTCCTATGTTGAGTCCTTGGATAGACTTCTTGTCTGCAAGTCCAAATTGGTGCGTCCAAAGACCTGGCATGGAGGGAATTCAGAAAACCGAGAGTTCTAGTCTCGGTGGAACCTAATACAGTTAGTCATTTGTGGTGGTCATATGTTGAGTCCTTGGATAGACTGATGAGTATATTGTGGGTTCCATGGTGTAATGGTCTGGACTTTGAATCCAGGAATCCGAGTTCGAGTCTCGGTGGAACCTTATACAGTTAGTCATTTTTGGTGGTCCTATGTTGAGTCCTTGGATAGACTTCTTGTCTGCAAGTCCAAATTGGTGCGTCCAAAGACTTGGCATGGAGGGAATTCAGCAAACCGAGAGTTCTAGTCTCGGTGGAACCTTATACAGTTAGTCATTTGTGGTGGTCATATGTTGAGTCCTTGGATAGACTGATGAGTATGCTGTGGGTTCCATGGTGTAATGGTCAGCACTCTGGACTTTGAATCCAGGAATCCGAGTTCGAGTCTCGATGGAACCTTATACATTTGTGGTGGTCCTATGTTGAGTCCTTGGATGGACTTCTTCTCTGCAAGTCCAAATTGGTGCGTCCAAAGACTTGGCATGGAGGCAATTTAGAAAACCGAGAGTTCGAGTCTCGGTGGAACCTTATACAGTTAGTCATTTGTGGTGGTCATATGTTGAGTCCTTGGATAGACTGATAAGTATGCTGTGGGTTCCATGGTGTAATGGTCAGCACTCTGGACTTTGAATCCAGGAATCCGAGTTCGAGTCTCGGTGGAACCTTATACATTTGTGGTGGTCCTATGTAGAGTGCTTGGATAGACTTCATGCCTGCAAGTCCAAATTGGTGCATGAAAAGCCAAAGACTTAGCATGGAGGGAATTCAGAAAACCGAGAGTTCGAGTCTCGGTGGAACCTTATACAGTTAGTCATTTGTGGTGGTCATATGTTGAGTCCTTGGATAAACTGATAAGTATGCTGTGGGTTCCATGGTGTAATGGTCAGCACTCTGGACTTTGAATCCAGGAATCCGAGTTCGAGTCTCGGTGGAACCTTATACATTTGTGGTGGTCCTATGTAGAGTGCTTGGATAGACTTCATGCCTGCAAGTCCAAATTGGTGCATGAAAAGCCAAAGACTTAGCATGGAGGGAATTCAGAAAACCGAGAGTTCGAGTCTCGGTGGAACCTAATACAGTTAGTCATTTGTGGTGGTCATATGTTGAGTCCTTGGATAGACTGATGAGTATATTGTGGGTTCCATGGTGTAATGGTCTGGACTTTGAATCCAGGAATCCGAGTTCGAGTCTCGGTGGAACCTTATACAGTTAGTCATTTTTGGTGGTCCTATGTTGAGTCCTTGGATAGACTTCTTGTCTGCAAGTCCAAATTGGTGCGTCCAAAGACTTGGCATGGAGGGAATTCAGCAAACCGAGAGTTCTAGTCTCGGTGGAACCTTATACAGTTAGTCATTTGTGGTGGTCATATGTTGAGTCCTTGGATAGACTGATGAGTATGCTGTGGGTTCCATGGTGTAATGGTCAGCACTCTGGACTTTGAATCCAGGAATCCGAGTTCGAGTCTCGGTGGAACCTTATACATTTGTGGTGGTCCTATGTTGAGTCCTTGGATAGACTTCTTGTCTGCAAGTCCAAATTGGTGCGTCCAAAGACTTGGCATGGAGGAAATTTAGAAAACCCTGTAACCCCCAAATGCTAAAGTGAGTGGAGAACACAGAATGTGTCCATTTCGCATTAAATACTACATTTATCATTTTGGCCGGCCAATCATAGCTAAAAGGCCAATACAAACCATATGAATATTAAAAGTATTCACGGTACAAGAGAAATGGCAACAGAAATCAAACCATGCTGTCATAGATTGACACATGAAGACATTAAAGGTAGATATAATAGCTCCTGTAAAACCACTAGGTGGGTTAAATTGTCAAGTTAGAGGAGCGGGGTGTGGAATTCTTCCAAAATTGATTTGAGTTATCCGTCTAAAAACCTTAATACTCCATGTTGCTAGTAGTTTTTGGTAGAAAAAAAACCTAGCTCGTACATTAGCATACGTCGAAAGAGCTTTAGTCTTCGTTGGCGCAGTGCGTCAGTCTTATAACCTGAAGGATTCGACTCTCACCTAATGTCGTGGTTTTCACCCTTTTTTCCTTCAAGTTTTCTATCCCGGGACACAAATACTACGTAGGGTTTGCTGCGTCACCAATAAAACAATCTGATAGGTATAAAGTTGGAAATCTCAGCCCTCTAGTACCCCAAGCGAGTTATGCTGTCGGTTCCATGGTGTAATGGTCAGCACTCTGGACTTTGAATCCAGGAATCCGAGTTCGAGTCTCGGTGGAACCTTATACATTTGTGGTGGTCCTATGTTAAGTCCTTGGATGGACTTCTTCTCTGCAAGTCCAAATTGGTGCGTCCAAAGACTTGGCATGGAGGCAATTTAGAAAACCGAGAGTTCGAGTCTCGGTGGAACCTTATACAGTTAGTCATTTGTGGTGGTCATATGTTGAGTCCTTGGATAGACTGATAAGTATGCTGTGGGTTCCATGGTGTAATGGTCAGCACTCTGGACTTTGAATCCAGGAATCCTAGTTCGAGTCTCGGTGGAACCTTATGAATTTGTAGTGGTCCTATGTTGAGTCCTTGGATAGACTTCTTGTCTGCAAGTCCAAATTGGTGCGTCCAAAGACTTGGCATGGAGGGAATTTAGAAAATCCTGTAACCCCCAAATGTTAAAGTGAGTGGAGAACACAGAATGTGTCCATTTCGCATTAAATACTACATTTATCATTTTGGCCGGCCAATCATAGCTAAAAGGCCAATCCAAAACCATATGAATATTAAAAGTATTCACGGTACAAGAGAAATGGCAACAGAAATCAAACCATGCTGTCATAGATTGACACATGAAGACATTAAAGGTAGATATAATAGCTCCTGTAAAACCACTAGGTGGGTTAAATTGTCAAGTTAGAGGAGCGGGGTGTGGAATTCTTCCAAAATTGATTTGAGTTATCCGTCTAAAAACCTTAATACTCCATGTTGCTAGTAGTTTTTGGTAGAAAAAAAACCTAGCTCGTACATTAGCATACGTCGAAAGAGCTTTAGTCTTCGTTGGCGCAGTGCGTCAGTCTTATAACCTGAAGGATTCGACTCTCACCTAATGTCGTGGTTTTCACCCTTTTTTCCTTCAAGTTTTCTATCCCGGGACACAAATACTACGTAGGGTTTGCTGCGTCACCAATAAAACAATCTGATAGGTATAAAGTTGGAAATCTCAGCCCTCTAGTACCCCAAGCGAGTTATGCTGTCGGTTCCATGGTGTAATGGTCAGCACTCTGGACTTTGAATCCAGGAATCCGAGTTCGAGTCTCGGTGGAACCTTATACATTTGTGGTGGTCCTATGTTGAGTCCTTGGATGGACTTCTTCTCTGCAAGTCCAAATTGGTGCGTCCAAAGACTTGGCATGGAGGCAATTTAGAAAACCGAGAGTTCGAGTCTCGGTGGAACCTTATACAGTTAGTCATTTGTGGTGGTCATATGTTGAGTCCTTGGATAGACTGATAAGTATGCTGTGGGTTCCATGGTGTAATGGTCAGCACTCTGGACTTTGAATCCAGGAATCCGAGTTCGAGTCTCGGTGGAACCTTATACATTTGTGGTGGTCCTATGTAGAGTGCTTGGATAGACTTCATGCCTGCAAGTCCAAATTGGTGCATGAAAAGCCAAAGACTTAGCATGGAGGGAATTCAGAAAACCGAGAGTTCGAGTCTCGGTGGAACCTTATACAGTTAGTCATTTGTGGTGGTCATATGTTGAGTCCTTGGATAGACTGATGAGTATATTGTGGGTTCCATGGTGTAATGGTCTGGACTTTGAATCCAGGAATCCGAGTTCGAGTCTCGGTGGAACCTTATACAGTTAGTCATTTTTGGTGGTCCTATGTTGAGTCCTTGGATAGACTTCTTGTCTGCAAGTCCAAATTGGTGCGTCCAAAGACTTGGCATGGAGGGAATTCAGCAAACCGAGAGTTCTAGTCTCGGTGGAACCTTATACAGTTAGTCATTTGTGGTGGTCATATGTTGAGTCCTTGGATAGACTGATGAGTATGCTGTGGGTTCCATGGTGTAATGGTCAGCACTCTGGACTTTGAATCCAGGAATCCGAGTTCGAGTCTCGGTGGAACCTTATACATTTGTGGTGGTCCTATGTTGAGTCCTTGGATAGACTTCTTGTCTGCAAGTCCAAATTGGTGCGTCCAAAGACTTGGCATGGAGGAAATTTAGAAAACCCTGTAACCCCCAAATGCTAAAGTGAGTGGAGAACACAGAATGTGTCCATTTCGCATTAAATACTACATTTATCATTTTGGCCGGCCAATCATAGCTAAAAGGCCAATACAAACCATATGAATATTAAAAGTATTCACGGTACAAGAGAAATGGCAACAGAAATCAAACCATGCTGTCATAGATTGACACATGAAGACATTAAAGGTAGATATAATAGCTCCTGTAAAACCACTAGGTGGGTTAAATTGTCAAGTTAGAGGAGCGGGGTGTGGAATTCTTCCAAAATTGATTTGAGTTATCCGTCTAAAAACCTTAATACTCCATGTTGCTAGTAGTTTTTGGTAGAAAAAAAACCTAGCTCGTACATTAGCATACGTCGAAAGAGCTTTAGTCTTCGTTGGCGCAGTGCGTCAGTCTTATAACCTGAAGGATTCGACTCTCACCTAATGTCGTGGTTTTCACCCTTTTTTCCTTCAAGTTTTCTATCCCGGGACACAAATACTACGTAGGGTTTGCTGCGTCACCAATAAAACAATCTGATAGGTATAAAGTTGGAAATCTCAGCCCTCTAGTACCCCAAGCGAGTTATGCTGTCGGTTCCATGGTGTAATGGTCAGCACTCTGGACTTTGAATCCAGGAATCCGAGTTCGAGTCTCGGTGGAACCTTATACATTTGTGGTGGTCCTATGTTGAGTCCTTGGATGGACTTCTTCTCTGCAAGTCCAAATTGGTGCGTCCAAAGACTTGGCATGGAGGCAATTTAGAAAACCGAGAGTTCGAGTCTCGGTGGAACCTTATACAGTTAGTCATTTGTGGTGGTCATATGTTGAGTCCTTGGATAGACTGATGAGTATGCTGTGGGTTCCATGGTGTAATGGTCAGCACTCTGGACTTTGAATCCAGGAATCCGAGTTCGAGTCTCGGTGGAACCTTATACATTTGTGGTGGTCCTATGTTGAGTCCTTGGATAGACTTCTTGTCTGCAAGTCCAAATTGGTGCGTCCAAAGACCTGGCATGGAGGGAATTCAGAAAACCGAGAGTTCTAGTCTCGGTGGAACCTAATACAGTTAGTCATTTGTGGTGGTCATATGTTGAGTCCTTGGATAGACTGATGAGTATATTGTGGGTTCCATGGTGTAATGGTCTGGACTTTGAATCCAGGAATCCGAGTTCGAGTCTCGGTGGAACCTTATACAGTTAGTCATTTTTGGTGGTCCTATGTTGAGTCCTTGGATAGACTTCTTGTCTGCAAGTCCAAATTGGTGCGTCCAAAGACTTGGCATGGAGGAAATTTAGAAAACCCTGTAACCCCCAAATGCTAAAGTGAGTGGAGAACACAGAATGTGTCCATTTCGCATTAAATACTACATTTATCATTTTGGCCGGCCAATCATAGCTAAAAGGCCAATACAAACCATATGAATATTAAAAGTATTCACGGTACAAGAGAAATGGCAACAGAAATCAAACCATGCTGTCATAGATTGACACATGAAGACATTAAAGGTAGATATAATAGCTCCTGTAAAACCACTAGGTGGGTTAAATTGTCAAGTTAGAGGAGCGGGGTGTGGAATTCTTCCAAAATTGATTTGAGTTATCTGTCTAAAAACCTTAATACTCCATGTTGCTAGTAGTTTTTGGTAGAAAAAAAACCTAGCTCGTACATTAGCATACGTCGAAAGAGCTTTAGTCTTCGTTGGCGCAGTGCGTCAGTCTTATAACCTGAAGGGTTCGACTCTCACCTAATGTCGTGGTTTTCACCCTTTTTTCCTTCAAGTTTTCTATCCCGGGACACAAATACTACGTAGGGTTTGCTGCGTCACCAATAAAACAATCTGATAGGTATAAAGTTGGAAATCTCAGCCCTCTAGTACCCCAAGCGAGTTATGCTGTCGGTTCCATGGTGTAATGGTCAGCACTCTGGACTTTGAATCCAGGAATCCGAGTTCGAGTCTCGGTGGAACCTTATACATTTGTGGTGGTCCTATGTTGAGTCCTTGGATGGACTTCTTCTCTGCAAGTCCAAATTGGTGCGTCCAAAGACTTGGCATGGAGGCAATTTAGAAAACCGAGAGTTCGAGTCTCGGTGGAACCTTATACAGTTAGTCATTTGTGGTGGTCATATGTTGAGTCCTTGGATAGACTGATAAGTATGCTGTGGGTTCCATGGTGTAATGGTCAGCACTCTGGACTTTGAATCCAGGAATCCGAGTTCGAGTCTCGGTGGAACCTTATGAATTTGTAGTGGTCCTATGTTGAGTCCTTGGATAGACTTCTTGTCTGCAAGTCCAAATTGGTGCGTCCAAAGACTTGGCATGGAGGGAATTTAGAAAATCCTGTAACCCCCAAATGTTAAAGTGAGTGGAGAACACAGAATGTGTCCATTTCGCATTAAATACTACATTTATCATTTTGGCCGGCCCATCATAGCTAAAAGGCCAATCCAAAACCATATGAATATTAAAAGTATTCACGGTACAAGAGAAATGGCCACAGAAATCAAACCATGCTGTCATAGATTGACACATGAAGACATTAAAGGTAGATATAATAGCTCCTGTAAAACCACTAGGTGGGTTAAATTGTCAAGTTAGAGGAGCGGGGTGTGGAATTCTTCCAAAATTGATTTGACTTATCCGTCTAAAAACCTTAATACTCCATGTTGCTAGTAGTTTTTGGTAAAAAAACAAACCTAGCTCGTACATTAGCATACGTAGAAAGAGCTTTAGTCTTCGTTGGCGCAGTGCGTCAGTCTTATAACCTGAAGGGTTCGACTCTCACCTAATGTCGTGGTTTTCACCCTTTTTCCCTTCAAGTTTTCTATCCCGGGACACAAATACTACGTAGGGTTTGCTGCGTCACCAATGAAACAATCTGATAGGTATAAAGTTGGAAATCTCAGCCCTCTAGTACCCCAAGCAAGTTATGCTGTGGGTTCCATGGTGTAATGGTCAGCACTCTGGACTTTGAATCCAGGAATCCGAGTTCGAGTCTCGGTGGAACCTTATACATTTGTGGTGGTCCTATGTAGAGTGCTTGGATAGACTTCATGCCTGCAAGTCCAAATTGGTGCATGAAAAGCCAAAGACTTAGCATGGAGGGAATTCAGAAAACCGAGAGTTCGAGTCTCGGTGGAACCTTATACAGTTAGTCATTTGTGGTGGTCATATGTTGAGTCCTTGGATAAACTGATAAGTATGCTGTGGGTTCCATGGTGTAATGGTCAGCACTCTGGACTTTGAATCCAGGAATCCGAGTTCGAGTCTCGGTGGAACCTTATACATTTGTGGTGGTCCTATGTAGAGTGCTTGGATAGACTTCATGCCTGCAAGTCCAAATTGGTGCATGAAAAGCCAAAGACTTAGCATGGAGGGAATTCAGAAAACCGAGAGTTCGAGTCTCGGTGGAACCTTATACAGTTAGTCATTTGTGGTGGTCATATGTTGAGTCCATGGATAGACTGATAAGTATGCTGTGGGTTCCATGGTGTAATGGTCAGCACTCTGGACTTTGAATCCAGGAATCCGAGTTCGAGTCTCGGTGGAACCTTATACATTTGTGGTGGTCCTATGTTGAGTCCTTGGATAGACTTCTTGTCTGCAAGTCCAAATTGGTGCGTCCAAAGACCTGGCATGGAGGGAATTCAGAAAACCGAGAGTTCTAGTCTCGGTGGAACCTAATACAGTTAGTCATTTGTGGTGGTCATATGTTGAGTCCTTGGATAGACTGATGAGTATATTGTGGGTTCCATGGTGTAATGGTCTGGACTTTGAATCCAGGAATCCGAGTTCGAGTCTCGGTGGAATCTTATACAGTTAGTCATTTTTGGTGGTCCTATGTTGAGTCCTTGGATAGACTTCTTGTCTGCAAGTCCAAATTGGTGCGTCCAAAGACTTGGCATGGAGGGAATTCAGCAAACCGAGAGTTCTAGTCTCGGTGGAACCTTATACAGTTAGTCATTTGTGGTGGTCATATGTTGAGTCCTTGGATAGACTGATGAGTATGCTGTGGGTTCCATGGTGTAATGGTCAGCACTCTGGACTTTGAATCCAGGAATCCGAGTTCGAGTCTCGGTGGAACCATATACATTTGTGGTGGTCCTATGTTGAGTCCTTGGATAGACTTCTTGTCTGCAAGTCCAAATTGGTGCGTCCAAAGACTTGGCATGGAGGAAATTTAGAAAATCCTGTAACCCCCAAATGCTAAAGTGAGTGGAGAACACAGAATGTGTCCATTTCGCATTAAATACTACATTTATCATTTTGGCCGGCCAATCATAGCTAAAAGGCCAATCCAAAACCATATGAATATTAAAAGTATTCACGGTACAAGAGAAATGGCCACAGAAATCAAACCATGCTGTCATAGATTGACACATGAAGACATTAAAGGTAGATATAATAGCTCCTGTAAAACCACTAGGTGGGTTAAATTGTCAAGTTAGAGGAGCGGGGTGTGGAATTCTTCCAAAATTGATTTGACTTATCCGTCTAAAAACCTTAATACTCCATGTTGCTAGTAGTTTTTGGTAAAAAAACAAACCTAGCTCGTACATTAGCATACGTAGAAAGAGCTTTAGTCTTCGTTGGCGCAGTGCGTCAGTCTTATAACCTGAAGGGTTCGACTCTCACCTAATGTCGTGGTTTTCACCCTTTTTCCCTTCAAGTTTTCTATCCCGGGACACAAATACTACGTAGGGTTTGCTGCGTCACCAATAAAACAATCTGATAGGTATAAAGTTGGAAATCTCAGCCCTCTAGTACCCCAAGCAAGTTATGCTGTGGGTTTCATGGTGTAATGGTCAGCACTCTGGACTTTGAATCCAGGAATCCGAGTTCGAGTCTCGGTGGAACCTTATACATTTGTGGTGGTCCTATGTAGAGTGCTTGGATAGACTTCATGCCTGCAAGTCCAAATTGGTGCATGAAAAGCCAAAGACTTAGCATGGAGGGAATTCAGAAAACCGAGAGTTCGAGTCTCGGTGGAACCTTATACAGTTAGTCATTTGTGGTGGTCATATGTTGAGTCCATGGATAGACTGATAAGTATGCTGTGGGTTCCATGGTGTAATGGTCAGCACTCTGGACTTTGAATCCAGGAATCCGAGTTCGAGTCTCGGTGGAACCTTATACATTTGTGGTGGTCCTATGTTGAGTCCTTGGATAGACTTCTTGTCTGCAAGTCCAAATTGGTGCGTCCAAAGACCTGGCATGGAGGGAATTCAGAAAACCGAGAGTTCTAGTCTCGGTGGAACCTAATACAGTTAGTCATTTGTGGTGGTCATATGTTGAGTCCTTGGATAGACTGATGAGTATATTGTGGGTTCCATGGTGTAATGGTCTGGACTTTGAATCCAGGAATCCGAGTTCGAGTCTCGGTGGAATCTTATACAGTTAGTCATTTTTGGTGGTCCTATGTTGAGTCCTTGGATAGACTTCTTGTCTGCAAGTCCAAATTGGTGCGTCCAAAGACTTGGCATGGAGGCAATTTAGAAAACCGAGAGTTCGAGTCTCGGTGGAACCTTATACAGTTAGTCATTTGTGGTGGTCATATGTTGAGTCCTTGGATAGACTGATGAGTATGCTGTGGGTTCCATGGTGTAATGGTCAGCACTCTGGTCTTTGAATCCAGGAATCCGAGTTCGAGTCTTGGTGGAACCTTATACATTTGTGGTGGTCCTATGTTGAGTCCTAGGATAGACTTCTTCTCTGCAAGTCCAAATTGGTGCGTCAAAAGACTTGGCGAGGAGGAAATTCAGAAAATCCTGTAACCCCCAAATGCTAAAGTGAGTGGAGAACACAGAATGTGTCCATTTCGCAATAAATACTGCATTTATCATTTTGGCCGGCCAATCATATCTAAAGACCAATCCAAAACCGTATGAATATTAAAAGTATTCACGATACAAGAGAAATGGCAACAGAAATCAAACCATGCTGTCATAGATTGACACATGAAGACATTAAAGGTAGATATAATAGCTCCTGTAAAACCACTAGGTGGGTTAAATTGTCAAGTTAGAGGAGCGGGGTGTTGAATTCTTCCAAAATTGATTTGAGTTAAAACAGTCACAGTCTATTGACTGCAAATTAATTTGGTATTACTTAAGAGTAAAATATTGTACATTGGCTCTTAATCCACCAGTGGGCAATGTTTTTGCTTTAAAGAGAAAAGAAAGGACATTCCCTGCCACTTTCTTATCAACAAAGTAATGACAACTTGAGGTTCTTCTTCTTTTTTTCCTCCACCAAATGTTGGTGTTTTCCATCCTTTAATGTTCTTTGTCGTAAGTTTACATTTTACTAGAGGCCAACGTGTTATTGTTTTGCCTTCCCCATTAATATTACCTCTTTCCTAAGCGTATTGGTTAATATTGAAGTTGAAATACCGCCCACTATAAATTGTTTTATTTTATTGGTAGTTGTGTTGGTTTTGCATAAATAGATTCATCTCGATTGGTCTAACTCAGGGGTCGGCAACCTTTACCACTCAAAGAGCCATTTGGACCCGTTTCACAGAGTAAAGAAAACACTGGGAGCCACAAAACCCTTTTGACATTTAAAATGAAATAACACTGCATATAACGTTTTTTTGCCTTTATGCTATGTATAAACAAACTATAATGTGTTGCATTTATGAAATCAATGAACGACTGCAGAGAAAACAAAATTACATTTCTGCATGCAACAAAACATTTTGAGCTCCGAAAAAAAGACGTTGACGTTAGGTTGAAGGTTACTTTCAAGTAAAATACTCAATGTCTATTTGAGTCCGTCTTGTATTTATGAAAAAAAAAACGCTGAACTTAAATTATCCACCGTCAGCAAACCAAAAATGCCGTCCTCTCTCTGTGTGCCGTCATCCTTTTACTGGCGCGTGCAGTCAGCTATCAACCTGACAAATAAAAGGACTATTTCACTGAACAATGAAAAAATATGAATATGTGCAAAATAATAGGCAATTAAAATATTTATCATACTTGGTTAATGTGATTTCTGCTCCTGAACCTCAGCGCACAGCGTCTGCACATCAGGGCTGTATGCCGTCACCTTCATCTTCACACAGGATCGTAAGCTGTCATCTGTGAGGCGTGCGCGATGTTTGCTTTTAATAAAGTTCATGTTGGAGAACACCTGCTCACATACATATGTGGATCCAAAGATGGACAGGACTCCAAGTGCATACTTTTTCATGTTCACATAAACGTCGGGGATAGCATTCCAAGTTTCGAACACAAGTTGGTCCGTTTTGGGGAGGTTTTCAATATCACGCCATTTGTGATTCTGAGCAAAAACGGCCTTCTGACGGGCAACATCTTCAAGGTCTGCTGTCAAGCGTTTAAACTTGGACACCCATATGTCTTTGTCGGCTATGTCGGCCAGTTCCATCTCAAGATCAGGTTGACTCACACCTGCCAATGCAGTCGTATTCAGCAGGGATGGATCGAGGCTTAGGGGAGTGATAGGGAAGGATAATGTGGTTTTTTCCTCTCTGAACTCACAGAATCGTTTCCCAAACGATGTTTGCATTGCGATGATTGCAGAATGTAAATACTCCGAATTTATCATGTGAGCTTCTTTGAACTCTCTCAAATTGGGGAAGTGTGACAGTGTACCTTTCTGTAAATCTCTGGCAAGCACTGTCAACTTGCGCTCGAATGCCAAAACCTCCTCCAGCATGTGCAGGGCTGTGCGTCCTTTCCCCTGAAGAGCTGTGTTCAGCGTGTTCAGGTGCGCTGTCATGTCTACCATGAAGTGTAGCTTTTCCAGCCACTCTGGCTGTTCCAGCTCAGGAAATGTGAGCCCTTTGCTGCCCAGGAAAGTTTTCACTTCTTCCAGACACGCGGCAAAGCGTTTTAGCACCTCCCCTCTGGACAGCCACCGGACTTTGTTGTGCAGCTGGAGATCAGAATATGTGCTTTCCAGTTCGTCCAGTAACGAACGGAACTGACGGTGATTTAAACCTTTTGCCATTATTTTATTGACAATCTGAATGACAACATTCATTACTTCTGTGCATTCCGGAGGAAATGTTTGCGCACACAGTGCCTCTTGGTGCAGGATGCAGTGAAAAGTCAGCAGCTTTCTGTCCAGCGACTTCTGCAGTAAAGCCACAAAGCCCTTCTGCGCTCCTGTCATACTTGGTGCTCCATCAGTAGCCACTGACACCAGGTGGGTGGTGTTTATTCGTTTGGCTCTTAAACAATTCAAGACAGCCTCACAGATGTCCTCCCCCCGTGTTTGGCCTTTTAGTGGTATCAACTCAATAATTTCTTCCTGTGGCCCAGCAGAGTTTACATACCGGCAGAACAGCGCTATTTGTTCAATATCACATTTGTCTTTAGATTCATCACAGGCAATTGAGTAGGCCACAGCTGAATTGATGTCTTCAATTTGCTGTCTGGTGATGTCTTCTGCCATTTTTATGGTTCTGTCTTTGACAGTCTTTGCAGAGAGGGGCATATCCTTGATTTTTTGCACAATTTCACTCTTGTTTTTAAAGTCCGTGAATAGATGTTCTGAAATCTTAATGAAAGATTCTTTTATATATTCTCCATCTGTGAACGGCTTCCCGTGCCTGACTATTTCCTGAGCGGCTACAAAACTCGCATATGTACTTGAATTTGCAGACTTCATCCACTTCTTGAAGTGATTTTTACTCAGATCAACCTTCCGCATCAGTTCCGAAACGGCTTTTTTTCTCTCATCTCCATCCGGATATTTTTGAGCAAAGGCTGCGTGTTTATTCTGGAAATGTCTTGCGACATTTGACTTTTTGTTGTTTCCTAGTTTCTCATTACATATTAAGCATACTGGTAAACCCGTCTCGTCAGCAGTGAAAGCAAATGAATCTGTCCACGTACCATTGAACGTTCTGTTTTCTTCAGACACTTTTCTCTTCTTAGAATTCTCCATAGTTGTCCTACCTGGGATTCGAAAAGTTCAAGAAATCGCGCGCTGGCGGGTGTCGCGCGCTGGCGGGTGTCGCACATTGGCGGTTAAAAAATTTTATGTCGCTGTTACGCTGTTACTATAGTAACAGCGTAACAGCGACATAACATTTTTTAACACGTTTTATTTAGATGTTACAAGATCACCATAATCTTCAAATTTAGAATTACATTTTAAAAACGAACAAACTAAAATAAAATACATTTTAATTAAATACTCATTAATTATTTTCAAAAGCCACAGGGAGCCGCATCAGAGGGATGAAAGAGCCGCATGCGGCTCTGGAGCCGCGGGTTGCCGACCCCTGGTCTAACTAAATGCCAGTTTTCCTTTGCAAAGCTTTTGAAGCACCGCCTTATCACCCTTTCATTGGATTAGAAGGCAGTTTGCAACAGGGCGAGACTGGTGATTGGCTAGAAAGACGTCGGTTATAATTCACCCAAGTCATTGGCTGTTGATTTTGCTGGAGTATTGAGTGTTTTTCTCTTTCTATCATCCCAAACCAGTCAGACAAGCAGAGACGGCTAAAAATAACAATGAGCACTCCAGTGATGGGCACAGAAATATAATGTCTATATCAACGAAGCCGATGATACACGTTCTGAGGATTTAACCTAGTATTTTAAACGTGAGTAAAACAATAATACGTCTTTGTAGTTCCCACGCGGGCGGTCAGATGGAGACACTTAGTGGGAGCGTAGTTTAACGCTAACGTTAGTTACCGATCTCAACCAGATAAATTAGCTAGCTTAACGATGGAGTTTTAATGGCTAATGCCCACTTCAGAGCGTCGTGTACACTTTTTCAGTCCTCAAAACATCGATGAGGTAAGATTAAAGTCCATGTTTTGCGGCTACTCTTCCCCGACGTGCAGTTGTGCGACTCATGTTAGTTGTGTTACCGTCGGGTAAGTTGAAGGGCTTCGGAATAGCCATCGACACATTGAAGTTGTCTGCATAGCAGAGCGAGCGCCACCTCGGTTCCCTAAAACGTCATGTAGGGACTTGGATAACTTGTTTGTGTTTTGTGCGAGTCAATTCTGGGAAAGTGTGTATATAGTGCACACCGCATAACAATTATACATAGACGACCAGAATATGTCGCCGGCATTGCTGATTGAATGAGCTTATTCGGTTCCTAGCTCGGAAGCTAACTGCGAGCAACTTGCTCTGTTAAACCCGTGTTCAGGCGTACGAGGAGACGTTGTCCCCATGACCCTCTGCTACTTCCACTTCCTCGTCTCGGTCACTTATCGTTTTATTGTAGCCAGTTACCTGTCCAGGTGAGGCGTTCTTTCAGGGGCCGCTGTGTCGTCTCCATGACCATTCCGTCTGATTACATGAGTGTATGAGAATGAATGAATCTGCTCTGTTTGACATCAGCGCTATTATTATTATTATGGCTTTTGTATTTGCAGTTTATTGTTGAACCACAGTGGCCTCTGGGTGGATTTACAGGAAAAACAAATGCTGCCCTGTTTAATTGTCCAGTAAAAAGCTCTCCTCCATTCGTTGGTCCCTGGGCGCTGAGGCCATAACCTAAGAGGCGTGTTGGATTATTCATTTGATGGACGTGTCTTGGCCTCTGAAACCATTACTTTTATGCCATTAATGTGATACAGCTGCATCTTACCTCTGGCTCAACAGTCAAGTGTTCGCCGGCTGCAAAAGAATCTGTAGATGATGCACAGAAATGGGTGACAGGGGATATGAGAGGCAGGCAGGGAAAAAAATAAAATGGACATCCTTTTGTAGAATAAAGAGCCGTTATGGCGTTGAATTCAATGGACATGTACTGATAAGATTCAGATAATTCTCAGTTAGATTTTGAAGAGGTGCTTGTTAACTCACCTCAACATACCTGAATTGTGATGTCAGTCAACAATTTCTGGTACAACTCCACCCACCTTATATTGTTCAATGCAACTTGAATATGTTTTGAATATGTTATTACTTCATTACCATAGGTCTTTGTATAGTTTTTAAATATGTAACTGGAAACTGCAGACCCCCCCCCCCCCCCCCACACACACACACACACACAGGGAAGAAGGTTGAAGGTTGATTGTATGGCTGGCCACAGTCTGTCATGAGAATTGCAGAGCATGAATCACTGCCACGACAAACTGCAGCAAATACAGGATTTGATTACACTGGTGGACTTTGCATGTGCGTGTTTGTGCAAGTCAGAGACGCACCATCCATCGACCAAACCCGCCCACCCCCCTCAAGTTGTTAGTTTATCAAAACATTTTATGTAACAGTCCCATGACAAAGATCCACTGAGGCTTTGAGTGAAAATTACTTAATGGACACGTGGGTAAGGCTGGCTTTTAACCACGTTTGAGTTTTAAACGTATGACCTCATTTTGTCAAGTCACACTACTGAGTTTTAGTACTTCTAGCTGTGGTTGTACTGCATTGAGAGTCAAGGCCATGCGGAGACTGATCTGGGGGGAATCCAACCCGATCTCGAAGCGCTACAAGACAAAGCTCACTGTCTGTAGCTTCATTTTGTGTGTATCTGCCCTCTCCTTGATGATGTGACTGTTTCCTCCTGCTTGTCGCGACTTGGCAGTGTGAGTGATCGTCTCGGGCGACTCCCTGGCGAGGCCGTACGAAGCAGCCATGTCGGTGACCGTCCATGAGAATCGCAAGTCCCGCACCAGCACGGGCTCCATGAACATCTCGCTGTTCCACAAGCCTTCACACCCCGACAGCGTCCTGACCCAACTGAACACGCTGAGAAAGCAGTGCATGTTCACTGACGTCACGTTGTGGGCAGGGGATCGCTCCTTTCCGTGCCACAGGTAAAGACTCACACTCACGAAACATTTGTGCTTCCGACTTCAACGTCTCCAGTTCTCTGTGCAAGTGCCGGGTCTGTGTCTTGCAGGGTTGTCCTGGCTGCGTGCAGCAGGTATTTTGAGGCCATGTTCAGTGGAGGGCTTCGAGAGAGTCTGGACAGCGACGTCAATTTCCGAGACAGCATTCACCCCGAGGTACTGCTGCCGTTAGCGAGGGCAGTTTTACGCTGTAACGTCAGGGAGCATCAGAAAGTTATTTTTGTATAAAGGCACCCAAAATGTACATCTGTTGGATCTGATTGGTCAGGCCTTATTCGTCTTTGAGTGTTTTTCAATTATTCTCTATTCATTTTGATGGTTATTAACTCTCTAATTTACTAGCTCATGAAGCTGATTGAAAGAATGCCAAGAGTTTGCAAAGTGTCATCAAAGCAAAAGGTGGCTGCTGTAAAGAATCTAAAAATGTTCAAAATTGACTTTCTCAGGTCCTGGAGCTCCTGCTGGACTTTGCCTATTCGTCTCGAGTCATCATCAACGAGGAGAACGCTGAGTCGCTGCTGGAGGCCGGTGACATGCTGCAGTTCCACGACATTCGGGACGCTGCAGCTGAGTTTTTGGAAAAGAACCTGCACTCCTCCAACTGCCTGGGGATGATGCTGCTGTCAGACGCCCATCAGTGCAAAAGGCTGTACGAGCTGTCGTGGAGGATGTGTCTGTTACACTATGAGACGGTATTTGCATTGATACAAAAGCTTCTCAAGGGTTACCGTTACGTGTGGGAGTAGCCAGTAGCTGTCTTCATTTCCCTCCAATGACTTAATTATAGTATTGTACTTTTTTTAAAGATCTCTGAGGATTGGTTTGTCCTTTTAGGTAAGAGAATCTGAGGATTTCTACAGTCTCTCTAAAGATAAGCTGCTGGAGCTCATCCTCAGCGACGAGCTGGAGATAGAAGATGAAGAGGTGAGTGGTGCCATTCCCTGTTTTTGTCCCGAATCATCTTTAATCCGTTGCGTGTGTGCCTCCAAATGCATTTGGTCCTGTCCATCATAGCAGCGTGTAATAGCAACAGGGTCCATGCCAGTTAAATGCCCCCTTTCTGAATATATATATATATATATATATATATAGATATTTATGTGATTTGTTATTTCTGACTCGCGCGGCAGGTCGTGTTCAGCTCTGTGATGCGGTGGCTTCGGTACGACCTGGAGGGTCGACGTCACCATTTACCGGAGCTGCTGAGAGGCATCAGGCTGGCTCTGCTGCCATCTGAGTGTCTGCTGGAGGCCGTGGCTTGTGAAGAGCTGGTCATGGCAGACAAAAGGAGCAGGTACGCTCTTTCCAGGGGCTGCATGAATCGATACAAAAAGCTCTCCATTTCAATGTGCAACCCGAGATTACAAAATACACGCTTAAAATACAGGGAGATATTGCTTACATAACTTCAGTCCCACCCCCTCTTGCTCTCGTTGCAGTGCTCAAACTCGAGTTACATTTAGCATCTAAAGTTACCAGGGGGAACAGTGCATGAGCATTCAGCATAGCATAGCATTGCAAGCCTGATAGGAATCATCTGACGTCCCTTTATGGAAACACTATTTAGATCGAGATTAGAGGAGCATTGATTTACTGATCCACTGATACATTAAGGGCTTAGTATGATGCTCAAATCTCTAAGATAGAAATCAACATAGAATTCATCTTAAAATTGTGTCATGTGATGGACTCTTTTCCTCTCGTTTTCTATCCTCCCTTTTTTTTCTCATCTTTTTCTTTCTGTCCTGTAAACTCCTTTAATTACTTTTTTCTCTTGTTTCCTCTACTCTTCCCTTTCTCCTTTTCATAGTTTCCTTCATCTCTTATCCTCTTTCCTGTCTCATCCTCTCCTATAATATTTCCTGACCTCTTCTCCCTTTTTGTCTTTGCCCCTCATTCCTCTGCTCTCCCTTTTCCCACTTTTTACCTCTCCTTTCCAAGTCTGTCCACACTCGGTTCTTAACTAGAGGTTTTACATCGGAGTTAGTGGTCCACTATGCAAATTAGACTTGTCTTTAAAGGACACTTGTGGGAATTGAGACATGTCAGCAGCAGAAAATTACGCCAAGCGTTTCAGAAAATTGTTATGCAACTAAAGTGTCTTCATGTCTCATGTGGTGTTTTTAACTTTCCCCTGCAGGTCAATAGTAGAAGAGGCAATGCAGTGTAAGAAGAAAATCCTTCAGAACGATGGAGTAGTGACCAGTCCCTGTGCTCGACCACGTAAGGCCGGCCACACGCTGCTCATACTGGGAGGCCAGACCTTTATGTGTGACAAGATATACCAGGTGAAAGACCTAAACGACTACATATTTAGTCAACGCATTAAGTGTTTTGTGTTTAATCCTGGATTGAGTTCCAGGTGTACAGCCAAATATCACAGAGGGCTTTGAAATCTGTACAACAGAATACATCCTCTGTATTCATAATGCAGATTAAAGCAGTAACACAAATAATGCGAACACATATCATCACTCCCAGGTAATGTCCACTTTACTCAGTTAATGTCAAAAAGGAAACAAAAATCTATACTCGGGCAGAGGGTTTAGCTAGATGGATATATTAAATTAAATCCATTTCATTTTGTAGAGCCCAAAAATTGCAAATGACACATTTTGCAAATATACAGTCTGTACACGTGCAACATCCTCTGTCCAGCTTAACTAAGGGCTGGTCCAGGCTAACCTGAGCCAGCCCTAACTATAAGCGATATCAAAGAGGAACGGTTTAAGCTTCATCTTAAATGAGCTGAAAGAATCTGTCCCCCGGACTGAAAGTGGAAGCTGGTTCCACAAAAGAGGAGCTTGATAACTGAAGGCTCTGTCCCGCATCCTACTTTTTAAAACTCTAGGAACCGAGTTTAGCATCAGGAAGTTGCAGGTCATCCAAGCTTTAATGTCTCCAAGACAATCCTGAAGTCTAACAAGCTGGTTGGTGTCTTCTGGCTTGATCGATAGATACAGTTGAGTATCGTCTGCATAACAATGAAAGTTTATGCGGTGTTTTCTGATAACGTCGCCCAAAGGAAGCATATTTAGGGTAAATAGAATCGGTCCAAGCACAGAACCTTGTGGGACTCCGTGACCAACATTGGTGGTCCTCGATGATTCACCGTTCACAAACACAAACTGGGATCGATCCGATAAATAAGATTTAAACCAACTGAGTGCAGTTCCTTTGATGCCAATTAAGTGTTCCAGTCTCTGCAGCAGGATACGGTGATCGATGGTGTTAAATGCAGCACTGAGGTCCAGCAAGACAAGAAAAGAGACGAGTCCTTGGTCCGATGCAAGTAGAAGATCATTCGTAATTTTCACCAGTGCCGTTTCTGTGCTGTGATGCACTCAAAATCCTGACTGGAAATCAAAGAACAAGGCATTGTTTTGTAGAAAGTCCCATAATTGATTTGCGACAGATTTCTTAAGGATCTTGGCAATATAGAAGTGCAGACCAATTTTTGATATTCAGGAGGGAAAAAACTTTTCAATGTCCACCTTTGTTTTCTCCTCAATGTTCCCAGATCACACATTTGCTGCGAGCGTTCTAAAAAACATCTTTTCATTGACCTGAACCAATATTTTGTTTACAGACTCAATAGCCACTGTTGTTGGATTACCTTTTTTAGGTCGACCACAAAGCCAAGGAGATCATTCCCAAGGCGGACCTCCCCAGCCCCAGAAAGGAGTTCAGTGCATGCGCCATCGGCTGTAAGGTTTACGTCACTGGAGGACGAGGGTCGGAGAATGGAGTCTCCAAAGACGTCTGGATCTATGACACCGTCCACGAAGAGTGGTCTAAAGGAGCACCCATGCTAATAGCCAGGCAAGATACACCTTACACAACAGTAATCAAAGCATTTCCTAGTTCTCCACCACTATTGAGTGTGGTATGTTAATAACTAGGATTAGCTAGTTATGCAAATGTATCCTGCAATGCCACTTTATATGACCCTGTTATTGCACTGACTGCAGTTTGGCATCTTTCAGGGGAAACCCGTAAAAGATAATAAGTTTTTTTTTTTAAACGCATCCAAAAATGGAGTTAGCAGCTGCCAAGCTAACGAAAGGATGGAATGGATGATTGTTTTGAAACGGTTACTGATCTTAAATATCTTGGTTTCTTTTTTTTCTCCTGTCCAGGTTCGGCCATGGATCAGCCGAGCTGGAGAATAGTCTCTACGTCGTTGGAGGTCATACAGCCATAGCGGGAGTTTTTCCCGCTTCTCCATCTGTCTCCCTAAAACAGGTGACGACTTCTTATCAGGAGAAATAATTTCTGCCCGCTGGTCTGACTTTAAAATATTGAGAAGTAAAATGCGACAGGTATCACAGTGGTGCTGTGTTATGTCCCTGTAGGTGGAGAGATATGACCCCCTCAGCAATAAATGGACTATGATGGCTCCTCTGAGGGATGGAGTGAGCAACGCTGCTGTGGTCAGTGCCAAACTCAAACTCTTTGTTTTCGGAGGGACAACCATACACCGAGACAAAGCCTCCAAGGTTGGTGGATTTGCACGTCAACCTTCGTCAAAATCCCGCACTGGGCAGATCGCCAACACGTGTGGTCGCTCTATCCAGGTCCAATGCTACGACCCCGCGGCTAACCGCTGGAATATCGCAGCCGAATGCCCTCAGCCGTGGCGCTACACGGCGGCCGCCGTCCTAGGCAGCCAGATCTTCATCATGGGCGGCGACACCGAATTCACCGCCGTCTCCGCCTACCGCTTCGACTGCGACACCAACCAGTGGACCCGAGTCGGGGACATGACCTCAAAGCGGATGAGCTGCCACGCCGTGGCCTCGGGGAACAAGCTGTACGTGGTCGGCGGTTACTTCGGGACACAGCGGTGTAAAACGTTGGACTGCTATGACCCCACGTCAGACAGCTGGAACTCCATCACCACTGTGCCTTACTCGCTCATCCCCACTGCCTTCGTCAGCACGTGGAAGCACCTACCTGCCTAACTGGACACCCCAGGATCCAATTGTTCCAGGTACAATTCTTTAAACAAAATATCTTCTGTAGACACACGGAGCAGTGATCTACTACCCACCGAAAACATTCTCTTATGCCTAATTGAACTGTGACTTAATATCCAGGTACCCAGAGCTCTCGCATCGCACCCTGCGTCTCCACTGACGTACAGCACAGATTTATGTCACAAATACAGTGCGGAAGCAGAAAAAAAAAACAACCACTGATACAAGACTAACTGACATGAGTTCTCCTCATTTAGTTTATTACATGACATGCCATTTAGCTGAGGCTTTTATCCAAAGCGACCTACAATAAGTGCATTTCAACCGTGGAGATACAAACTCAGAAGAACAAGTAAAAAGTACAATTTTCATCAAATAAGCAGTTTCAAACCTGTTATAGATAAGTGCCAAGTACAGTTTAAGGGTTAGGGTTGTTTTAGTGGAGGTATAGTCTTGAGTTTGAAGATGTAACGGCTCTTTGTGGTCCTGATGTCATCAGAGAGCTCTTTCCACCATTTAGGAGCAGGACAGCAAAGAGTCGTGATCTAGTTGAGTGTTTTGCTCTCAGTGAGGGAGGAACAAGCAGCTTGATGTTGGGATGGGGGGTTTGACCATGTCCTGGATGGAGACTGAGCCATTCACAGCATGATATGTGAGCACCAATGTTATGAAGTAGATGCAGGCAGAGAGGAGGAGTGGAGGAGTGTGGGAGAATTTCGGAAGGTTGAAGACCAGTTCAGTCTTGTCAGGGTTGATCTTCAGGTGGTCAGCAGACATCCACTGAGAGATGTACTAGCAGTCAAGTTAGCTTAAAACAAGAAACAGTAACAGCTAAAGCAAGTAGCAGTCAAGTTTCACTTAAAATCAGCAGAAGCAACAACAAGTTTAGCAGACTAGCTTGGTTAAAGAAAAGATACTTAATCCGAATTCAAGTCTCCTGGATGTCTGAAGATCTGGTAGAAGAGATGCACACATTAAAGTTGACTTCAATGTAATACCGGGTAAATATGAAGTAGGTTAAAGAGTCCTGATTGGGTCGGTTGTCCAACAGATTTTTGAACAGAAAACGACAAACACCAGCGGAGATGGATTCAGTTTTCTCAATTAATGGTAGATTACAAATGAAACCCTCTGCAGGATGGTGCCTGTAATCCGAGTGTTTCTGTAGATCCGAGGTTCTAACGAATGCGTGAACTCATTTTTCTGCATCAGAAAGGAAGTACCTAATTTTTTAAATGTTACAGTGAAAAAAGGCACTTCTTGAACTTTATCTATCTGGAAGTTAAAAGAAGAAAGTGAAAAATCATAACAATTTGAAATGCCCTGATCTAATTAAGAAAAGTTGTCCGTATTTGCTGATATTTACCTTCTTTCTTTTTTTTGTTGATCAACTACGGCCTGTTACACTAGTGAGCCGCCCTCAGTTTAATATTCTGACGGATTAAATGCTATTTACTGGTCATTGAGTATTTAATGAGGTCAGCTTGGATTAATCTGGCATGTTGTTGACTCCTCAAACGTCATTAATTAGCTTAGGGGTTAACGTAGAGGTCAAAGCAGCTCTAATAATGACCTCTTTTCTCTCAAGTGCTGTGCGGTGACTATAGTCGATGTGAAGTGCGCTCTATTCACCCTCTGAATGTCTGAGGCGTCCATGTTACACAATGAGCACTCCGTGCTCAGGTCTTCCTGAGCTTGTGTTCTCCATGAGAAGTTGACACAACCCGAGTCCCCGAGCAGCCTGCTCCTCCCAGAACCTTCTTTTCCGTCCTATTCACAGCGCCGGTGTCTTTTCATTCTTCAACGCTACATCTTTAAATATGTATACACGTCTTCGTCTCCAGCTTGTTTGCTTCCCCCCCCCTGACCTCAATTCAGTTTTTAAGCTGTGACAAACATTTTGATGGATCATACTGAAATTTCCAGCACTCTGCGCCTCCCATGGGTCTCCACTGAGCCTGACTAATGGCCCACTGACTGCAGGGTGTGAGCTGTATGGGCCTCACTCCTTTTTTTAATGGTTATAATTTATTCATCATCAAAACATCGATGTAAAGACCTCAACGGCCCATTACAAACCCATTTGGCTCCTACTGCTGTCATGACACATTTGCGTTAACACCAGTGATGAGAACAAGGTTTGGGCCCCGGGGCCGGACGGGTCCCAGTGGCTTGGCCATTGTCGTGGTTTCACGTATCGACACATTTGGCACTCTGGCATCGATCTAGTTCTTCATATAGTTCTCCTCCTCAACGCAGCTTGACTGCTGGGGCTGACGTCTCGAGGCTCCCCGAGGGACCAACATGCACCACGGGCGCCCCTTACTGTTCGGATGAGACTCGCCACGTGTTCATTTTGACCGCGTCCATGAAAAAATGATTACCGTCAACTGATGTAGCAGTGAAATCGTCTGTTGGCCGGGGAGTCACCAGGAGATGGTTGTTCTCCTCCCATGTGCAACCAGGTCAGCGACTTTACAGCACAGTCATTTAGCTGAGGCTTTTATACTCAATGAGTGCATTTCAACCATAAGGAAACAAACTCAGAAGAACAAGAAAGTGAAATTTAAGAATAATAAGAGCCATTATAAGTACAGTTTAGGGTCTACAGTTTGTTAGTGTTTTGCTCTCTGTGAGGGAGGAAGAGGCAGCTTGATCTATTCTTGACTGAGTCATTCACAGCATGCTACGTGAGCACCAATGTTTTGAAGTGCATGTGGGAAGCCACTGGTAACCAGTGAAGAGAGAGGAGATGAAGAGTGGAGGAGTGTGGGAGAATTTAGAAAAGTTGAAGACCAGCCCAAATGGACGTTTTCCTCAGCCCAACCAAGTAGAGATGATGACCAGTTAAACCTTTTTAGAACAATGAAAATAGGTGGGAGTTCACCTTGAAGGGACACAGTGCGCAGACGCTTTGTTTGGAAGTTAGCGTCAAATGTAAATTACATTGTGCAATAGTTGATTTTATAACGTAAGAGATCATCAGGTAAAATATAAAATGTCATTCTTTTTGATTCATAAAATAGTGCTTTGCATAAGGAAAAATCCTGGCCAGAATGCAGCATTCTGAGACCAGTGGGACGTGCCAATGAAAACACGACGGAAAACATAGCTGATATTTATACTCAAGATATTCTTGGGAATTAAAAAACACATTTTAAAAGATGGCATTTTGTCAACTTCAAGTTTGAAGGAGCTTAAGAAGCCCTTCTTCTTTAGGGAAGAGCTGTCAGTGTTCACCCGGGATTATGATCACTCGGGAGTATCCCTGCTGCTTGTTATCCCCTCTGCACGCACACACACACTCTGATGTATATCTTTCTGGTTCTTTGGTGTTTGGATGAGTTTTTGTTGGGATTAAGCTTTCTGTCAGAGAGCCACCTCTAAGAACAGGAGAGGAGGATTATATTACTGGAAGAGAGATCCATTTACAGCTGAAGGGTCGGCCGTCAGACACGTACTGCACTCCTGTCCATCCTGAGCCGCTCTCGCTTTATTTGCTAATATTTCCTATTTATTCCATCACGGCTTTACACAAGTGATATTTCACTCCTCATCTCTGCTTTGTTACTCGGTATCACAGGCAGGTTTCAGGAGATGCTCGGGTGCCACATCAGCTGTGAATTGACAGCCAACATGTTTTCTGACTGCTAAAAACACGTCGGCAAACTGAACCTTTTTAAGATTCTTTTTTCTTTTCTTTTAATCTTTGAAAGACAATCAAGGGGAAAAACAAGCGCTTGGGGATTTATGCAATCAAATGCTACCGTAGTGGCGGATGAAAAAAAGTGACCAAAGTGTGCCGCTCTAATCTTTCCTCACGTCGCTTTTAGGCAGCGATTTTCCGCTGGCTGGAGGAGGAGCTTCTGCAGGCAGCGGGCAGCTGGACACAGGACCAATCCCAAAAGCTGGACCTCACGGACTGGATCAGCCCTGAGCACAGCACAGTGTGATGGAGCGCCGTACATCGCTGAGTGCTTTTTTTATGTCAAGAGGATTGTGTGAATGCGTGATTCTTCAATGTCTTATTTGGGAAATTCACTATTTTTTCTCCTTTTTCTTTCATGTGCTTTTAAAACTACCAAGGGAGAATATTAGATTTTCTTTCCGCTTGGGAGGTGTAAATGAAATATTCCCAGGGGGGTGCCGAATGTGTAGGTTTCTATTACAGAGCCTCTTTGGGTGCATTAGAAATGTACAGTTTGCACAATGAGGAAAATGCTGACAGAGTTCTGTACAGCAGACTCTTTAAAGTGGGATAAAAGTCCACCACGAAAGAGCCGTCTCACAATGACGACTTTTAGGACAGTATTCCAAACTCAACCGAACTTAAAACAAAACGCTGCATGATTAATACTGATCAAAGTATTGATGGCTGCAGTAAGACCAGTTAAATATAACGAAATAAGATATTGCACTGTAGAATGGATGCTGGTGCTTTATTAGGAGTTTATCCGTAACCATGAAAGGATTTGTTGGCATCCGATCTTCTGACCTCTGAGGAAAAAACTCACCCTGACCCAGGGCCAATAGAGACAGAGCACACGAGGTCACACTACACCACGCCCACTGAAATTGTTAGCTAATATGGCTAACATGCTAACGTTACGACTCCTGTAATTGTAAAGAAGTCTTCGAGTCAATGACTTGATCTACACGAGTTTATGGTCCGTCTCTGGTTTCATGAAGCGAGGATGCTTTAGGGACGCTTCTTTAGGTCCCTGGTGCTATTTTTCAGTAATGCCTTTCAGTTGTGATGACAAAGCATCCCTTTCTACCAGAGAGGAAAAGGAGCTACTTATATCAGAACATTAAGTTTCAAACTCATAACGAATCATTTCAATAAAATGGCTAATTTGAGAAAACAAATCCAGTCTACAACGGACAAAGTAAGTAAATTCTACTGGATAAAGAATCTCTCTTTCTTGGTTGCGCTCGGTCTCTATAAACTAACTAGGGAATGGCGAGTTCTTCTCGAAGGCGTGATTGGAACCGTAGTGTTAACACTAAGTATTTCAACGTAATGTATCCCTTTTGGGGGCCAAGGCTGCATCAAACAAAGGAACAAGTATCTTCAAGTCTTACATGTAGCAGATGTCTGCTGGTAGCTGCTGTAACCTGGACCGCCCCAAAAAAACGTTAAAACGCTAATTCTTCCTTTAAAAACATTGTTTTCCAATCTATTCCTAATGTGTTTACTTCCTAAAATATTACAGTAAAATGTGAGATGATCTGTGGATTAAATTAAAATGCACAAATGGCAGATCAGAACGTCTTAAGTTGCAGGTACGCTGCTGGTAAAGGAACACGAGGCCGTGGAAGGCTTCAACTCCATATGTTGGTTTTAAGTGGACGTGCACAACGTGTCCTGCAGAACGCTTCACTACCACAGACCCGTTTTGAAGCAGGAGCTGATCCCTAAACTGAATGATGTGAAATGTCATTTCTCTTTAACACCTATGCACTTTTGATATTGATCAATGCATTCGATAGCTGTGGCGTCTTTGTCTTAGAGGTGTGGAATGTTTGCTGCACACCAGCTGTCACTATACGGCCAGAAGCTTGGGCCACAACGGACCAACAAGAATTGTGCAGGACACTGTCACAGAGACTATGCTTCAAAGTCACCTTGCCAAGCGTCAGAAGAGCCGGGGTGAGGAGGCTGCACGGAGAGATCTTGGATTGAAGAGATGCCCCGAAAGACTGCATATTTTTTTCTGAAGTAGTGAAAGTGTTTTTGAGTAAACGCAAGGCTTTTAAACGATGTGGAAAAACGGAAGGAATTTTTTAGGAAAAAATATTCAGATGGTGTGTGTTTTTAACGGTGAAAATAAACTCACTTTTTGAAGTGTGTTGTGCTTGAATTCAAAGGATGATGGACGCAAGTCTCACTTCAGGTCGGAGAACAATCATTTGTGTTTCAGTGTCACATGAAAAGTTCTCAAATAAGGGACAGCATGATAGTACTTAATCATTGCACTACACTGTAAATATATTGAGATGAGGTTTTCATTCCGAATCGCAGGAGAAAAGAAAATGACAGTAATGCCCATTGTGCTCAGGTTTTTTGCATTGTTTTTTACTTCTGAGAGTTAACAGAGTTCCTGTAGGGCTGCCATTTGGAATATTTACAAGTAGTTGCTTTTAAGGCAATTTTTTGAATGCAAGGGAAAAGCCCCATGTTTATATGTACTGAAATCATCAATGGCTTAAGGTCCATCAGGTCAACTAACCACATCAAAAATAGTTGATATCCCTTTGCCAGTAGATGCTATGACAAAATTAAGGCCTGGAAATGTTCTCAAACTTATTCCATAGATTTTTTTCTCACAAAAGTCAATGTGCTTGAACATTTTGATGATGGCTTTAAGGGTTTAAGCAGACTTTTACAAAGCTGATGGAACCTTGACAAGTATGTTATATTTCAAGCTTATTATGGGGGGCTATGGCCTAGTTTAAAAGCGTGCCATAAAGGCATATAAAATTAAAACGTTCCATAATGAAGACCTCAAAAGCTAAGAGAAAATATAACCCAATATTTTCAACCATAATGGGAAAGTACATTTCCTGTCCCGTCCAACAGGAACCACACAACTTGCATTGCATGACAAACAGCATATTTATTTATATTTATTTAGAGAAAATGACTGTACATTGGAAAAACAGGAAGAGGAAAGATAAATAAACCTTCACTATTTATTTAAAAAAATCATCCAACTAAACAAAATCCACAATTATCAGTACTCTGGAAGTTCAAATTTGTACATAAAATATATTTACAAAATGTGTTGCTTTGCCCTTTTTTCTTTGTACATAAAATAAGAACAAACATTGTACCTTTGGTTTTTAGTACAAATACATTTCAAAACCTGTAAGGTTAAATGGGAGTGCGTAAAAGTCCTTCTAGTGAAGCTAGCTGAATGGTAACGATGACAAGGAGGAGACAGACAAACCACCACAAACCTCAGATCTTCTGCCATGTTAGCTTATTATGATCAAGGCATCCACAAGCTGCAGATTGTGTATTAAACTATATAATGGAGAACGGCCCTGGATGGATCCTCCAACTGGAGTCATTTCCACTCTCTCAAAATTACAGGACAAGTGAAAGCCACTGAAGGAGGTTATTTGGACCACAGGTGGTAAATCTAAATAGATATTTAAATGAATTGAGCAAGGTAGAACTTTCACCGTGTGAAAGTTCTACCGTGATTTACTCAAAATAAAAGAACAATACCTAAATCGACTGTGCCTTTTGTTGGAAAATCAGCGTTGGTGTAAAGATGACAGAAAGGAAACATAGTTTCATTATGTGCTTGCTAGTCTTTCAGAAAGTTTCAGACATCTCAGGTAGCTGAATTTATAGCTCAGCATAACACCAACAACCAAGCATCAGAGGGAATTTAAAAATACTAGTTCAATAGTAATTAGGGACATTCTGATTCAACAGATCGGACACAAAAAGATAAATAAATTAACAGGGATGGCATTTCCCTTCTTTTGTGTTTTTTGGTTTATTTCCGTTCATCTACTACATTCGGACTAGAATCCAAATTAGGTGATTATTTTATTAACATACATCAAAGGAATATTTGTGTGTTTTTTAAAATATTTTCTGTCAGTGAAAAGCAGGAAAAAAAAAATGCTTCTGGCCAGGACACAGTGTGAAGAGGCTGGTCCTGCTTAAAAGCTTCTGTTACATGATTCAACATGTAAACTGAGCCATGTTTAGGCTCGCAGGGAGGCCCTCTAGTTCTTACTTAACTCTCTTTAAAATGACGTTAGCATTAAAGTTCAAAAGCTTTTTTCGCCAGCCAAAGACAGGTCGACGTTAGCTAGAGAGCTAAAGAAGCGTGTCGTTCAGAGTTCGTTTCAGGCAGTGACGGTTAGAGCTTCACAGTGTCGGGTGAAACCTCTGTAGACACAGAAGGACCAGTTAATGCATAGATTAAAAAAAATAATCCCCCCCCCCCTCCCCCTCTTTTTAAAGGACAAAAGAGCGCATATATTTTCTTCTTTAGGGAGCAGATCTGTAAAAAAAAAATGTAACGGGTCACTAGTTTGAATATTTTTAACGCTGTTTGGTGCCGAAGAAATACCGTGATCATTTTGTATTTATTGGTATTTCATTAGAATTTGCACAAATAGAAATCCATATTTTCTTCTCGAGTCTCCAAAGGTTTGCTTTGCCCTTGGATCTGTACAGTATCTGTTCTTTTGAGAGAAACTATTTATAGTTATCCACATTTCACTCAAAGTCCAAAGCATTTCAAAAATATTTGAGGTTTTCACATTTCAGTGTCAATTAAATACTGAGTAAATTTACTCAGAATTGTTCATCCAAAAATAAAAGTCTGGGATAAACCAGGCTTTTAGTTTGTACTGTGGATTATCGAATAATGGCTGTGTGTGAGGAAACGGCCAAATGATCAAAACAAAAAAGTGCAGTAAATATTCTAGACGTTAAAGGTAGCGACAAAGTACTCAGTACTCTCTTCTTCCTCTTAGTTTCAAAATATAAGTCCTTATCAAGAAAATAAGAAGCTCACGCCAACTGGACTCTGAAACAAGTTTAAATGTGTAAAGACGGTTGTGTTGAACTCCAATAAACTCATGACGAATGGAAGTGGAATCATGAAACCGAGGGTGTAAAAAATAAAAGAGTTAAGGTCAGAGCCTTCATTTGATGTGATGTTAACCCTTCCACATTATTTACCAAGTAGAATGTAATACCACTGATTGTCTCTCTTTTGAAGACAAAATTAGTATTGTCTTTCTTTCTACAGAGGGGCCAACAAATGCAATATCAGTAATGCAATTATCCAAATTGATTTAAATCGACATGGATGTTCAAGTCATTCTGCTGATGAAGTATTCCGTCCTTCCCGAATGGTTTCTGACGAATACTCAATTCAACTTGTGCTCCAAGTTACAAAAAGATGCAAAAAACAGTTCCTGGGTCTCTGTGTATTCACAATACATTGAGAATGCAGATTGGTTTGGATATAAATGCAGCTAGTTTGTTACAGATCAGTCTAGCACCAAATTACTCAAACCAAATTCTGATTAGAAGGGGAAATGGCAGGCCGTTAAAATGAAATAAAGTGCATGTTTAAAATCGGTGTATTCCTGATCCTGTTGAGCTGCAGGTGAGTTGCACTGCTGTGATTGTCACACTAAAAAGGCATTTAAGGATTGATGACAGATTTCTTTAGCTTGGCGACCATTTCTGAGCGTTGGTTCCGTCCATCAGACGGAGACTAGATCAGAAACTTAAGGCACTAAAAGTCTTTGGTGCTCATCCTTCTCTCTGGTGGCTGACGTGTCAATCAATAGCATCTGGAAGCCTGCGCTTTGGGTTCTGCACCCACTCAGGGTCGATAGCTGCTGGAAGCCGGAGGGAGGGACACACGGCGCATTAGCAGCGTGTGAAATACTCACAGAGGGTTGAAAGAAATGGCACTTGTTGCTTTGTGTTGAAGCTACAGTTTGGATTCTGGAGGAGATTTGAGGGTTCTCCCTGCAGCCAGGAGAAATCAAAAACAGCTTTTCCTCTTGTTCGGTCCTCCTTGGCATCTTTTACTGATGAAACGTAGGAGGGGGGGGGTGTATTTGTTGATTGACCTGGGGACTCACGGAGGAGGTGAGTGCTCGTGTTAGTTGGACTGCCATCCTTTAAGTGGGGACAGTGCCCAGAGGCATATGCAGTCTGCATTGCTTCACATGTAAGCTGTCCCCGTCCTCAGCAGAAGAAGATGTCCCCGTCGTTCTGAGGATCCAACATCACTCCAGCTGTGCTTTCTAAAAGGACAGGAACACACAGGTCAGAATGGGGCTCAGCAACACTATTTGTACTTAAACATTACTCTTTTTTTTTTAAACAAAACAATAAAAACCTATTCTTCAGTGAGCTTTAGGACGGACTCGTAGGGGGATTGGTTTTGCTTTTGAACGGGAGTCCAGCTAATACCCCCATGTTTCTAGGCTAACAATCTCTTTGCCTGGTTGGAAAGCCCTCTGAGGCCACTTTGTGGTTTGAGCTGTACAAAATAATGAATTGCCTTTATGGAGGACTGAAAGTTCAAGAACATTAACCTCTTTACAGGAACTTTCATGCCTCAGAATATACATTAAAGTACTCATAAAAAATTATGCCGTCCTCCAATCAGAGGGTTGTTGGTTTGATCCCAGGCCCGGCAAACCTGCATGTCAATGTGTCCTTGGGCGAGACACTTAATCCCAGCATTGCTCGTCTAGCTGAGACTACAGTGTGTGAATGTTAGTTACTGATGGGCAGGTGCCACTGTGTATGGTAGGTCCTGTCATTAGTGTATGAATGGGTGAGTGATGTCATGTAGTGTTAAAGCGCTTTGAGTGGTCAGAAGACTAGAAAAGTGCTGTACAAGTCCATTCACAACAGAAGGCAACAGTAAATGAGGATATTTCTCCAAAGCAAACATTGTGTAGCATGAAGAGGCAGTGAGAATAGATCATGAAAATTCTGATGGAGGCTGTCAATTATGACAAATGTCATACTTTTGTTTAGATTGGTCTAAAATGATAATTTCTTCCCATTATGTTTAACTTAACAGAAGAAGCAAATAGATTCTTTCTTCACATGAAGACATATTCCCAGGTGATGAAACAGCAAGATGGAGCTTGTTCATGTCACCTGTCTGTTCTCCTTTGCCCTTCTTCTTCCTCTTGTCCTTCTTCTCCTTGGGTTTGGTCAGCTGAAGCAGTCTGCTGGGGAGCTGAGACTCCTTCTCTGCTCCCTGAGTCTTGGAAGAGGACGACGAGGAAAAGGGGTTGAAGTTTTTCTTCATCCTCTTGGATCCAATGCGGAGGAAAGGTTCTTTGGTCGGGGCGGAGGTTGAGAGCTCCACCTGTGACACATTCAGAAAAAAAGGAAAGTTCTTTTTACTTGTTATGGGACTTTTAAATGGAAACAAACCCTCCTTGGAATTTCTTCTGCAATTCATTTTTACCACTTTCGGCTTTTCTGTTGCCTCCTTGGGTTCAAGATCCAGAGACCCGGAGCTGTGGAACCTTACGGACTCCTCGGAGGTGGTGGAGGGAGTCCGCTGGTACAGATGATGCTGCTCCGACTGTAAATAGAGACACCAGACACATGGTCACTCACGCACCATGATCCACCTTTACCCAGCAGTGACACCCTGAAGGGAACTGCTGTCTTTATATTATGTCTTATGGTTATGCTATCACTGACTATTCTATTGCTGATGATACAATGATCCATTTTCCTCCTCTGTTCAAGCACAACCTCTTGAATCTGTAGGTCTCATTCTTTCATTAGATTTTCTTGCTGTATTAAGTATCATTGCATTATCTTGTTATTTTTGTTTTCAACTGCTTGTATGGTACAATTGTCATAGAGGACCTCGTTTAAAACCAGATAGCCCACATCTCAAGGGGCAGTTCTAGCTACACAACATCCTAATGTTGTGGAATAGAGAAGTGCTAGTGTGCTTCCTTCCCGGCTAACAGGTACCACCAGTACACATCGATGAAGCAGGACCAGCTGCAACCCGCTGAACAGGAAGTTAGTCTAGAGCCAGGAGCGAGGCCGGGACAACTGTCAGGTGAGGGGGGCGGGACTTGGAAAGCCAAAATGACGTGTTTGGGATTCCCATAAATGAAATGGTTTTTTTACTAATGGTAGCTTTAAAATCATGTTTGATCATATACGGTCACACGGTCATCTGTGTGGGTGGAGGTGTGGACCGACTCCAACAATTAGCTAACAGTTATTTTCATTACTGGATTGGGCATGGAGAGAAAAAGCCCCCAGGGACTCTGACCTTGTCTTTCTTCATGGCCTCAAGTCTCTCAGTGTCTTTCTTCAAAGCCTCCTTGTCTCTATCCAGCCTCCTCTGCACCTCCCTGAGCCTCTCCAGCTCCACCTGGTACTCCTCTTTCCGCCTCCGGAGCGTCTCCCATTCCTCCATCACCTCCCGACGCCTCATTTGGGTTTGGTCCTCGTCTGCCCTTAGCTTCTCCTCCCGCTCTGCCAGACACCTGTCCTTCAGCTCCCACGCCTTCTCTCTCCTCCTCTTTTCCTCCTGGTGTGCAGCTTGCTGTTTCTGCAACAAACAAAAGAACAAGTACTCCTTCAAATAAATACAATTAAACAAAGCAATGCCGCCAAATCTCTTCAATGACCAAAAATCTATGTGGGAAGCGGCAGTGAAAGTGAACCTGCAGGGTGGCCGCCTCCTGCCGCTGTCTCTCCAGACTCCTGTGTTTCTCCTGCTCGATGAGGGAGGAGGGGCGGGACGAGGAAGACGACGAGAGCGAGGACGACGAAGAGTGTCTGGAGGAATTGGCGGTGAGCCGCTCGCTCAGCGTCTGCCGCTGGTCCTCGATGAACGAGTCCTGCTGCACCACCACGGCCTTTGGGCAGGAGAGGAATTAGCACGCCGTGTGTGTGTGTGTGTGTGTGTGTGTGTGTGTAGTAGCCTTTTTAATGAAGTTGTGTGACTGGTACCTGCAGTGAGATCAGCAGGCTGTGAAGATGTGTCACACTGTGCTCCACCTGCTGGAGTCACAAAGCGTTAAATTAAAGCATTGCCATGCAGACAGGAAGTGAGCGTTTAAATCACTAGAAGAGCAATCATAAAGCAGCATATTACACCTTTCAGCATAATATTCAAAGAGTAATACCTTTGCTAACTTAGCACTTTTGTATGTAAGAGAAAGCGTGTTCTATCCTGTGCCATTTTGGAAAAACAGCACATTATTCTGGAGGCGGATATAACACTATGCATCTGCTAATACACAAACCGTTGAATCTATTTCAACGAACCCTTGTGAGAAAAGGAAACAGTGTCACATCTTCCAGTAATTGTAGTTCATCTGGCTCTCTGCAGGGAATGGACACGTTTTGTGTGCCAGCAAGTTTTAGCTTCCTGACTCCTGTTGACCAGGTAGAGCGAGTGGCTTCTCACTGCGGACGCTATAAGCTAGTTGCCACACTTCGTGAATTGCTTCGTAGCATGCACAGAGGCTGAAAGGGTGCTTCTGGTTACAGCCTGCCTACCTCATTGTTTCTCTTCAGCAACATCTGGAGGCTGGCAGTGGCTCCCTGAGGCACAAACACACAAATCAATGTTCACATCAAATGTATCATCACACAGCCATACTGTAATGCCAGCCGGCTGTGAGCAGGGAGGTAAGCTAATGGAACATAATAAATTACATTGCAGCGAGCCTGCGAGTAGACACAGCAGTGGCATTAGCTGGATGCTATTTTCAGCATGCAAACACGCTCTCGTGGTACTGTTAATCTGCTGCTGGTTAGCAGGGGAAATGTTAGCATGCTAACACTAGCTAGTTGAAGTCAGACTGAAAGCAGTGTGGATATGTGCCTGCAACCAAAAGGTCTTTTTGAATATTGTCAGGGTCATAATAAAGAGATCATATGTGAGATTTGTCACTTGGGCTAATTGGTTCCGATAATTGGTTATTCATTTAGTTGGTGTTTAAGTAGTGATTTGAGCATGTAAATTGCAATGTAAATGTTGCTGTGAGCTTTTGGACTCCAAGAGTTCCCCAAATCCACCCCAAGAGCCCTTTTGGGGGGTCTCATGGGTAAATTGGTTTTAATTCCACTTGCATTGTCTCTGCTGACAGGCAGGGGTTGATGACTTTGCTTTTGTGAGAATTACAGAAAGGTCCTCACGCATGCGCCGTCGCTTCTTTAATTTTGCACAGCACCACCCCCCACCCTGTCGTACCGTTAAAAAAGCAGTCTTAAATATTGCTCAGCTATGAAACTGATTTTGTCAATACTCAAATGTAAAAAAGAGTCGTTGTAATGTTAATAATGCCATGAATTTGAAATATTGGGGAAACACATCATTGGTGAATCAGATCAAAAAACATAATAACGTAACATTCACATGGTCACTGATGGGAACTATGGGGATTAGCCGCTGGCTCAAAACACTTTCTGCCATTCCTGCTTTGGAAAGTGAACTCAGTGACGTCGACATCCATTTTTAAAAACAGATCTTGGAACAAACTGTTCTCACTGTCTATGAATAATGAATTGTGGAGACGGAAATATACACAACACACACACACCTTCTTCAACACGCTGTCTGACTCAGTCCTACGGAGGTCCAGTGATTCATCCCCTTCTTCCTTTTCTCCATCTAGGGACAGAAAAGAGGTTTTTTTTTTCTCACAGCAGCCCACATGTGAGAGCACCCTGCTGTCATGTTTCACAGGAATTTGAAACTATGTACATCACTGCTGACTCAGGACTGACTGTAGTACACCAGCAACAGCATTTAGGTAACTGCTGACCAAAGGACACATACGAGTGTGTGTGTCTTACTCTTGCTGCTGTTCATCTGGTGACTGTCAAAGCCCCCGAATGTCTCCGCTCTCCTGGGCAGACAGACGGGTCCCACGCTGCCCCCTGCCGGGCTGACTGGAACACTGCACCCGGCTCCACCGACGCCGCTGTTGACTAAGCCGTGCAGGATCTCCACTGGAGGCACACGGGGAATATCAAACACAGTGTCAGGGTTCAACCTCTGGGACACAAGACAGCGCCATGTGACCCCAGAAGACCTTGCTCACCTTCCCTCAGGGCTTCCATCATGATTGGCTCCCCCTTTGTGACGTCGTCGGGTGTGGCCATGAACAACATCCGCTCTCTGACCGGTGGATTGGTATCGTCGGGGGCGGGACTAGAGTCCCCCAGGTCCCTGAAGATGTGGACCTTCTCCTCTAATAAAGAGATGATCTGCTCGTCTTTCCTTCGTAGAAGCTCTGGAACAAAACACAAAAGGCTGTATAAGTGACATGAAAACGAGGGCATCAAACAATCGAATATGAAATGTTTTTAAATCACAGTTGAAAACACATCTATTCAGACAAGCTTTTAATACGTAGCCTCCGACTGGACTGCTATTTTTATTTTTATATATATCTGAGGTTTTAATTACGGTTTTGTGGTTTTAACTGGAAAGCGTCTTATGCACCTTTTGGCTGTTGTAAGGCGCTCTACAAATAAAATTTGATTGATTGATTGATGATGTCACAGGTCAGGGGGGGGGGGTCACCTCGGATCTCCTTTGCTCTGCTCTCCTGCTGCCTCCTGTCCTCTTCTGTCTCACTGGGGACTCCCTCGTCCTCGTCTTTCTCCCTGTAGACACGCAAACACTATGAAGCTCAAATATGACCAGACAAGTTTTATTCTGGGCCAGAAGGAACCGGAGAGCTCATTGAAAGACACTGTGCCACTTACAGAGCGTTAATATGTCCCTGCTGGGAGCATCTTAACAACCTCACAGGTTTGTGAAGCTTTCTGTCTACGTGTAAAACCATGTTTTAAAGGACAATAAAACTTGGGTCATCACTTCTGTTCTTTCAGAAACAACTCTTCTCGCTCACAACGTTACTGGTGTAAACAGTTCACAGTTGACATGCTAACCATATTGGTTTTATTCATTCTGTTCAGTTTGTACACCCATCATGTCAACATTATTGATATAATTAACTTTATTCCACGTATTTTTCACTGAATCTTTTAAACATTTTTCCCAAGACACAAGTGATTCTTTTGCTCGCCTAATGCTATCATACTGAGAGACCCACTGAAAGTCAACACAGAACAAAAAAAGAGTGTTGCGCGTCCTCACATGCAGTGCATGGCGTCCTGTATGATGGCTCTCCACGTGTTACGCTCCTCCTTGCTGCTGGCCAACACCTCCACCATCTCTGGTTTCTCTATTCCAGCTGTGATCAGAAAGAGACCTGCGGGAGAGACGCCACACTCACTCACTCCTCCATTTCCCCTCTGTTCACTGATTCACACCAACTCGATCGCAGGCTTATGTTGTATCAAACCAAGAAGAAGAAGAAGCCTGACCTCGCTCCTCGTTGGCCACTTCTCTGACTATCAGGTTCTGTAAAGAAATGACGGTGGAGCGCTGGTCCTGAGGGCAGAGAGCTCCACATCAGACTGAATCTTCTCTGTGAGAATGTATACACAGAGAAACAAACCGATGGAGGAGCTTACCAATGAGGCAAAGACATATTTCTGGTCTTTTTCTTGAAGAAAGATCAACACGTCCGACAGGAGCATGGCCTGGACGTCTGCAACACAAAAGAGGATGCAACATGCTGAGAGGCCTCTGGTTACCGGGGCCTTCCAGGCTTTCCTCTCGGAGGCGCCGCGTACCTTTGAGTCGCCCAGCTGAGTTCTTCAGCTGCAGCGCTCCGTCGTGCAGAAGCTTCCTCCCTCTGATCAGGTCCTCCTTAGCGAACATCTGGCCGCTTTTCATCCTCATGATGGACTTGCTGTCGGTGCGACTGGAAGATCATAAAAAACAGGCTTGCGATTATCCCCCGCCCACTGTGGACTCAAAGGTATAAGCTGATCCTGCTTCTTTACTTCATACAAAAGAACAAAGATTGCCATAGTATTGGCTGAGTGGAAGAGAGAAACCTGAAAAATAGGAATAAGTAGGAGAATATTTCCTGGCATAATCTGCTCTGGTGGTGATGCAAATCTCAAGTAGACATTTATTTATGGACTTCCTACAACGTCACTTTTGAACGTGAATTGTCAAAAAAAAGAATGAATAAAAGCTGTTGTGGATGTCCACGAGGCAATCAAGGGACGAAAAGAAAGAAGAAATCAAAATGAATGAGTGTCTGTTCTGACTCGCGTACCTGTACACCTCCCTCAGCTTCTGTTTCTTCTCCTGCTCGTTGACCTTGCTGTCCACAGCCTTGATCAGCTCCTTCACGCGGCGCAGAGCTTCACAGACACAGCCATGGTCTTCATCCGAGTCTGTGCGAACAGGAAGCACATGAAGCATGGACAACACAAAGGGCTCGCTGCTCCTCAGACCGACTCTGTTACAGGGCGAGTCCTAGGTCCGTACCTTTAGTGTGCTGCAGTATCCTCTGGATGAGAACGGGATATTTGGTGATCCTCTGGGTGATGAGCAGAATGCATTCTGGGATGCTGAGTCTTCGCACGATGCTGCTGCTCATCGTTCTCTGCATAGACCCAAAGGTGCCCAGAGGTGAGTAAACAGTTAAATCCTGTGCAGGGCGTCACACACGTGTACATGTGTAGAAGAGCGAGTGCCGACCTTGATGAATGCCTGGAAGCGTTTGTCTTTGGCGTGCAGGTCTTTGTAAAGATTGACGGCTTCGTTGTGGCGACTGCAGAACTTCCCGTAAACCTTCTTCATGCGATCAGCGCTGCAGCCTGAAAACTAAGTTTAAAACAATATGACAGATGTCAGATGATTTCTATTCCATTTTGACTTCTTTAAAAATGGAAATTTAAGGACATTACATTTCACAGGAATAGTTATTCATTTATTATCTAGGCTCAAGGATTGGTTCGAGTTGAGCGTCACACCTCACTGCAACCATTTGATATTGTGATATCTTTGATTGCAATGGTATTTGTTCTCAAGTTGCGCCAGAACGGTCTGGGAACTTTATTTATTCATTTATTTTGTGGGGACAATGCACACTAATCCACAGTTGCATTGTGTGTGAGCCAGGGAGGCCAATTTCTATCTGCTGTCCGCTATATAACACAACATGTAACAACTGTGGGGAGAGTTATGTGAATATTAACAAAAACAGGGTAGCGCTGAAACCGTCATCCTACGTCAGTATCAGTCTAGGAGTCAATTTCACAAATGATTAAAACCTGTATGTCTTAATTCCTCTCAGGAAGGGAGCTGGCACCAGCGCAGCATGTGGTCTCCTTCCTGCAGCCTCTCTAAGTCTCGCTCACCTGGTTGAGCAGCACGTCCCCGATGCTGAAGATGAGGAAGTTGTTGTTGTTTTGTCCCTCTGTTGATGAAGCTTTCTTTCTCTCCAGGAGCAGGGTGAGGAAATGTGTGTGCGTGTCCAACATGTCGTCCAAAACAGGGAAAATCTACAGGAGAAAAACTATCAATAGACTGGCTCTCCATGTGTGCATTTTCATGATGCTTTTGTCATTAATATTGCAGATACGCTTGTCCACAGGTGGCACTGCTCTTTGGTACGTCCGTCACCTTGTCCAGAGTTTGAGAGTCGAGCTGCAGCTCTTTCTGAAGACCTTTGTAGTAAACTTCAGACATGATCTTCAGTGTCCTCACATGGTGGAACTCTGTCTGGTACAACTCTGTGGAGAGAGGGGACTCTTATCTCTGTGTGTGGACAAGCTAGGCGCATTGACGCATGATTATGAAGACCATCCTTTTTACGTTACCATAGATGACGTCTTGTTTCTTGATTTCGTCTTTCTTTAACATTTTCAAGAACTTCTTATCCATTGTGCCGCTCCAAGAATCGGCTTCCAGATCTTTAGTGTCGCACTCAAACTCTCCCATCAGCTGGCTGTCCATCATCTCGGTACCTTCGCACACACACAAGGATGAGTCCACATCAGAGACTTTCTGTATATAAAAATGGAAGGCATGAACAGCATGAAATCAAAACATCCTCATCGCCCCCCGGTGGCTGCCTGCAGTACAGGTGATTAACTTCACCCCTTCCAACAGAAAAGAGAAAAAAATTAAAGGAAATATTAATAATGTTTTTTCCAACAGATGTTTCTGTCATTGAAGGATTTTTTTGATGCTGTGAGGATGGGACGGGGCATCATGACAGCTAAGGTATTAAGATATTAACATGGTTCACTGACCATGTCGCTAGTTAGCAACATTTCCCCTCATTTGGAAGAACCATTGGATTGCCAATTGCTTTCATTTGATCATAAATGTATGATTTCTCTATGATCAATACGCTTAGCTGTTACCGCAGCTACCGCAGTGCTAATGCAGCAGCTCGGTGGCTCTCATGTTAGCGAGCTGTGGACAAACTCGACTTGCGATTGGGTGAGGCGGGAGTGCGGGGGCGGGACCTGGATATGCCATGCCCAGCTCCATGATCACACCTTCCCGTCTGTCTCCACATGCAAGAGAGCGGTGCCTTTAACTGCAATATTTTGGATTATACATTGTACAGTGGAAGGAAATGCAGACGCGACATCCACTCATATCCACAGTCAGTTTTTCTACAAGTATTCACAGTGTGGGAGTACGCTACCTTCATCCGTGAGGGACTCAGTCGAGGCATTGACTTTGCCCCCCTTGTGCAGAGAGTCGGTGGACTGGGAAAGAAACTTCAAGCCTTTCAGTGAAACTTCGTCTAACCTACAGAGAACAAAACAGAATTCAATGAATGAGCACACCCAAATAATCTGTCAGGGCAGTTCCACTATAACACAGGCATTCGTATAAGTATCATGATAACATAGAGGGAGATCATGTTTACCATGGTAAATAAATAAACACTTTCAGCTGTGTATGTAGACGCGTGTGTCCATCTTTGTGAGGACCTGTTCTTAGAGCTGAAGAGTGAGGACAATTTGGGCAGTGAGAACACTTTAAGGTCTGCTTGAGGGCTCAGACTTGGCTTTAAGGGGCGGGTCACAATAAGATAAGGTTAAGGTAAGTTTTGGGGTCAGGCCTTTAGGAGTGATGGTTAAGTCTAAAAGCCAGGGAACGCTTTATGGCATTAACTGTCCCACAAAGAGAGGTACAGGGAGGTGTGTATGAGGTTTCTCACCCTGCTATGTTGCTGGTGGAGATGCTCTTTGCCAGGTTGCTGTGTGGATTGAAGAGATTGGGGTGTCTTCGTGGGAAAATCAAAGGGAGCTGGTCGTCAGGGCTGGTTGCTGTGGACCAGCGTTCCCGCGACAATGAGGAAGACGTGGAGGATACAGATGATGCTGAAGATGTGGCTGAACGGGAACATCAAAGTGCACATTCAGGACTCACTATACCAGCAGTCAAGATACACTTTGTATATCTTCAGTATAAAATAGTTTACATTTACTCCTCATGTTCACAGCTGACCCCGGAGCAGCTTCGGGCACCAGCAACTGCTGCTGCAAGCAAACACAGGACATCTTTAGAGGCAGTGTGGAAAACGTGTTTCCTGCTCCAACATGACACCATCACTAGTTGCTCATGTGAGTGTTAGACGTACCTTTGTTTTGCTCTTTGTACAGATGGGCAGACTTTCCCTGCAGCACTTATGTACATGGGCCCCACAGTCTGCAAACATCACATAACCATCATTAGAAACAGGCATTTTTCCACTTTTTGGACGAGTTGATTCAGCGCGTTGAAGGAAAGTGAGAAAAAAAACACATGGCCCATGACACAAGCGGCTCAATGAAGAAACTCTCTCCGTGGACCTGCTGGTACCCAAAGAGCCTCTGAGAAAACATGTTGGCACCAATTCCAGACGCGGTTTATTCGCCGCAGTTCTCCGTGGACCAGCTCATAGGGACTGTCTCCATATAATAAACACACAAACAGGCCAGGACCACAGCGAGTTCATATCTGCCCTGCTGATGGAAACTCGGGGAACCCCAGGGAGCAAAGCCTTTGCTTCAGATAAAAGAGGACGTCCGTGGAGAAAAAAATTGAAAAAAAGTCAGTGATATTTTTGGCATTATTGGGCAAAGATTCCACAATAACCCAACAGTGAGAGAAATCTAGATCCCTGGTCCTCCTCTTGGCTACCGTAAAGCCACATTCATACACACACTCTGCCAACGCTGCTCTAGTAACTATGACAATAACAACACACACAGAGGCCCACTTGAGTGATGCAACAGACTGTAAGACACGAAGAAACGCTGTCATCATACACACAACTTCCTGTGGGTTACTGCTCTTGAGGCCACCACAACTGTGACCATTGTGACACACGCCGTTTGTTCATATGTATGTCTACATCACCTCGAGATGGAGATTGAGATATTCTACACATGACTCGACCCTTTCAAGTGGAGGGTTGTCTAAAGGGAATCTGGCGCTCGGTAAGAAAACAACTTTTTTCCAAAGGCAACGGCAAAATCAACATCATATGAAAGTTGCCTGTAGTAAATGTTATGTTAAGACGCAACGAGGATGAAGAAGGGGACTTTATGTGGTTACTGTCTAGGATAATAACCTTTAGGAGGCTCTCTTCACAAACCCTGATAAGGCAGGTAAAGGGAAACAAGAGAGCCACCCGACTGGGAGACTCCTAAGGAGTAGGAGACAAGGAGGAGAGAAGGAGACGGAGCGAGCCTTACTGCTGCAAAGGAACGTTTCCTTGTTGTTCAGGAGTTTGCTGCAGTGCTGACAGGCCGTGGACGGAGAGGGACTGACTGGGAGGAAGAGGTGACCACTTGCACTCTTCTTTTCTCTCTCTTTACTCTCACGCTCCCGCTCGCCTTTCCGCTCCTTCTCCTGCACACAAGAAAGATGGAAATCAATAAAAAAACATTCTGGTCTACTTTTGTTGTTGAAATAACTCATCCATAATATACATTTTTTTGTCATCAAAATCCTTTCAATTGAAGGGGTTTTCTATTTAATTTCACAGACCTACATTTGTTATATTCCTTGAAATGGTCCAGCGTCTGTGGACTGTAAGAAGTTATTAACCAAGTTGTGGACCTGATGGTGAATACTGACAGGCCGTCTTCTCAGCTCATGAGAGTTAACTTTGGTTGAGTACTATGTCGTATTTTGCTATTACTTCGCTCCACCATCTCACCAGAGATGAGGGTCTTTCCATGTAGACTTTGTTGCTCATCATTCATACCCTCAAGGATAGTTCACTATCGGACTCCCTCAACGCCTTTCTGATGTTAGAATGGAGCAGACTTTGTAACCTTTCATTAAAGTGATTCGTGGGCGCTGTGGTTGGGTCAACTGGGTCCTAACGGTGAGAGACCTGCAAGCATTCTGAACAGGGCTTCAAGCAATGGTCCTTACGCCTTATTGCACCTGTGGCCCACCCTCTGCAGACTTATTAAAAGACACTGTATCTCCTGCGAATCACTGGATTGCTCCATTTTTTATCTTCACCATCATCATCACTGCTGCAGCCTTCTACCAAACACGCATTTAATACTTTTCATTCAACTCCTGGAAACACCCATACACAATGAATCTTTCCCCAATACGACGAGCAGGTCCAAATGAGCTGGCCTTAAGTCCTTTACATGTACCCCAAAAGTCTGACACACTGTCTGACACACTGACACACACATCTTACCTCTTCCGATTTGTTTTTTCCTCTCCACCTCACAGACATAGTGAGCCTCCTATGAGGCATGGCTTTAACTGTCCTCGCGTGTCCTTCTCCTGTCCCCCTCGTCTCTGGCTGTCTGCCTCTCTTCTTCTAATCCACAGAAGACTCCTGCTCTCTGGGTTTCTTTCTCTGTCTGAGCATTCTGTCGTCATCGTCTTTAGGATTTAGCAATTTTGTGCAAGTTGCGATTGTCTGATTTTAAATAAGGAAGTGAGCTATCATCTAACAGCTGTGCAAATGCGCACACACACAAGTTCCTCTTTCACGGTTTGACTTGAAGACTCCTACAGAATTGTTGTCATCTTAAAAAGGCATTCTAGTAGTCATTGTGTTTGTCCTCTAGTCTAATCCAAGCAGTGCACTGTTATGGAAGATAAGCACTTGTTTAACAACCACTTGTGTGATGTGTCGTCATGGGAAAATATATTGTTACTTCCCCAGCTGTGGTGTGAATCACAAGAATCACATGTGCGTTCACACGGATGTAACTAGTTGTACGTGTTCTCACCTTGCTTTTCTTGGTCATCTTGTTGCGGATGTAGCTAAACGTCCGGCTGATTTTAGGTCCTCCTTTTGCCTCGGCTTCGCTCCGTAGAGGTCCCGGCTCCTCCTCGGAAATACTAACAGAGACAATCCGCTTTAACACACATACCAAAGACTACTCATTTGAAACTTATTGCATACTTTTTTGTAACGCTGATGTAGAGCAGTGTTCTCATTTTGTAAAAACTTGATCATTCAATCATTGTCGCTACTGGTGAATACTACAGTGCTCCTCCAAACACTAAAGTTTCTGTTCATAGCTAATGCAAATTCTCTCTATTGACTCAGAGTGGGACTTGTATAGAAGGGACAACCCAAAATTACTTATTCCCTCAGTAAACATTGAACAAAGATGAGTTCATGGTTTCAAGTTTTCTTCAATTCAGCATGATGTTCATTTAGTAACTGAGAGTTTTAGAGTCGAGGCTTTAGGGTGGGGCTACCCTTTGATTGACAGGTTGCCTGGTGTGGGAGCTTTAGTTCATGACAGGTAATTATAACCTCTTGGGTTGCCTGAAACGGTCAGTGTATTATTGTAGCTCCACCTTCTTTCGTCGGTCCTGGTTGCAAGAAACCAAGTTGACAACGGGACAAAAGCTGAACTGAGGGGGTCAAACCCCAGTCCACAAACCAATGGTGGACGTCCCTGTTACTAAATCCCCTTCTTAGAGAAGACGCAGAGACTTTTTATGAGTTTAAGTGGAAGTATGCAACACATCTGAGGAGGTCCATCACTTTCATGAAAATGAGACAACTGTGCTATCCCATTCTCTGCCAGTGCAGAGGTATGAAACAATCTCACTTTAATTATGTCACCATTTATTATTTATATTTTTTCAGGTGTTTCCACGTAAAAAGACTGTTCCCAACAACACAGTGAAACTCTTTTGGCCATATCAGTTTGCCTTCCTACCTGTATTCCAGGGACCCGGAGTTATTGGAGAATGCACTGACCCCTACAAGAGCAGACAAGACATCATCTGATCAGACACAGCTGCCACAACACGCCATGTTGCAGCATACATGTTCATACATGCCAGTATTCATGGACAAATTCACTATCAGAATTTGATCCAGTGACAACTCAAGTGCTGAGATAATGGCTGAATGATTAGGAAGTCGTTGAGTAAAAACACAGTTGACCATGGGAAACAAAGAGGGGAAGCTGTTTCAGGACTGTTTCCCCAGGAGGCGTCCGGGGTAGGGGACCGTATGTGGGGGTCATGGGGCATTAAGGTACTAGTGACAGGTGATAGAATGCGGGATATCAAACGGCAGTTTACAATAAATCTGATTCGCACACAATTTTAGTTGGTTTTGTTGGACGGTGTTACAGGACACCACACGGGCGAGACAAAGCGACACCACGTCTACATTCATCATACTTACTCCCTCCCTCCTCCTCCTCATCGCTGGAGGAGGAGCCAATAGCAAAGAAGCGTCTACTTTTAGGGAGGAGCGGAGAGATGCTGAGGGAGAAACGGATTCTGCGCTTTGATGAAGGAAATCTGCTCACTAAAGGGGCGGGGGGGGGGGCAACGGGATGCAGCGGGATGAACAACAGGGAAGCAGAAGAACAATTTTCCGCACAAGTTTAAAGAGCACAACTTCATGTAAAGTAAAAAGAGGCCGAAAGGGTCAATGGGGGCCATGAGGTAAAATAATGACTCACCATCTATATCGCGGGGACTGATGGCGACCATGGAGATGGATTTGGTGAGGGTTTGGTGATGGAACATAGCAGGGCAGCTGTTTGTCACTGACAGTACCTGATGTGATGGATTATATCGATATAGCATTAGATCCCCAGTTCAGTTACTGAACATACGGTGGATTTGTAATCTTGAGCAGGCAATACCTCTTGTACCACTACAAGCGCACACACACACAAACACACACACACACCTGGCCGCTCATGCTGCTTGCGTCTCCCTCCTGCTCCTCCTCGGTGAGGGAGACCAGCGAGCCTCTCTCCTGGCTGTCCAGGCGTGAACTCCTCATCGCGGCCCTCTCCTCCTGCTCGCCGAGGCTGGGGCAGTGAGCTCGCAGCGCGGCCTTCTCCACCTCCAGACCCTCCAGGCTGTAGCTGCATGGTAGGGGGTGCAGACACAACACTTGCATTTGACATCATGTCTACGCTGTGACCCCTGAGGGGAAACCTAAGATAGCACCGATGCGGATTACCTTCTGCTGCCTATTTGCTGCTGATCAGGGGGACGCAGGTTGGATGGACACCAGCTCATGCTGGACAAGCGGAGGGGTGAAGGGTGGATGAATATAGAGAGGGTGGATCAGATGTTTAATGTATGAATGCAGAATGATATTAAAGATGGTGGAGTCATGATGACAGATGCTCTCATGTACGTACATTTGCAAACGTTATCAGCTGTTATCAGCAGGCAACGCGCTGTGATACTTCACATTACGGCGTATTTATACAGCACATTACGAGTATTTAAACGGACCTCCTCTCTTTCGATCATGGATCAGACAAAAACAGCAAAAACTAAAGTTCAGTGACAACAAAGTCGATGTTACTTGTGCATCAGTGTGCATTGACTAGTGCGCTGTAGCGTTAGTACATGAGGCCCCTCAGTGGCCGATGCCTTGCATCGGTTAATGTAGTGTCTTTTGTGCCTTGGGTCTGCTTTAAAATAAAAGCTTTTTATTAACTAAATAACAGCGCTACTTTTATTGGGAACAGTTTATCAAAAAAGGTTTTAGTCATCGAATCAGCAGGGTTTTGCTAGCTGGTCTTACATTAAACCAGTGTGCTTACAGCGAAAGCAGCAAAAATAAAATTCTTAGAAATGAAATGTGTTCATCAACCTTTCACAGCTACCCGTTGCCCACAGAAAAGATCACAATCTGATCCGGCAGGTTGCATTAAAATGTCTTAAGTGGGAACACGTTTATGCAGACAAAGCAGAAACACATCATCAAATTTAGTTTGATGGATTGGGATGTGCTTTGAGCAAACAATAACCTGGTAACTGGATTCATGTTGCTTTAAATGACAGTGGGAAGATTCCTTTTGCATTTCTGAAGTCAAAAAGTCCCAAAAAATGTTTTCCTGTCATTGCATTTTCAGACAAAATGTTGAGACTAAACTAAAGATCAAACTCTTCCCGGGTGGAACATGAAGCGGGAAGGCATTCGCCTCACTATGGAGATAGAAGCCAGTGATCCCACTGATGGAAGTGATACAGATCCACCAGTGGATACCATGGTGGCTGTAGATGTTCCCGTGAGCAATATGGAACGACAAAGCGAGGAGAACGTCTTTTCTACCCTCACCCTAACCCACACCCTCTCTGTCATGCATTCTGTCCCTGGTCCCTGCATGAGTGTCTGTGTGGGGGGAAACACAGAGGCCAAACGTGGGCGTGCATGTGACGGAGGAAGCTGTACCTTCTCCGGTGGAGGGGCGGCTTGGCTCTCTGCCCCTCTCCTGGAAGACCTCTCAAAGAGCTGAGACAAGGGACAAGTGGACCGTCAGTGGACAGACGGCGATGGAGGTGTACTTCCATGCTAAAGCCACACAATTGTTGGATGTGAATAAACAAGTGTCCATGCAGGCCAGGTTCAACCTGTCCTCATACAGGTTAGGGTTAGTCCACAGTACTAGTGTGTCAGGTCTAGGAATAGGTTGTAAAATACCAAGATAGCTTCAAGAAAAGATCTTTGAGACTCTGAAATATTATGGACCTGGGGGGGCCGGTGTGTGACAGGGCCCCCAATAACGTGGATGACATACAGAGACATATCGCCATCTACGCATTACCGCACTATTATGAAACCCTACTCATGCAGTCAAACTGCAGCTTGTGTGCTTAAAACATCACATTTTGTGATTACTAGAATGGCAGGCTAGTTGATATTGGTATCATGTGACCATCGGCGTACATTTTTGTTTAATCTGGGTGGCGTCCAGGTTTCGTATGCGTTGTTAGTAATATGACATGAGGCGTATCTTTCCACACAAAGTGGAGAAGGTGAAGGAACAGACAGAATAGAGATAGAAGGACGATGCCGCTCAGACGCCCTGAGGGAGTTAAGAAGTTGTACTCCTCTTTTGAGATGGATCTGTTACCTGCGCTGTGCAACATCTACATGCGCGGCGGCATTGGTCCTGGTCGGCTCCCAGCTGTGGCGACGCAACGGAGACGAGGAGCACAGGGAGGCTCGCAGGACCGCGGAGGAGAGGGGATTCTCTGGAAGCTGGTCTTTTTTCTCTTCTTCTTCTGCTCCGCCTCCTTCCGTCCCTCCTTCTCGTCCTCCTCCTTGGATTGATATCAGAATACAAAACGATTAACGCATTTGCTTCTTTATGGCTTCATTCCCTATTAAACATAGACAGTAACAGGGGTTCATAGAGGGCACGTTAACCCTCGACGAGATGTGCCCCCACACGGGCCATTTCCAAAACAAGATCACAGCAAGTTCTCTAACATTTGAGTTAGTTACAGGTGTTCATTGCGTGATGTTTACTCATTATTACCCTCAGAACATAAGAGACAGAACTTGTGTGGAAGTCTTAGTACATGTAGAATTAAAGAGTAATTCATAAAACTACAGAAAGCATAATGAATAGCAGAATGGATCTTTAGGAGTTAGTTATTCAGATACGCTCATTTTAAATCACATTTAATAGTAAAGCTGACTGTTTTATGCATTTACATATTTGAACTGAAAGATTTATTCAAATGATAAATACATCACTTGAAAAGAAGACACATTCCAAAAACGGAAACTTGCAAAAGTAGGAACAAATGGCGTGTCTTACCTCTGTCTTCTGTTTTGGACTTCCAGCACAACCTGGAGCTCCGAGGGGTCACAGCGTCAGGTGCCCCCCCCGACACAGCCCCCTCATCATTGTTGGAGGTCCTGGAGACTCGAACCCCTCTATCCCTGTGTCCATTGAAAGGCGGAGGGTCTCTGGGCTGGAGGGGAAAACAAGACAGCTGATCAGAAGGATGAAGCCCTTAGACCAAACAACACGAGGTCCTTAAAAGAATGATACAAATATGCAGACTCTCGTGCCATCATTTCCTCTTTTAACGAGTCTGTTACACTGTGATCGGCAGGCATCTTTTGGACCTGTATTCGCTGCTGATTGGCTTTGACATCCAAAAGCAGAATGTAGACTCCTCTGTCTGCTTCTCTCGCAAATCGCCTCTTCCGTTTTCCAAAAGTTAGCTTCTATTTCTTCAGCGAGTGCGGCTGGTGACACTGTGGCTTCTAGTGGAAATGTCTTACAAAGTGCTGCGTTATATTTCTGGTATTCTCAGACTCAAGTGCTCCACATACACAGACTCCTCCCCTTACAATCCCTCCCAAAAGCTATTGCTTCGAAAGTTGAGTGCTCGGGGTCCGATTTCAAAGGATCCTCTAAGACATGGTTCTGTCGTCTCTGGAGTTGCAGGATTGTGAGAAAGGTCAGTGGAAAAAGGCCTCATCCAGAACCAGTGAGTCACACTGAGCTGTAGCATTCACCAACGTCTATATGTGGTGTAAAAATGCTCATCGCTCCCTGACCTACTGTGAGGACTCCGAGTTTGGGCCCGTGACCAGGTTTTCCTCCGCTTCCTGCCAAGCAGCGGAGAGGTAGAGGGTAACACTTGTCTCACCCAAACCTTTTTCCCCCCTTACCCTGGTGCATTTTTAGTATAGCGCAAAAGAAGAAAACCATCCAACAGCTCCTACCCAATATGCTTCTTACCTTTTTAAAGACACCGTCATCCAGTTCGGCGTTGACTTTCGCACCGTCTTTGTCTGTGTGCAGCAAACACACAGACACACAGTCCCCTCCGTCTGGAGAAACAGAAAGAGTAGGAAGGAGAAGAAACAAACACCTGGCCGGGTCAGTGATGGAAGCGAGAAAGGGAAATGTGTTTGTTGTGCAGTAGGTAATTGGATACTTGACGCCCGGTTGCTAAAGTGAGGTTACTCGTCTCCTGAGTGATGAATAATAAAGTCAAAGTAGTGTTGCTGTAGTCCAGTGGCTGCTTGGCCCACAGCAATATCAAGGCTTAAGTTATTGCACACTTAAACACACAAAAAAGCTTTTATGTGTGTTTAAGTGTGCAATATATTTACCACATTTTCTACTCTCACCTGGGCTTCACATTGACATTTCTTAGAAAAAACTGAATCAATTATATCACTTTCAAAAAACGGACACCGGTCCGTCGCTGCACCAATGATTTGAATTTAAATGACTAAATACCACCAGTGAGAAGCTATAAAAAAGGTAGTAGTTTAAGACTTTACCTGTACATGTTGACTCTGTGTTGGGTTGTGGACAGAAAACATCTCTCTCCCTCTGGATCTAAGGAAGAAAAGGATTGTAGAATAGTCATTTCTCTGATAAACACAACCAAGCTCATTTCATTCTTTGTTTATTCAATACATTTCACAAACCCAAACAACCATCTATACAGAACCCCTCATAAATATTATATAATCTCTTCATGTGACTGTGTTTGTCACAAAGTGGACGACTGTTCCACCCCCTGCAACCAGAGTCAGCAGCTTCCTGCGTAATATCACAGAAAACGTAGGAGGCCTTCTCAATGAGGCCTCTGTCAGCAACACACACGGCGACAACTATCGGAAACAATCATCCGCGGTAGCAGCTTTGTGCGGGTCGAGTGCCAGTACACTTAGAAAACACCTGTACTGTGGGCAATGTGCGCGTCTCCAGGACAAAAAGGGAGATAGAAGTGAGGTGGGACACTCGTGAGATAATCAGAAATGTGTGGATTCTACTGTCAAACTGTCACTCTTATTCTGAAGGAACACTCAAAACTAAAGGAGGGGTTGGACGTGAACAACCTGACATGTTTTAGAAGCAATGGATTTTAAATTCCCTCCTCCACTGGTCTGTTGTGCAACTCCTGTAGGCCGAGCCATCTGAATGACTTCATATTTAATTGTGCGACTGTTTAACCAGCCAGTGAGTCCTTTGTCCCCTTGTAATCCCGTCTCAATGGATCTGTTGTCTTGGCGCCACGTTGCTTGCTCTGTCTGTTATCAACATCTTGGGGGAACCACAGAAGAGCGACTCTCCAACAAGTAGGCGACAACGGGCGCTTTTGATCGAGCTCCACCAGAGCTGCCCATGCGTTGAATCCTCATTATAGGATGGCTTCTTCCCATTTCATTTCCTCAATGTCCTCTAATCATGGCGGTTTTCTTTGACCTTTTCTCATGAGATGATCCAGATGTGTAAATATCTGCATATATGTTGCAGGTTAAATCAAAAACAAAATGGTTGCTTTAAATTAAATGATTATCCCTTTGGATTTAGCTACTATAACAAATGTAATGAGCTATTCGGTAAACTATAGTCAAGCAGCTTGCACTGATTATTGAATAAATGATAACTGAACTGATATGCAGACGCCCCACACACTTTTGTTTGTGGAAATACTTGATATAAGGTGCAGCATCCCCTTTACATGTTACAATGTTGGACTGGGTCATATTTTATGAGCCAGTTTCCTAGAATAGGATTAGGATTATTAGCTTTAAAAGAGTTCCTGGTGCATTAATGTAAACAGCGAGAAACTCCTGTTTCTCATCAGATGAAGAAGTTAAACATCAGTCAATGTGGTACTGCAGGGTGTTCCCTGAATGACACACACAGTATTACAGCAAGGTGCTAAAGAAGCCAAAATAACAACATGTACAGGACAGTGATCTGAAGTGTGTTCCAAGCCGTGTTATGCAACCATTTACTTGTCCCTTACTTGCCAGGAAGACGTGCCTGGGCTGGTATTTAGCAGTGAGCTTTACTGACAGAGCACACTGAAGAGGAGTCTTTCAAAATGGAGTTCTGCACAAACCGTATCACACAATAAATATGGTGATCGTCAACATTTTTTCTTGTTTTTACGTTTTAAAAGTCTTCCTGTGATACCAGTTAATGTAAGACAAGCAGCATGTTTGGCTGAGCATGGACATACTGACCACGGAAACAAAAACTGCCTCCAATGAACTCAACAAGGATTCAAGTACATATCTTTTGCACAGAACTGTCAAAGTGTGAAGATCACTTGATGGTTAAAGTGAGCCAGCAATAACTCAGTTTGTTTATTGTGTAAAAGCCTAAATGGTAAATCATGTGTCTTCAGACTCATTATGTATATAGGTGTGCCTCAGTGTGACACGTACAATGAGAAGCTGTCCAAAACCCTCAAAAGGCACAATCAGACATGAGAGACCTAAAATCACATGTGTGCCGCGGTGTTAAAGAGAGGAGGCATAAACAGCGTGGTGAAATCCTCCAGATGAAGGGAGACACCACTCATCAGGTCTCTGCTGCTGCAGTGGGTGGGGCCAATCATCTCTGTATCGTCCACGAGGCGACCTCCGCTTCTTGGGTTCTCTGTACTGAGCAGCAGAACCTTTGGTCATGTTGTATAACGGTCTATGAGAAAATAGAATCTCAATGTCTAGTTAAAGTCTTCTTCTGTACAGCATGGGCCAACTGTGATTGACAGGTTAATGCTCAAACTATGTTTGGACAGATATTGAAGAAAAACCTGATATTTTATAGCCTGATATTTTGCTACAATACCTGTATAACGAAATAGAAAGTGAACAAAAGGTCAAAATGGACGTCTCCATATCGGTTCAATGTTCTGTCAAAAGTGTAAGACATCAGCATTAAATCAGACATGTGAGACCTTTTATTTGGTTTTGATGTTTTTCAAGGTCCTTTCAAACTGTTGTATTAAATATTCAAACAAACAATCTATATTGCTTATGTGCTCACTCACTCACGAGACACCACCCCCCCCCCCCCCCCCCTCCCCCCCCCACACACACACACACACCTACCTTAATCAGCACCACATCCACAGTCCTCTCTCCCTTGGCACAGAAGCTGTACCTCCGCCTGTGTCTCTCATACATGCCGCCGACGTGTTAACACAAGACCATTTTCCCCGGATGAATCGTGAACTGTAGCCCACCTCTCTGTGAGCCGCCTCTCCTTTCTCTCTTGAACACCACAACTCAGTCAGGGGAAAACAGCGCATGAATAAGAGCGGCTGAGGGTGGAGTTCTCAGGGACAGAAAAATGAAAATATCCAACTGGTTTCCAGAGCTGCGGCCTGCGGATTTTCTTCACGCCCCGAAAGAGCAGAAGAGACTGTTCACAAACAATTTGTTCAGCCACTAATGAAGCGACAGCCGCTGAGAGCAACAGGTTCCAATCCGCCTCCAGCTGTGGCGTTGCATATCTTGAACAGGCCGCGTGACGTTTGAACCAAAATAAAAAGTCCTGCGTGTCCCCAGTTTGAGGTGTGTACTCCACGAGTCTACGTATCACCGTGTTCCTTTGCAGTCTGGGAAAATGAGCCCTCTCTGCCCACATCTGTTCAAAACCGTGGGCCCTCCCTCTTTCCCTCTCTCCGCCTTTTTTCCATCTCTCTCACACACACACACAAGCCCTTCCCTTAGTGAAACAGACTCCATCTCATCCATTTGGTAACTCGCGACTGCTCACCTCTCTCACTAACAAACACACACACACACACACTTGATTTACTTTCAAGTTTAAGGGAAAAACAAAAAGGAAGATGGAGGACTCTAAGAACGCTTCAATTAGAAAAATCAAGTTCACACATGTGGGAAATGACAAAGAAATAGTTCAACCCCCTTATTCATCCAAGTTTACTTCCGCTTCCACTTACATTATGGTTACAAATGAGCAATGTGCACCACGAGAACACGAGTTGATTCTATCAACAGTTTTGATTTAAACTAAACTCGCTGCCTTTACTTGAAGCCTTACAACAATGTGGGTGTCAAATAATTATATGTTTGAGATAATTGAGTCTCTTTGAGTAAAGAAAAGTAGTGGGTGAGACATCCTCAGCTTAAGTCATAATATGCATTTATTCGGTGTCTCTGACTTCCAAAGTTTTGTCAGTTTTGAAACTATAGTTCCCATCATGCTTTGGGTCTTAAACAACCAAATTACAACTGACAAGTGGAAACGCTCAGCTCCATCTGTAACCGATCAGTGGCACACAAATACTGTAACCATGGTAACGGCTGTACCCCATCCAGCTGTGACATGCAGAGAGAGAGAGAGAGAGAGAGACACATGTGAAAGAGGTTATATCCGCTCTGACCACAAGGAGGCAGCAAAGGACAGACACTCACACCTCTGACCTTGCTCAACAAAACTAAGAGCAGGACCATGCAGTCTCCATAGGTGGACAGCCAAAAACCAAAAAGTCACTATTTCAAAGCACTTCGCTTGACTTCGACGCGAACCGTCATGAGGAAATGTCAGGGGCGATGGAGCAGCGTGGTGCGCTGGGAGCTGCATGTCAAATTGTCCCTGAGGAAGACACCTAACCCCTAATAGCCCCCCAGGCAAAATGTTATGCATGGGTTATAATGCAATGCAAGTCGCTTTGGATAAAAGTGTCAGCTAAATGACATGTAATGTAATAAAGGTAAAGACGACTAACAGCCCCCCCCCCCCCTCCTTTGACAGGATGCTTCGTGGTGTGTGAAGGAGACAAAGCAGAGCTCCTTCCTTCCTGCTGCTGACAAACATGCTACAGTAGAAACCAACAACTCTAGTGCAGCAATGAACCGGTTCAATATCAATATTTCCTTTGTTTAATATTCTAAATTCACCCATTCGGTTACACAGAGCTTTTAATAGTTTAACAAACTATCATGGGCCCAATTGTTGGGTATTTATGCATTGTTAAATTGACAATGAAAATGGGTTGGTTGACAATACTTATTTGTTACATGTAAATACACATAAGATCCAACAAAATGGTTGTGACAGTCTTTTCATATTCATCCACATGAATCGTATTGCTTCATGACGGTACGTATAATGTTCTATATTTCTGGAAGATTTTGGAATATTTCTGATTAAGGAGAGTAAATAGAAATAACTACGGCTGTTAACACATTCACTCATAAGATTGATTTATTTTAACGCAGTTAACGCAACTTTGTTTCCTTTCTGTGTGCGTTGACCCCGGAAACGAAACTGCAGGACGAGGACTTCATAGACACGTCAAACAGAAGGCTACTAGGCTACTTCCATCTCAACATCTACCCTGCAGAGGACCACCAGTGTGTCCCTAAAAGACGGCGGTGTGGAAAACATCCAGCCAAATGTGGGGACATAGTTGGCACTTCAAACACAGCCGTCACATGATGGAGATTTGAGGACAGCAACAAGCAGGAGTCGCTAGTTCCACATGTGCCTTTAAGGTTCCCATCCCTCCGACTGTGACCCGCTGCTCTGTGGGGCCAACTCCTGCGTCATTGGAAAACATTTATATGGTTTCAGAGGTGACCTCGGCCTGCTTTGATCTCACCTAAAAGGCCTGCAGGAGGATGTCATTGCAGCCTGGGCAGAATCATGGGAGCTGTGAGTCAGGCTTTCAGCTCCTGCTCTAATCTCAAGACTTCTCAATGGAAGTGGACTCTATCTTTGGGCCCATTCCCACGACTACCTGCCTTGCCCACTCTGAAGGATATATATTCACGCCCAAAAGGGTTTGACCATTGTTCAAGCTCATCGAAACAATCAGTGACAGGTAGGAGAGTGTGAGAATTAGTCAAAGGTTACAGGTAGAGACACATTCATTTTAGACCTTTACGTGTATACCCATCCTGTCTGAACTTTGTTCCTGAGCCTGTTTTGTGCTCACACTGAAGCCCCGCCTACTAAAATAATTGGGAGATGTAAAATGTAGAAAAGCTACACATTGATACATCACCAGCGCTTTATAAACATTTGGGTAGCCTGAGGCACACCATGGAATATACCTGACGAACTGTACACTGTTTCTTTGTACTTTCTTTGTTCTTTGCACTAACATTTGGGGTAAACTCACCTGCGGATCGTGCGTGGCGTCTGAGTCCCGCCTCGCCTCTTGCTGCTCCTTTTCGGCGGCTGTGGACGACAGTAAACATGAGTTCATCATTGAGTTGAACGTAACGTTTGCCAAAAAGAACATTTTTGAGCTACCTTCAGCATTTTTCTCCCAAGTGATCTGTAGTAGGTTCAGTTTGATGGAAGTTAGCGCGCTACGATGGTCAACTCTTTAATTGTCCTGCTATGCTCATTTTTAATGGGAATAGACTGTTCTTCTCCAGCCCCATTTCTGTTAAATACTGTAGAAGACGTAATAGCTTGTAAAACTCTGAGCTGCTTTAGAGGTGCCATCCGAGATGTGTTATCAAGTCGAACAATCAAAAATAAAATTACCAACGAAGTAGGGGAGTCAGAGAAAAGAGCTAATCTCTAAAAGCTAATGCGTTTGGATATGAATATCATGACGAAGAACCTGTTAGGGAGTTTCCTGCAGTCCTGGTGAGTCACAAATGCTTCTGGTTGGAATAATTAAGGGGTGAAATGGAAAGCTTGTCCCTGACCCAGCCAGGCACACAGGAAAATGCTGAAACGTTACAACAACCACATACAACAGAGTTCTTCTCTGGCTCCCTGTTTATAACTCACCAGCGTTTAATAAGCCTACCTTTGTTGCTTTTTGGCTTATCGAGGAGTCAGATATGCCCTTTTACAGGGTTCTCTCTTGAATCTCTTTTGTCAGCCTCAAGAGGAGATAAGCAGCTTTTTACCTATCGCAGACTAGTTCACAGGTTCATACGCCCTTTGGTCTCGTCTCCATCAACAGGAACAATCGACCAAAAGTGTTATTATGAGACATGTTCTGTACGAACTGTTTATTGCGCTTTCTTAGCAATGAATACTTTTTACACAGCATTAATCTGAGGTGGAAAGTAACGAATTACATTTACTCGCATTACTGTAATTGAGTAGTTTTTTTGTGTACTTCTACTTTTTAAAGTATTTTTTAAAATCTGTAATTTTACTTTTAGTTAAGTATTTTTTGTTTGAAGTATTGTACTTCGCTACATTTTAAATCATATCCGTTACTGAGTAAAAAAAAAATGCAAAGAAAAAAAATGCATAGAAAAAAAAGGCAAAGGAAAAAAAAATGGCGCCCAGGAAACTAAGGTCACTGCACTGATTGAGTGATGAGCGGGAGAACAAACGCGCTAAACAAGAATGATGGAGACGGACAAAACAGATGCAAACCCAGCTGAAATCGAATGAAAATACGAAGCGTACCCGCTAAACTGGAAGTACGTAGATTTTCACAGTAAGAATCAACGCAACCGTCTGTAATGACAGCGGTTACCAGGGTAACAAGAGGGGAAAAGTTCATTAACGGATATAAATAAATATTTCTGGTCCGACGGGATGTGTTAGCAGCAGTAGGTGACTACACTCGCTGCTCTTGGCTGATATTTATTGTCTACGTATTGTTTTGCTTCAGTGAGCAGAGCAGAGACGGTTTAAGGAGATCACAGAGTAAACGGTCCGCCACTGGAGCGCATACGCCAGCGCCACCCCCACTGCACCCCCCTGTCAGCCGTATCTGGCCCGAACCTGAAATGAGTTTGACTCAGTAACTTTTACTCTGAGTTTTTAGTGAGATACTTTTTACTTGAGTACATTTTTAGACTGGTAACTTTACTTGTACTTCAGTATAATTTTACTGGAGTAACAGTACTTTTGTTATTCTTTCCACCTCTGGCATTAATACATTTAGGGGCCTCTTAAGCTTATATCTAATACGTTGTATCACCTACAGTACGTGCCACACAACGTGTAACACTAAACAATTCAACATTCTATTTCTATATAAATGTAATTAATAAAATGATACAACATAATGTGAAACCGCAAATACCTTTTATGAAGCGTATGAGATCGCTAATGTCACCAGCAAGCTAGCATTAGCATAGACTAAGCAAAAAGGAACCAAATGCAAAAAGCTTACATTTATTTAACATACACCAGTGGCAGATATTAGTTTAAATTATTATTGTATTCCCTTACTGTATACGTTCAAATGATGGAGAAATATGAGGGTTATTGTTATTTGTCTTATTACAAGTCAATTTAACTGACACGTTCATCCAAAGCGCTTTAGCTTGTGGTTTTACATTTTGCCGCCTCCCACACAGCCGTACAGGCGCTCAGGACACGGTTCCAAGCGCACCCTCTACTCCATGCACCACCACTGTCCGCTTCCTCTTCTAAAAAACGGATGTTCTACCTACAGAGAGGTCTTTTGTCTGCATGTTATAGCGTGCCTCTAGAAGAGGAGGGAAGAGAGCTAAAGAAAAATGTATGCTATGATTTAGAATTACCATCATTAATGGGTAGGAACACAGGCCCGGCTAGACTCAAGCACGGAACCACTTCAGCACCTAAACAGAAACATGTGACTAATGTGGATCGCTGCCAACTCACAGAGAGGATGGGTCACTGAGTCAAAACCTTTTATCCTTGTTAGGACCCTCCAACCCAATTTTAAAGTCTTAACCCAGGAACTCAACCGCGCATTCGAGGACTGGCCAAAATGATCAAATTAAAACAAGATATATCAAAGGCCTCTGCCCACACATGCATGCGCAAAAACTAGAATGCACACTCGTATCCAACTGACACATGCAAACACACAGCACAACCATTTCTCAGTCCACCTCTAGTTTCACTGTCCACTGTTGAGTCCTGATGATATCATCTGGTTGCCTGGATACCGTGCCCCATACAAACAGTGGCCCCGGACCAACAGCAGTCTCTTCCTCTCGCTCTCTCTCTCTCTCTCTCTCTCTCTCTCTCTCTCTCTCTCACACACACTCACATTACTGACATTATACTAGTCATCTGTAGCCTGCTAGCGCAAGTTAACATGCAGGATAAATGTGTGAAGATGGTTTTAGTATTTGAAAGGAAAGGTTGTTCAAAAAGAACAAGTAGGTTTATTTTAGAATAAACAATGTAGTCATTTTTAGACAGTTAGCAGCTAGCACAGTGCTGTTTTTCAAAATAAAAGCACTGAATGTTTTATACATGTTGGTATGCTTGCCACAGACCTATGCTGATGGAGAAGAAAGCTCTAAAGGCTGCACTCAGACATGTTGCACTGGGATGAGTTTGGACACAAACTGTATGGAGAGTTATTTACCTGTTTGGGATGGGACGTCCACTGCGACCAGCTCCTTTCTTTCTTCCTCTTCCCTTTTTCTTTTATTCTTTTCTCTCTCCTTCCATCCGTCCACTGTATCCAGGGATTTCTCCAGCCCTTCAACTACACTGCCCACATGATCAGGGAGGTCAGGCTCGCTAACTTGGTTCGGGACTGTGCTGCTGTCAGCATCAAGTGGGAGAGCAGGGATCACCAGTGTGTCCGTTACTGACCGATGTAGGCCAGTCGCTGCCTTTAGGGGGACAGACGGTCCCTCTGGACCGGGATTGGTCCTGAGAGTCGAGTCACAGGAAGCAACAGGAAGTGAGGAGCTGCACGTTAGCAGCGAGATCTGAATCTCCTCTCCACATGGGGTTTCTCTCTGACCATCTAGCTGTGGGTCTCTCTCACCCAACGCATTAAAGGTGTGTGGACTGTCCAGCCTTTCTACGTCATCCCCAGCAGGTACAGTTGCTAAAGGGGGACTATCTTCTCCATGCAGTCTTGGCTGCACACCACTCTCTTGGGGGCCTCTATGCTCAGAAGCCTCTGGATGTTTGCATGGGTCTGCAACAGGACGTTGCGGCTGGATTTCTACCTGGAAGCGACCATGGCAGTCTTCCTCGCTCATAATGGTTTCATCGTTAACTTGGGTCAGGCTGTCTTCTTCTTCAGGTAGTAGATATCTACAGACTTTGTTTTGCATAGTTTCTGTTCGCATTTCCTCTTTCTGCAGAGTTTCTGCAAAAGCTAACAGGTCGAGTTTAACAGTATTGTTGCTGGTCAGCTGTTCTGTTGGTGGCCCAGTGTTACAATGCAATGCACCACAGTCAGACTGCACTGATATTTCAACATTAGCTTGTTCTTTCGAGGCAAACTGGTCCGTGAGTTGGAGGAAGTGCTGTGTAGGTGGGTTATCTTTCTCATCTGGTAGCAGTTGACAGTTTTCTTTGTCTATCAGCTGTGCAGGCTGAACAGCTTTGAGTGAATTGTGTGGCATCTGGTTTATTGGCTCTTGTCTCTCTGACTGATTGTCTGCTAACTGTTGGCTCAGCTCTATGCTAGCCATGGCTGATGCTATTGCTACCGTTACGATCGCTATTGCCGTGGCAACCATACCTTCGTTGTGGTCCTGCTCTTGGTCTATGGAAGAACATTCCTCGCAGCGCACCATCCCACTGTTATTCTCCCCACTCCTGCTCCTTTCGCTACCTGCTTCCTCTTCACCCAGCAGAGACTCTTTCCTCTTTTCCTCATGCTGCTGATCTGTGGGCCTCAGAGAGGAAAAACAATGCTCCAAATATCCCCTCGCAGTTGTCTTAGAGGTTGATTCCAGCATTTCAAGTGGTAAAACATCCTCCATGCCCTCAAACAGCAGACCCCGGGCTCCAGCAGGACACGCCGATCCTGTGGGATCCGCAGGTTTGTTTGACTCGACAGACTGTTCGTGTTGCGTTTTCTGTTCAGGAAATTCCGCAAGAGACGAGCCCTCTGTAGATTCTATGGGACCTGAAAGTTTGACAGGAAGTTCCTTTGGGCAGTTGGATTCCACCAAACCAGTCCGGTCCACGGATGCTACAGCATTACCAGCGAGCATTTGATCCTTGTTTATGAACAATTGCTTTGACTCCACTGCTTGGTGGACCAGCTGGTCCACCTCTGTGGGGTAAAGTATTTCATTTTCTACTGGATGAACAATTCCCTCCATATCTGCCTTTCGGATCTCCATTTGTAGGTCTGAAGCAGTGAAAATAGAGTCTGTGTCCCTACTGTCGTCCTCTGATAATTCCTTTGTTTCCAGAGTTTGTGTGGCATCTGGTCTCCCACACTCTGTCGAATTGAACTCCAGAGATGATTCACTAAGATCCGGGTTTGTGATGTCAGGTCCACGAGCGTCCCTGGTCTGGCCGGGCAGATGCATAGTGTCGCTGCTTGGAGTCTCTATGTCCACCTCTCCTGGTATATCCTTGGCTTCCAGCGCAGCGTTAAGGTCCGACACTTGTTCTCTCTGCGTCTTTATCTCTATCTGACTCTGAGACTCGATGCTGGAGCTGGAGCTAAGCTTGCCCTCTGCACCTTTCCTCCCCCTCTTCTTCCTCCTCCTTTTTCTGCCCTTTGCTCCTTTGTCTGCGCTCCCTTGGCTCTCTCCCTCCACTCCTTCTTCGATGTCTGCCGTTTCTGAACTCTTTCTGCTGTGAGTCGTATCTCTGCCACTTGCCTCCTCTCCGTCTCTCGCCACTCCTCTCTGCTTCCAATCTGGCCCTACTTCCTCCTCTCCCTGTGATCCGTGTACTTCCCGTCTTTGTGCACACGGCCCATGTGACAGCGCTGGCTGCGTTCCAGCAGCATGTGGCTGACTAAGAGCTGAAGACAGTCGGTGAGAACTTCGAGACTGTTCTAACAGCTGTGGAGAACTAAGACCAGAAGCCAGTGCTGCGCTCAAACCACATTCTTCCTGCTCTTTCATTACCTGCTCCAGCTGTTTGTGTTGTCTCTGATCTACCGTGTCACGGTCATACCAAACTGACTGGGAGTTTGCTTCCTCCCTGTCCCAGTCTTCATCGGCGGCCTTGTCCGGCTTTTCCCCCTGATACCAGACTGCTTTCGCAGCGGTTTCTGATCCCATTCTGCTTCCCAGCCAGCCTCCATCCCGCCACAGCACTCTCCGGGGTTTCCTCTCCGTGTCTGGGGACTTGGGGCCGTTGCTCCTGCCAGACCGACGACTGGAGTCCATGGTGTCAACTTGGCCCGGCTCGTCTTGGTCCGACTGGCTTTCCTGTTGATCCTGGGATTGCTCCTGACCCATGGCTGCTAAAAGGAGACACGATTAGATGAATGCCTGCAGAAGTTATTTTCTTTAAAGGGTTAGGTTCTGGTCCATTATTCTTTCAGCTTTGGCCATCATTGCTATCTAAGATAGAGGAGCGACAAGAAGCCAAACAAACCAACAGTTAACTTACACTCCTTCATTGCACCGATTAACTGTGTGAACACTTTTGTAAACCCCAAACTGTGACGGATATTTAAACCAAACTCTTTAAAATAAACAAAATAAATAAACTGTTAGTTCAAGAACTCTCATTTTTCCTTCCCCAAGTTGCTCCCCAAGCCAGGGGAGATCTTTTCCCAACCTTTACAATACCATGAATTCTCCCCAGATGTATTTTCCTCCTGACTGGCTTTTTAAACTTTTAGTATGCAGTGAATGTTTAGACCTTAATGTTGCCGCATCCCCAGAATGTCCACACATAACTCTGTGACTACCAACTTTTCCAATTAGGATTGATGCCTTAAAATAACAGACACATAACTAATGTAAAAGGTGTTTTTCAGCTCACTGCTTTGATTTTCCAGCTCATTAATCGTTTTTGGTTAATCTAATGCAGTGATTCTCAACTGGTGGGTTGCAACCCACTAGTGGGACCTGTTTTTAATGGGTCGTGGGCCTCTGCATTGGAAAATAAAAATTAGAATTTAAAAAAAAAAGAAATCACAAAAAAATTCACCCTGTGATTTTATTTTGAAGGGGCTTTTTTAATGCAGCGGACTGTTGTTTTTTTGCCGGCTTGTCTGTCCATGTTTTCAGCAGCGTGTGCCAGGTTGGGTCAAACCATTCTGATATGGGGGAGACATTGGGTTTTTAGGATAATTAAACATCCTGAATATAAATATAAAATTCAGCTTTGAATAAATTTGAGAAGTTGAGAATGTTCCTCGATTTGGGTCGCGGCTTGTCATTAAGGAGTGATGGTGGGTCCCGGAGCCAGACCAGTTGAGAACCACTGATCTAATGGATCTCATAAATTCTTATTTGCTGTGTCAAATGACAACGGTTTGCTAACTGTTTGTATAGGCAAACTTGAAGGATGAAAGGTTTTACATTGCTGACAAATAAATATTAAAAGCAGCATCCGGTTTTGCATTTAATAACGTTAAACATTTACATGAACTTCCTCCCACTGCAGGAGTGATCAGTGGAGCTAATTCTATAACCGAGCAGGGCTCAAAGTTCCAACTCAACGTCGAATGCTTCCCTCACAGCAGCTGTCAACATTCATACCATTCCACTCTACTTTTATAGCAAATTATTCAACCCGACTTGAAAAACATAGCCTATGTTTTGGCCCATGTCGCATCCACTAAAATGAGAGGGGAGCTTTCTCTGTGGGTGAAAACACACCTGTCTGTTTGTATTTTTGTTTTGTCTACATTGGTCAGTCTGAAGACCATCTTAGAACCAATCACTGCATAGATCGGCTTTAGGTCTGATGTTGATGAGGCTCCAAGGGGAGGGGCTATATTGTCGGGGATGTAAACAAGACTAACTGATCATTGTTTAGTCCGGTTAGCAACATGACATCCAGGAACTGGAGTTGGACAACGCTTTCGATTTTTCAAGAGTAACTCAAACTTTTGATTCTTGTTTAGCACAGATTCCGGTATTAGAAGAGTTACTCTGATATACTAACAATGACACAGGCAAAACAACACCAACTCAGTGTGCCTGTGCTTTCGTCTGCCCAGTCAATCTGCCTCTCCAATCACTAGTTGATTGTACTATTTAGGTAAAAGAGCAAGGGTGTAACCACGCAATCTTTGGGGGTGTTGTGTCCACCCCCCCAATATTGATAAAATATGTCAAATATATTTTCTCCTTTTATAAACCCTGGATGGATTTGTCTCTTGGCTCGTTGGTTCTCGCACACCGTTGCTGGGCATCTTTCTCTCCAACGTGCGCTCAATGAGCAACAAAGTGGACCAACTTCAGCTACTGCTGAGGAGAGACATTTCTACATCCTCCGTGTTGTGCTTCACGGAGACCTGGCTCTGTGGATCGATACCGGACTCCACGTTCCAGCTGGCAGGCAGCCAGCTGCTCAGAGCGGACCGAGACACGGAGCTCTACGGCAAGAAGGAATCTACTTCTACTCCAACAGCAGCTGGTGCAACAACAGTTTATTAAATGCCCAACCAGAGAGGAGAACACAAACGGGATCAATGTTGGATCACTTGCCCAATACCCCCTTAAAAAAAAAGATGGGGAAGGGTATTGAATGTCTAAACCATGGTTACGCCCTTGTAAAAGAGCCTCCAATTACTTTGGTTTCTGTGGTAGAAACTCTGCTTTGCAGTTTAAAAATAACACATTCATTGAATTAATCTGAAACTACTGGACCTACCTGTTCTCTCTGCGACCGATTCTTCAACGTCTTCTGCAGGGAAACACTTAGTGTCTCTCTGCTCTATCTTTGTCTTGGCAACCCGCTCACATGTCAGCAGGTCAACTTCCCACTTTTCTCCTTCCTGTTTTTCTATGATGGCGTCGGCGGGCAAGAACGCTGCTTTCCTGCCAGCGCACTTCCCATCAGCACCCGGTGTAGACACTGGCTTTGTGGGTAATAGAGTCTCCTCTGCTCTGTTGTGAGTTTTTGTGGCTCCGATCACAGATGCCGCCACTATGCCTGCCGGTGAAACGCTCTCATCCGTCTCTGCACTACTTCCTGTAGTTTTTGCGGGTCTGCGTGCCCTCCCTATACCGGCCTCTGTGGTGCTTCTGTTACTTCCTGGAGATTCAGCTGCAAGTCTTGCGGTTGTCGTAGTCCTCTTTCTGTTTTTCCTCCTTCGAGCAGCAGGAGAGTTGGCAGCCGGTGTGCCCTTCTGTTCTCCGCCAGCTTCCTGCCTCTGACAAAGAGGTCCACTGGTACCGGATGCGTGAGTGACAACAGCAGGGTCCTGCCCCTGTGCTCTCTCCTCCAGTGACCGAGGACGTCCCTGTTCCTCTATTGCTGTGCTGCAGGTTTCCGTGGTTACCGCAGACAGGCCGTTAGAGCAGGGCTGCATCCCACCGCCAGGGGTGGCCGGGTCACATGTCAGTGTGCGGGTGGCCGCACAGGCTGACTTTCCCTGAGAGAAGAATGAAGGCGGATGTCATTATACAACCTGCTCCACTAAATAGCACAACAACATCCAAGGATTTAAAAAACGAAATATAGTAAAAAGAATATCTATAGGGAGCTTGTCTGTTCTGGAGAAACTGATTATTTCAAGCCTGTTAGCTTTCTTTGCCTTTTTTCCCGATTTAGAAAACCAGATAATTGACATTTGTATATCTATAATCAGGAATATAAAGTAACAAAAGCGACGGTTTAGCTATTTTATTAATACTACTGACTTCACAATGTTATGTTGCAGTGGAAGAGTCAAACTGCTCTGAAGAGAAGAAAAATGACGCAATGACGCACATTTTTTAATTTTGAACCATTAATTCAAAATTCAAAAAATCTTTGGTAAGAATCATATAACACTCATGTGTAACAATATTTTCTTACCCCCCTAGTGGGAAACAGGATAAGATGATCTGTCTCTGAACTATACATGTTCCACAAAGCATGTATTGCATATTAAAATAAAGCTTGGTAATTCTTTTGATACAGCTTTTTGTTGTTAAGTCTCACCAGTATCTCTAAATAATAGGATTAGAAGAGGACAAAGCAACCCTCAGAATAGCAGACATGCAGCTGAGCTGGTATGCTAATGTCTGCAAAAGTGTGTGCTCACCTTGTCCTCCCTGTGCAGGTAGATACGCCTCCTCAGCTCCTCCACCTCCTCCCATACCACCTGTGTCTCTGCCGCCCCCTCCGTCCTATAGAGGCCCGGGAAGGTCAGGGTGTATGTACCGACGTTTGCGTGGTGCTGGAACAGCTGGCCATCCGCGTAAAGGTGCTGCTCCTCTGCTTGGACATTTAGGGACGTCTCGTACCTGCATTGACAAAAGAATACATCTGTCTACACAAACTGCTTTAACACGCACACAAAATGATCTCTCTTCTCACCTCAAAGTATCAAAGTTTGGACAAACATAAAACAAAATAAGGAGGAGCCGCCAAAATCAATACAAATATATAAGCAAAGTAGCGCAGATGCACAACCAAACATCACAATCCGACAAGTGCCAAACACAAGTGTGGGGGATGGCATCAGCCTTCTTTCTGAACTACGGACTCCTCCCACCACCTAAAGTCGGGCTCAGCTGAGCTGGTCCCAGCCGGTGGCTCACACCACATGTGGTTTGGATTCCCAGAGAGCGACGTGCTTGCAAACCGGTTCGTCTTCAAAGCGAGAGCGTCAGATCAACGATTAAAACAACGACAATGTAAACAACCTGGACATCAATTGTACCAAAATATTTATAACAAGAATTGGTTATCTCTAAAAAATATTTTATTTTTTTTGTTCATGAAGGGCCCAAAATGCCTGTGGGGACAGTGGGACAGAACTAAACCCTGGGGCACGTCGGGGTCTGAGCGGGTGGAGATTGGGATTGGCCCATACTTGTGTAGACATGACTCAGACCAACACTCCCCGAACATCTGTGTTTATGTCTCCCTCAGTCAGCAGCAGCTGGGTACTGTAGAACACCATTGTTCTCCAATTCTCCCCCCTCTATCTGTCCTCCACCCCCTTTACTTTTAGAGAAGGGATCTACTGACTCAGTTGCTGTGATGTCATCAGAGTGAGACAACGGATGTAAATGGAAAAGGGAGGGGAAAACAGGACGAAGAGTGAAAGGCTGTATCTTCTGTCAACAAGGAGGTGAGTCACCATCACTGCTACTACGCCAAGAACGCAACACACGCACACACACAATGGTTGTCATCATCATCACTCTTGGATTGTTGTGCCCTCAGGTGTTGGTGTATCGGATGGGTTGAATTTATGGATAAATAAATCCTAACAATTTAACGCAGCAAAATAGTTTGTAGGCAAGTTCTGGGTTCGCTGCTACCAATATATTAAAGACATTGGAGGGCTATCAACTTTTTTTTTAGTTGCATCAAGAAGCGACCTCTAGTCCCACCGTCCATCCATCAATATCCACTGCCACCCATGTTCAACAGTCCTAATAGCTGAACTCACGGCTTCAAAAAGTCAGTCCACAAGCCAGTGGATGGCGTCTCGGGGACCATGTAACACACAGCAGGGTTCTGCACACATTGTTTTGTTGCAAACAAGCGCTTGGTTCCTCTGTCAGGAAGTCTAACCGCAATAAACAATAGCTGCACTTTCAATGTTTTTATTGCAGTGTCCCTTACTATTAGAACATGGGGGTGCCCTCCCCCCTCTGTTTATTTTACTAACTCGTTAGAACACTAACGTCGGGTTGGCTGTCGGAGTTGCGTCGGGCAGTGGGGGGCTTCAGGCTTCTAACGTCACTGAAGGTGATAGACGGTAAGGCGCAGCTCACCTGTCTCCTTACGGGGTTGTTTGGTTTCATGAGACATGGGGAAATTTAAAAAAAAATACTTTCCGATTCCTTGTTGTACTTTGATAGTATAAAAGTACATCATATCAGGTTGCATTTATGTAACGCTAGTGTTCGAGTGTTAAGCAACCATCCAAAACACACTTTAAATCCCCTTTTCCACACTAACAGAAACGCTATCGTCACACTCCAATAACATTTAGTCAAAACAAACGCCGAGCCCCGAGTCCCTTGTTTGTTAGCCCGTAGTATGAAGAGCACTCACAGTGTGAAGAGCTCCGCCAGCTGCCGATGTCCTCTGCTCTCAGCCAGACGTGCTGCAGTCAGGCCCTGAGCGTCGGGCCTGCTCAGCGCCTCCCGGCCTCCCGGCTGCTGCAGGAGGAACGCCGCCACCGTCCTCAGGCCGTGGCTGGCTGCCAAGTGCAGCAGACTGGAGAGCTGCTGGCAGCGAGACGCAACTGCAGAGGGAGAGGAAACGCTTGACTCAACAGGTGAGGCAGAGCGAGGCGGAGGGAGAGAGGCAAGTGTGGCTTCTAATGTCCGTATCAGAAAACAAAGGTGTTAGGAGATGATACGATCTTTTTTTATCCCCTTTTTCAGGGGTCTGAATCAATAATTCAGAAGTTCTTTTTTCTCACTAAATGTTGAAATATCTTTAGCTTTTTGTCTATTAGAGACAAAGAGAAAAAAAACAAAAGTACCAGTCTGCAACCAATCAACATTCCATTAAGTGTTTCCTTCAGTTTGTTCTGCTGATTAGACGAGCTGATCATCACTAAATGCAATAAATGCCTGAGCCGCAAAGACAGGAGTAAGTGGACAATTTGACTATCTTTTGTGGAACAAATGACACAAACTTGATAAAGAACTGAAAGAATATATAGAAATGAAGTGTTTTGTGCATTCCAAGGCCTCTTTTCTGGGAGAAGGCTAAGAGCTGCCGTGTAGTCCTTGCTAAGTGAAAGCTAGTTAGCCTAGCTCGCTAATGCGAGTGCTTTATGGAAATGCTTGTGTCCAGCTAGCAGGAACTGCCTTTCTTTCACAGTTCTTCCAGAGAGCCAACAGGTGACATCTATGGTCCAGATGCTGCTGATCCAGCTAAACTTGAAGTGATAAAACATAGAGCGCACGTAAGTGAAGCAGCAATGGAGCGTTCGTGGGCGTCCTACTCACTGTTGCGGCTGTCCAGCAGTGTGGAGACCTCTGTGGCCCTGTGTGCGTCAGTGACCGCCATCTGTCCGTCCACAACTGGACCGGCCCTCTCGTGGGCTAGGGACAGGTGTTGCAGGGCCAGAGCCAGGTTCTGATCCAACCTCTCACACTCTTCCAATGGAATCTGCCACACAAACAAAATAAAAGCTGTTTGGACATTTTCATTTAATTGAAATCCAATTTGAGGATTTTGAAAACAAATTTCTGTGCCAACCAAAACATCAGCATGACAAACATTACATATTGTGTGTAATTCCAAAGTGAGTCAACATTTCATAGCCCCGAATGTCCCAACTTACCTGCTCATCATCAAATAGCAGGGCTTCCTGCGGGGCTTTGTTGTCGAGCAGGAAGTGGGCCATGTCCAGAGCCAAGTCCTACACACACACACACACACACACACAATGCTGGCATCATTGTTGTGAGGGACTCAAACTCACTTTAGAAAAATAGTTTTATCAGCTTTTCACTCTGGGTCATTCTTGCAGCAGAGAAATGTGGTGGGGTTTAGAACTTGAATGTGACACATACATCACACGAGCTGCAGCATGACCTGCTGACACAAGACAGGATGGATCCATGGACTCGCTGTAGCCTCAGTTTCCTATGCACAACTGACATTATTAGCCCTGGATTAACCGCAGTTCAGTCCATGCTACGTGCCTGCTCCACTTCATTTGACTCAGGCAACGCTGAGGATTACAAGAAGGCCAGAAATGACATGAGGAGATCCACCAGAGGAGCTGATAAGATAATACAGACTGAAGCTGGAGGGGTTCTACTCCACCGCAGTATCCCAACGCATGTGGCAAGGCCTTAAACACATCACAGGATACCAACAGGGGAGCAGGGGGGTTACAACCAATCAACCCACACTGCCAGATGAGCTGAACGCCTTCTGTGCCCGCTTCAAGGTCGCCACCAACCCACAGGAAGGGCTTTTGACCACAGAGCACACACTGAACTCACCACTCACAGTAACAACAGCAGAGGTGCGTATGGTTCAAAGGAAGGCATGCAGTCCAGACAGCATCTCCAGGTTGTGCCCTCAGGTGATCCTCTCATGTGCTGGCTGGTATTTACAACCTGTCACTAGCACAAGCTCATGTGCCCACCTTTTTCAAGTCCACCATCATTGTGAAATCCATGAAGATGGTCCTAGACACCGTGGACCCGCTGCAGTTTGCATATCGCCAGAACCACTCTACTGACGATGCAATGAACAACGTCCTCCACACAACCCTCAGCACTTAGAGAACAAGGACACCTATGCAAGACTCCTCTTCATAGACTTCAACTAAGCTTTCAATACAGTCATCCCACACAAACTCTCCGTAAACTGCTCACACCCCAATCAGTCACCTCCAGCACAAGAACTGTGAGTACCGGGACCCCCCAGGGCTGTGGACCGAGTCCTCTGCTGTACACCCTGTTCGAGTGAGAGTGTGTTGCCTCCAGGAAAACACCAGTAACATCAAGTTTGCTGATGATACCAAGGTCATTGGAATGATCACAGGTGGGGCTGAGGCAGCATTTAGAAGAGAGGTGGAGGAACTTGTGGCCTGGTGTCAAAATAGTAATCTCTCCCTGAATACAGACAAGACCAAGGAGATGATCAGCCACCCAAAGAGGTGCAGCACACACCTCTCTACTTTAGCGAGACTGAGGTGGAACGAGTGAAAACCTTAAAATAAATTCCTGGGAACTCACATCAGTGAGGACTTCGCCTGGTCTCACAACACACTCCAGGTCACCGAGAAGGCCCAGCAGAGGAAATTTGGTACGCAGACCAAAATTCTCAGCAACTTATAGAGAGGTTGAGAGCGTCCTCACCATCAATCACCCTCCAGCATGTGATTAGAACAACACAGGAGCAGCCTTCCCGTCACTACAGGACATTTACTCCACCAGGTCACCAGGAGAGCCCGTCATCAGGATGTCATCAGCCTCCTCATCAACTCCTGTCATCAGGCTGATGAGTCCAGAACCAAGAGTCTAGCAAGCAGCTTCTACCTGCAGGCCATCAGGGGGATGAACAGCTCGCTCACGAGACACCCCCCCCCTCACCACTGATAACATCCCCACACACACTTTTCAGCCTCCCATCTGCGCTCACTGGATCATCCGTAAGACCACCAACAATCATCCCACAGTCCGCTCCACGGGGATCACGTTCGGGTGTTTAGGTCGTCACAAATGCTGGGTTTCAGTTACCTGAATGAAGCAGAAGGTCTCCTGAGACAGGGTGGTGACGGGTCCATCGGGCCGGGCCTTACACAAGGTCACCAAGACCTGCTCACACACATCATGGGCTAAACACACACAGACACGGGGGAATTACTACTGTTTTTTTATGCAAAAACATTCCATAATAATCATCTAAACAGTTGAGGAAACAAGTGCCTGAGGTTAGCGACAGATTTAATGATATTTTCCAATTGAGTTTATATTAGTGGGGTTGGTATTACTTCTTATGACCCATTTTTCACAGTGCGGCTCGGTGAAATTCATCACGTCGAACCCAGACAGGATGGCGTTTGGTTTCCCAACATGGGGCTATTTGGGGGGACAGGGATAACAGCTTCTCCTTCCAAGACAGCAATGTTTGTTATGCTCCTTTTCAATTCATTGTTTTAGTCTCCCTGTATAAGGGCCCTCTCTCTGTGGCTACAACAGCTTTTTGGCTCCCTGGTGTCACTGAGTATTTTTGGGTCAAGCTCCCTTTCCAGGAAGTCGGTGAGCTTGGAACAGCCCCCTCTGCGTCTTTCCAAACCTGAAGGGTTTAACAACAGATCTTATGCGATCATATTTTGGTAACATAAGGACTTGTGGAACAGTAACTACACCCCGCCTAATAATCCTTCTCACGCTGCAATCTGGAGGTTTACTACAATCACAGCAGACCCCACCCTGTGCACACCTACCTCACCTAATACTGGCAGAAGTGTGAGGAGAAATTCACACTATGACTAACAGACGCTTGGTGACGAATCTGGAGAGATGCAGTCGGTAGTAAGGTGTGATATCTACCATAGATCTAGCTGTGTGGATGGTGGGCAGCGTGTTGACACAAATATAGAGTATATAGAGTATTAGTGCTAGTGTCGAAAAGAAACTTATCATCCTATGAAGAAAGAAAAAAGTAGGGCGATGAACTTTTAGGAGTAAATATAAGTCTAATCGAGCGGGTGTGCTGTACCTGGACACACAGCCTGCAGTGTGACGTGGCCGACTCGCAGTGTGCTGGTCAGATGTCTTTGGTTGGACCCTGAAAATAGAAGAAAAAAGTCGGCCTCCTCCTCTTTGTCCTCTTCTCCCTTGGCGTCTTCATCGTCAAGCTGAACTGTCAACACACACTCGCCCTGAGAGGACAGATAGGCAATAAAACACAACTTTATTCACACTCTGTGCACAAACATACAGTGCTTTCTTGTCAGTATGAATGAAACCTAATCCATCTGCACTATCAACACTGCCACGAAAGTTGCCACTTTAATTATTTAATCACCTTTTTTAAATGATTTTTTAAATGATAAGATTCATCAGCACAGAATAGACTTGTCTGACTGAAACTTGGCAGCTACCCAATAGCTACTCAACACCGACCCAAGAGTTGCAAGAAGTGGATGCTGGTCACCAGCTAGAGTGTCTTTGCTGGAAATATGGCTCAACTTTCCATGCGCAAGCCTTTGAAGATCATATTCGGACCTGTAAGTGAACACTAAACAAGCTCAACGACTACCATGTTACTCATCTGCCTGTGCTCTCACCCTAAAACATTGTCTCTCACCTTCCCCTCTGCTTAAAAAGGGCTAATAAAAAGACAGGTATCTTTCTTAAAACCCGTAAAATTAGTTTGAAAAAGAGTCCTCTAGACAGATTACAATACTTATCCTAAAAGGCCTATAATTTAGACCAAGTGAAAAGCTAAGTGTGGTTAAATGCTAGAGAATGAATGAAGTCATCTGTGGTTGTGCTGTGTGTGTGTGTGTGTGTGTGTGTGTGTGTGCGCGCGCGTTCGACTGTCCTCCCACCACGGTGAACAAGCAGAAACGCTCCAAGACTCATCTGATGACATCAACACAGCGCAAAATGATTCAGCATCAGAGACTGCGGAAAATTGAAGAGGAAGGTGACGAATCTAAATACAAAAAGGCGTGTGCCATCTGCACACAGGCTCCATGGAACAAACCGCTAACGTATAATTATCAATCACTGAGCCAACGAATGTCCTTGGTTTAGAATTGTCTTTCTGGAATCTCAAGATACGTAATAGTACCGGTTTGTCGTCACACTGTTTTTCCTGTTAAGCCTGATGATGGCGCTGTGGTCTCACTTTGACAATTAATAAAACACAGACCGGCAGCTCATTTCCCAGGTGTGTTTCCACAAACATTATAATGGGGGTGTGCCCCGACCCCCCCATTCTGCACACACAGGTGAGAAAATGTCAGTGTCCGTCCACCTGACCCCACCTAGCAATGATTTGACTCAATGTCTTACACAAATAAATTCAGTTTTCATTCTAGGAATAAATAGAATTAATCGTTAATCTTCACAATATGTTTTTTCCAATCACATAAGTCTATATCTTAGGTCACCTCTTTCTTATTATATCTACGTAATGAGCATTGTTGGTCAGGGAGCCCGAGATCAATGCTTTCTCTTGCTGTGCACGTGACCACAAAGAACTTCAACTTCTCTGTGTTACAGCTACCAGCTGTTTTGGGTACAGCAGGTATGTACTCAAGGGTAGAAAACTGAGCAGAGAGAAGAGTGTATATGCTTTATGCCTTGTGTGTGTCTGCTGTGAAACATGACACAGCACACACACACACACACACACACACACACACACACACACACACACACACACACACACACACACACACACACACACACACACACACACACACACACACACACACACACACACACACACACACGGTCACATAGACACAGACACTTCTGCTGAACATGCAGTTAAAAGCCTGCTAACAACCCCACCCACACAAACACGGGCTAACAATAGCACCCAGGAATGTTTCAGATCACACACATGCACACAGAGATCAGTTCTGTTACACTCCGTTAGACAGGGGTCACATTTCCCACGTGAGTAGTTACAGATGGTTTGGCTCTTTATGAATATGGAAACATTTGGGCTAGGTTAACATAGTCTGCCCGGCCCTGATGAGGACACACACCTCGTATAAGACATATTTGGTACATGGCATAGTTAAGTTACAGCGAGCCAGCACTAATGTGAAGAACATTGCTTGGAACCAAATAACCATTTGTTGATGTTGAATTTGTTTAGAAATACTTTTTTTACTTCAACCTTTTCACTCCCTGTATGCAACATTTTGAACATTTTTCAGCTTTGTTCCACCTGCTTCTGGAACATGTTATCTGTGACCAACGCTGCTCCATCACCAGTTTACAGAGCACTCGGGTGCAGGAGGGATCAATTTCTTTAAATTGCATCTGAGGGATGGAGGAGGCTCCCTGAAGGATTTCTAAGTATTTTTGCAAGTATTTTCCTCACCAGTAAACAGATAATAATCTCGTACAAAATGTACAAATGTATGTTTGTAGCTGTTGTAGCTTTTTGTTTTAATAAGTTCTACACTCCTGAACAAATCTGGGGGAAAACGTTACAATTCGCATTTCATGCTGATTGAAAGTAAGCAGGCTGTAAGTAGAGCTTCAAAATGCAAAAAGAAGAAACAAGAGTAAGACAAACAAATAAGAGGGAGCAGTTTATTGAAAACTGCAATCAAACTCAATCCAGAATTGAGTGTTCATTTTCTAACCCCAACAGAAAAACTTTATTCTATCTTCTCCAACCTCCTCCAACCCCTGAGTCCTCCTCCTCCCTCGTCCCTTCTTCCAGAAGACTTTTTAAAATAGCTCCTCCCCCTCTAACCCACCTCCTTCCACCTGTATCCCACAGACTTCACCTCTATCGCCCTCACTTCCCTCTTTCACCCCCGTGTCTCCTAACAAAGTTCTTACCTTAGTAACCTCTGCCCGTCCCACCACCTGTCCTCTAAACATTCACATTCACTCCTGACTTTCTTCCTTTCCTCACCGGTCTCATTAACAAAGCTCTGTTATCTGGCTGTTTTCCCACTCTTGAAGAAACCCACCCTCAACCCTTCTGAAGAAAACAACTACAGACCGGTCTCTCTTCTTTCCTTTCTGTCCAAAGCTATTAACTGTGCTCTCTTTAGCTGACCTCCGTAACAACCTCCTTGACCCCCACCAGTCAGGCTTCAAGGTGGGCCATTCCACAGAGATTGCTCTGCTTGCAGTCTCAGAGCCTCTCTCTCCTCCATCCTCATCCTTCTGGACCCTTCTGCAGCATTTAACACAGTTAACCACCAGATCCTTATCTCCTCCCTTTAGGAACTTAGTGTCTCAGGTTCTGCTCTCTCCCTTCTCTGATCCTACCTTGATTGCCACACCTACCGGGTAACTTGGAGAGGATCGGTGTCGGAACCTTGTCCTCTTACTTCTGGAGCTCCTCAGGGCTCCGTCCTGGGTCCCCTTCTCCATCTACACCAACTCTCTTGGCTCAGTCATTCACTCACATGGTTTCTCCTACCACAGATACGCCGATGACACCCAACTAATTATTTCCTTCCCTCACTCTGACACTCAGGTGGCGGCACGGATCTCTGCCAGTCTGACTGACATCTCTCAGTGGATGTCCGCTCACCACCTGAAGATCAATCCCGACAACACTGAACTACTTCTGTTCCCCGGAAAAGACTCTCCCACCCAAGACCTGACTGTTAACTCTGACTGTTAACGCCCACTCTGACTGCTAGGAACCTCAGTGTGACACTTGACTCCCTCTCTCTCTTCACTGGTTACCAGTGGCTTCCCACATGCACTTCAAAACATTGGTGCTCACGTAGCATGCTGTGAATGGATCAGTCTCCATCCAGGACATGGTCAAACCCCCCATCCCAACATCAAGCTGCTTGTTCCTCCCTCACCGAGAGCAAAACACTCGACTAGATCGCGAACAGATTGGAAAAATGCGCTAACTCTGAAGTATGCAAAAGTACAGACGAGAGTGGGAGAGGAATCACCGGGGGATCGCAGAGTAGCAGCCCTCCCCTTTGTGCCCCCCCCCCCTCCGTAGCGTCCCTTATTTTTCTGTACAAAAGGTGGCAACCCTAGCCTTGAACCACATACAGTTTTTCATTTGGTTGAATTTAATTTAAACCAACCAGGTCTATTCTATAAATAGGACTTTGTATTTCACTTAGCTGAGACTTACAATTGGTGTGTTTATTTTGTAATAGTCTCAACAAGAGTAAACATAAAGGTCACGCTAGCAGTTTTGTGAATGCTTGCTTTGAGCTAAATGCTAAAGCCAGCCTACTCACAAGGACAACAAGCTTTTGTTTGTCAAGCATAAGGCATAGTTTAGTATGGCATTTAGCTAAGACTTACAATTGGTTGGTTTATTTTAACTGATGACAGTTACAAGTTATTAGAATGACCCCTAGGGGAAATATCTGAACTAAAAACAATCCACCTCAACAGAGTTGTTGAGACGGTAGAAACGGTGGACCGTCTGCTATAGTAGAGAATAATTACTGCACATGTACCCCTAAACTGTCCCTGATACTTTTTTTTACTACTTGATTCGATACCCATCATATCAATTATTTTATCAGCAATAACAGGTGTTATTTTTTACCTTTGTAGCAGATCATTTTGTGATTATTTGTTTATGATGATGATGATGTGGATGAAGACAGATACTTACATAGACTGGAGCTTGTTGGGGATTTAGTTTCATGGCGATGGACTCTAGAAGAAAAAAAAGACAAGGGGGGGTAAGCATTTGTTCTACAGGAAGCAATATGTTAAAAGAGAAAGTTAGCGATAGATTCAACGTTCTGAAGTGGACCTCCACCATAAAAGGTGGTATATTTCAACACAGGGCAAATCTACAATGGCCTTCAGACACAAGTTGACCAGTGGCGGCTGGTGAATTTTATTGTAGGGGGGGCTAAATAAAGATTTTTTTTTTCACATACAAACGAAGCATTCTGGTACATTCTGACAAAATAATAAAGACAAAATAGAAAATTTTCTTACAAAGGCAAATGGGGGCAAGGAAAACTTTTTAACTTAATTTATTTGCCTTGTAGAATTTAGTAAGAGTAAGTGCAAATACATCAATAGAAATTGGGAATTATACACAAGTTAACATTCTAAAAAGTTAACAGAATGTGATTCTAAAATGGGTGAGTGTGTTACGGCCAATCTGTTGGTAATATCCCCGCCCCCCTCGCTCTCTTTGCTCATTGAAAATGCATTGAAGGCTCAATTTTCGAAAAAAAAGTTTTAACATGAAAGTCAACGGGAGAATGCTTGGGCAATTTTCCACGTCAATGAATTCGCCCCGAGAGAGGCGGGACTCGCCATTTGAAACGTGACCTGAATTTGACGAATCTGATTGGACAATGACAGATAATATGTCTAGAACATTGAAAACTACTTTTGCTGTGATAGAATTTGTTGAACACCCCCCCCCCCTCCCCCCCCTCTTTCTCCCAGTTGGTGGGGCGTTTGCAAGTCCCTCTAAACATAAGAGAAGTTGACCACTCGGCCAATAATGGTGCATAATGTCTACATCAAGCAAAGAGAATAGTATTTCCATAATAATAACTATACATTTTATTTTTTTGACCAGTGTCTCCACTAGTTGCCATAGTTTTGAGCTCTCAGGGCCACCATACTAAAAACACAAATAACTCTTTGCAACAACAGTTAGCGTTCCACACGGACGTTCCTCCTTCCATGAAAACAGGAGCCTGTTGGGCAGGTTAGATGTAGCGAATGCAACAAATCGACTCTCTTTACTGGTGTCAGTGTAGCCAAACCCTTCAACGTGTGCTGTAACCAAGACACTGATTTTAAGTTGCCACACCCCTTTCAAAAGGTGTTATCCTACTGATGTAAATTTGTCTGCATCTCTTTCCAACTTCTAGTATATGTGCAAGAGAGATCATATTTCAGATGTAACCCAGTAAAGAAAGTATTTTGTAATGAAGAACTTTTTTTCCATGATGATCTCAAACAACTCCTGCCCACCGACATAGACGTTCACATGTCAACAGCTCCGTATAAATACACTACCAGTCAAAAGCGTGGACACTTTCTCATGGAATTGAATGAGAAAATGTTTTAAACTTTTGACTGGTACCGTATATATCTGTGTTCCTTCGAAGTTACAGGCGCTTTAAACAGCTCACCATTGGCAGCAGCTGCTCTTATCTGTGACATTGGAGTATTTTTAAAAGTTCAGCCACAGTTAACAGCGGTCCGCGGAGACGCAGAATGAGATGTGTTATCTCATCGTGTGCATGAAGTCAGCAGCGAGTGTTCAAAGCACCCGGTTTCTAATTAACGCTACGTGTCGCTAGGACGTGTCGGGGTTGGAGGGTTGCTGGGGTCACTGATGTGGTCGGCCCATTCATGGACAGGAAACAGGAAATCGGAGGGAAACAAGGGAGCCTTACAAGTCCTAGTCACACACTCGACAGGGGACAACGAGCCCCTCTCACAGCGCACAGGCACACACATCGCATAGAGGAAGTCGAACGCGAGGGGGGACAGACCGATGCCTCTTTAGGCATGCGTCTATGTGGTTTAATTAAAAAGATGACAATCGAGTCAAACACAATGAGAGAACCACTGGTACTTTGCGTGTTAAACGACCATCATGTATTTACTCAACGTGGCCCAACTTCAGATGTATGAAATCCGTTGATTCCATGGCTCAGGAGGACAATCTCCAGACGGCAGGGAGCAGAGTTCTCCTCCAGGTCTCCGATGCAGGAAGACATTGCATTCTTTGCATGTCACAACATTCAAACTGCACAGCTGCTCCGCTGTTACATAAACTGCTTCACGAAAAAGTTGGTCAGCTGACGGTAGCAGAGGCTACAAACACCATCCATTGAACATACTGTGAGGACTTATTGTGGCAACACTTTTTTCTCCCAGGAACACACTAATGAATTCTGTTGTGTAGGCCTGTCGACAGTTACTAAATTGACCAGGGGGGAACTTACGGTTCGATCACAAATGATTACTTTTGGATAATGAACGTCGGGCTGTGTATCAGTTGCAACTCAAAGTACTCTTTGCTGAATTGTTCTTCAAAAAGAAAAGAAAAGGAACGATGATGAATGAAAAAAACACAATATAACCGGCTTAAAACCTCAGTGATGAGAGGAGGGATTGTAGTGCTCTGTAAACTCATGGACTTCTTTTCTCATCTCTACACAAGTCCCAGCAAAGAACAAAGGGTTTGAGGCAACACGTCTTCTGAGTGTTTGCACAAAGCAACGTCCCCGCACATACGAGGTATTGAGCGGCCTTATCACGCGGTGTCCATGAATATTCCAGTGTGCAACTAAAGCGGTGGGCTGACTGAACAGATGGACCCACAGTGCCCACTACGATCCTGAGCACTGAGCATCCCATTGTATAAGTGACACCACCACAGAGATAACTCTGTGTATGGAGTCTTCGGTTGGCATCCGCTGTGGATGTTTACCAGTTATTGATGACATTTCCCTGGCGACACCTTGTGGCTTTGAAATGCAGCCTGCAAACAGGAAACTCACATTTTGCATGTGGAGGTTGAGTCGCCAGAGGACATTAAGCAGGAGGCATTAAGGTGACTTAAGTTTACAGCGCCGGATCCTCTTGTCCTTCTGTCTGTCTGGCTGTGGAGTTAATCCTGCTACGTAGCCCACCCGGCCCCCTCATCCCTCAGCGGGGGTTCAATCGGCTTCTAAAGCCCACTTGTTGTCATTCAACACAGAATCCCTGACAAAGGCAGCTAAACAAAAGCAGTCACAGAGCCCCCTTCGAAATGCTTTCAAAAAAATGAAATAAAAAGAGGAAATGAGTAAGTTCTCCGTGTGTGGAGCATGAAGCCTCAATGAATTGGTATGATGAGGATGAGCATGATGTGAATCACATACTGCTCAGTCTCAATTTGGGTGTAAATGGACCATCGGTTGCTGGCACTTGGTGTAGGAAGCAACAGGAAGTAACCATGAGCACAGCGGCGGGGAGGGTGGCCCTCAATCCTCCATCCAGATAGTCTGAGATTCTGAGTCTGACGGTACAGGCTTAAAACACCCAGACGGAGATAACTGCTCCACAGCCTTCCTCCTGTCTCCTGTCTCCTGTCTACCAGTGCTGGTGTGGACAAACATTTGCACAGAGACACTTCAGATGCAATCTCGGCCTGGTCGGTATAAATAGGTCATTAGCACAGTCTAAACCCTCCAAAATAAAAGTCATGACCCCAGAACCGAGTAAACTGTGGCGTGTTACAGGAAGCTGCTGGAGGCCTTACCACACATGGCCAGCCCTCCTGAACTCGTGTGTGTGTGTCACTGAATGTCAGTGCTATGATGCGTGTGGAAGCAGAGCAGACTCAATAGAGCGTCGCGATAACAGGCCGAGGCCACTAAAGACAGCCCTGTCCATCGCCTGTGCTGATGGACAGGAGCTGAAGATAGCTTGAAGAGACGGAGGAGGAGGAGGAGCATTCTGGTTGCGATGGGGACGCCGGTGAAGATGCATTTGTTAAGCCCTTCTTCACTGAAGGAAAAAGAAAAGTAAGCAGAATTTACACACAGAAGCTTCACTGCTCCGTCAGCCATCTTCTGTTTTGGTGACCTTTCACCCCGAACGTTGTGACAGCAAGTATAGCTTGAGTAGCATTTCAAAGAAAGACACTTAAGAGACTTAACTGCTGACATTTTTGCTAGTTATTTTAAATGAAGGGACAGATGCCATCCTTATTTTAGATGAGATTCTATGACTTTATTCATTGAAGCAGTTAGGAAACATTTAAAACCCCAAAATCCTAAACTTTGCCCCAAACTGCCATAAGGCACGACATTTTGTTTGTCACATGTGATGTGTTAAAGGCACCGCACAAAACCCAGACGATAATGTATTTTTAAGGCTTCAGGGAGATGATAAACAGAGTACTTGGGGTAGGTTTTAAATATTCCGTATTAGTATCCAAGCATCTGTCTGGGCGTCAGATAAGGTAAAGAACCCACAGCTCCACTCTCCCTCAGAATCACACGAAGGCAGCTCAGCCACTTTTGTGCGAGAGGAGCAGCAACTACAGGCTATGTTTCCACAACTCGTTGTAATTATGTGTTATACAACTGAATGCTGACTCTGGCTGTTCTTTTTTAACAGAGCGGTACAGCGAGAGACTTGGGACTAACTCAGCTGGCCAGAAGCTATGTCTGGTATGGAAGGAATGAGACGGTGAAGGGGGGGGAGAAAGGGAGAGGACACAAGGAAGGACGGGGCAGAGAGGCCGATTCGCACCTCCAGCTCTCAGCATCGCTTGCTTCCGCCGGCTGCTCACCCAAGTGGTAATCACAACAAGCCAGGGCCACTCCACCACCACACAGGGTTCATGCCGCAGCCACCGATGCACAGCAGTTTATTCATGAGTGGCAAAAAATAAATAAAACTCTATTTCCTGTTTCCAAAACACACATGAAAAAAAAGTGTCAACGGTGGTAATACAAACATGAGAGAAGAACAACAGGGGTGGTAACCGAAAATGACAGGGGTGCAGGGGGGCTTCTTTGGGTTTTCTGTTTCACAGCAAGGATCCTAAAAAGTTGGAAAGTCTGTGGAATGATTTGGTGTATTTTAACAAAAGATAAATTGTTGAGGAAAAAAAAAAGCACCCGACGAATGATTTCTTTACGTGCTTCATTCCTGTATCCTTGACAACCACCGCGGTGCACCTCCTCACTCGATCAATCGGCCTGTTAGCCACGCTGGAAATGGGCTTTACTTTGATCACCAACATCCTGTGGTCTCACAGACGGACTGAGGTTAAATCGGCCAGCCGACACAACCTACAAATCCTCTACACAAGGGACTCAACCACTACACAGTTGGTTCTTTGATGCCAGTGTGAGCGTGGTTTCTCCCCTTGATGATCAAATCCTAGGCGGTTTTGAACCATTTGCCGCATCCTTGCCCAGGTATGTCATCCGTCCATAACCACAGAGGCCCCCTCCACACATAGTGTTGCTCCAGATCAGACCTGTTGACACACCATATGACAAAACTTCGCTCCCCCTACCCCCACTTTGGATTTTTGCAATGATGTCAAGGCACATGTTGTCTCAGAGGAACAAAGAGCAGATTCTAGACACCACACGGTGATCTAACGTTACAATATACACTCGTGGAGTCTTGTGTGCTGTATGTGTGCAAAAAAAGTCTTCCAGCCAGTTTTAGAAAGGACCTGTGTGATTTCAGAGCTGTCAGATTGGGTTTGTTAGCAGACAAAGGGGATGATCCCGGTCTTTTTTCTCGTCCTCTCTCTGGACTCACATGGTTTTTGTAGGACCAGTGTGTTGGAATAAGGGGGACATATGAGCAGGAGCAGGACATTCATAACTAAATTACGTGTCAAATGAGTCCTATGAACTTTCGGGGGGGTGAGGTTGAGGGGATTCATGAAGCCCAGAATGGACAAACTAAAAACTCTCGGGGGGCAGGCTTTTCCAATGTTCCGCTTTCCCTGAAGGCCACCACAGTTCATACAGTGCATTCTGCTTGTTGACATCTGCAGCCCCCCAGCCAGATAGGTCTAGATCCTCTGAACAGGACATCACTGCTGAGCCTAATAATCCCACATCACAAAGCCCTGATTACATTTACTATGTTATTGAGTATAGGCCAGGTGGCAGCTTCTGGTTATGAAGAGTTAAGCAAATGAGGAAGTGCTTTAAAACTTACATTTCTCTACTCACCCTTGGGGGCGACTCTTATATGTATAACAGACTATGAGAAAATGGGACTCCATTAAATCCCCCTGTAAACATTGTCAACATGAGTTCATAGTGTCAAAGTATTGATTTTCAATCAGGCATGATGTTGGCAGATATAGTAAACCATGGTCCATTTAGAGTAATATAGACCATTAAGCAGAGATTGTCCCTGCAATACCAGAGCCATATACGGGCTCTCCAGGTAACTTCTCCATGGGCCAGATACCGTCCCTTCAGTTCATAGGTTGGTAAAAAGCAAGCCAGCGAAGGACATATCACCAAACTCGAGGCTTCAAGGCAGCAGTCTTTGGCCGTAATAATGACCAAAGGCGTACATGCTGTAGACCTCATCCGTCACGTTCATTAGGCTCAACAATTCCTTCATTCAACAGCTCAGGATACTAGAAGTAGTTCCAGTAAGGCTTTTGTAGATGCTTCTTGCCCCGGGTATCTGTACCAGTCAATGCATGCAGTGTAAGTTCAACCCCGGCTCACAAAACCTCAGCAATATTATAGTCTGGAAAAATCCAACAAACAAGATTATAGAATAATAATAAAATGTTACTGGCATTCATTTTTAGTACATGATTATATGGTGTCAGATTGGTTCCTGATAAGCTATGTAATTCAGTACTAATGGTACTGAAAGATCTCTACTGTCAATATGCAGACAAATAAATGATAAACATACCGTGGAGCTGGCACTGCGACTTTTTACATAAGTTATATTATTATTTTTTGTAATAGTTACAAAACTGCTTATGGTGTTATTCATTTTCTTTTAGGCAGCCATCTTCAAAAGATAGAATGTTTGACTGCTGGCAGAAATAGATTGATATATTACTCATTTCTGACATTCAATGCATTAAACATTTTTTTTTACTTGAGCATAAACATTTAAATTGTATTTGTCGGCCGCGTAGGTATGCTGCTGTAAGAACAGTTGCCACAGCAGCAGTATAAGTTTGGTATGTTCCCTTCAAATCAAATCTTGAACACACTACAAGCTCAACGAGTTTTGACTGACTCAATAATGGGTGTACTGTTGCTTTCAGCTTTCCTGTGTGTGTGTGTGAGAGAGAGAGGGTGTGTTAACATTTGATAAGTTTGGTTGCTAGGGAGCAGGGGTGTGTATTTTTCAGGGATTATTATAATAAAAGCGTGGGAGCCACTGTTCCAGACAGTCTTTGTCACGTGTGACCGGTCGGGCTTTAGCTGCCACTCAACCACAGCGGCCTTTTTACCGACAGAAGTGTTTACGGGGAATGCAGCGATATGCCGAGCAATTACTGTTGCGCACGCACACGCGCACACACACACACACACACACACACACGATTAGTGGCATCCTTTTAGGGTGTGACTCATCACATCTCCCAGCAGTGCTGTGGGGCTAAGTGATTATGACTGGGATTAAAGATAGCTGCCAAGGGTGACATTTCTAAACAAAGAAGTCATATTTTACGATTCTTATGAATTTCTTTTTGCCTTGTCAAAAGAAATGTAGACGCAGAAGTATGTTCCAGCCTTAACTCGACCAGAGAAAAAAAAAGGAAACAGCATGTACAAGATGGTGATTATCAACTCACAAACAAATAGCATTTTACCTTTGGGGCTTTCACAAAGGAGGACCCAATGCCAATCCACTGCAGGTTTACACTCGGTGTAAACCTGCAGCTTTCACCATTGAGGCATTCTGACATGCAGGTCAATGTTGGAGGAAAGCTATCAGTAGAGATCAAAGACTTTCCGCGTGTGTTGAAAGGTAGTCAGAAGACCAATGTCGTCCCCCCCCGAGGCCACCCACTCTGAACCCTGAGGGACTTGCATCTAACTATCAGCTGTTAAATGGTAGTGTGAAGAGACTGTAAGGGCTTGAAATGGAGTAAATATGAATGGTACCGCCTTTCAAAACATCATCTTACCAAGTACCACGATTTGAACCTCTTCCAGGATGTTTCCACAAAGAATAACAGCGCGCCTCAAAGTCTCCGATTATTTGAGTGGATTGGCATTGGGTCTTTATCTTATCTTTATCAAGTTGCCATTTAAACGTTCCATGCTTGAAAAGTGAAGAAAAAAAAGGAAAGTCAAGTTTGTTTTACACATGTCATTCTCTAAATACAAATCCCTCCGCCCAATCTGACCTTCAAACTCGAACTTGCAAGAGTCATCCTTGATTTGAGGTTGGAGGAGCCGGTAGAAGTAAGTGGTCCAATCTCTCACCAACCAGAAACACTTGGAACCCGAAGGTGACCTCTGCAGTATGTCCAAGCTCTTTGTAACATTTCTTACAAAACCCTGTTGTTTGCCTCTACACAGGAATATGTAGTTACTTTCTAGCGTGTTTTTTACCACTGTACTTTGGTGTAAAGCTTATCACGGTGTGTTGTTGCTACAAATTGACCATTTGCTAAGCAAACACTGATAAATAAGTAGTTAAGTAGTAGCACTAGGGTTACCACCCGTCCCTTAAAATATGGAATCGTATTTAAGCATGAAATAGCGCGTCATGTTTTGAATCAATAAGGGACGGGGTTTTTCCGTGTTGTCTTCAATGCAGCATCACATGCAAATAATCCCACCCGAATTTCAGTTGCACCCGTCCCCTAACGTCCACACACACCCCCATCCCCGTCGGCCCGCATCGTCCGCCGCCACCCGTCGGCCGTCTGTACAAAAGGTGGAAACGCTAAGTACCACTGTTACTATCTTTGAATCCACAATAAAAAAAAACACTCAAACAAATTGATGTCAGTGCAGCCTTTGCTACAATGTGATTGGCACGTCCGCATTCCAAGGTGGGACTTAGCATAGGGTCACCTATATCTCACTTCTTGCGTTTAGAGGCCTGTTTGAGTCCCCGGGGTAACAACCTCCTGACTGAAACACAAAAGGAACCTGGACAGTGGCCAATGTGTTTCCAGACTTTGGAATGCCCCGCACATAAAGATTACACAAGAAAAACAGCCATTTCTTCCAAAAGACTCCGTCAACTACTAACGGCGGCAGTTTGAATCTTTATCATAGTCAATATCATAATGAATTATGTGTTTTTACGAGTATATAAACAATACTCAACATAATAAACAGACAATATTCAGAATGAATAATTATTCTATTCTGTCATAACTGGGTGAGGTAATGTTGGTGTAACATGACCACAGAATACAGATTTTTTCAGTGTGTCTCTCCTCGCGCAGCACTTACAAGGTGCGTTCAAACGCCCCGCAGACTTCCAGGGGCCCATCTCTGGTCAATTCGATATAAAGCATGTCACGTGTCTTTGACAAACACTGTATGCCAAAAACCCACAACCACAGAAGGTTAAAGTAAACCTGACTCGGACTCAGGGTTAGTTCGTCCACTGAAGTTGACGTGTCCCTGATGCAGACACAGCTGTGACCGTTGCAGAGTCAGACCTCTTGAAAAAGGACTAGTTCAACATCCCGTAGAACACACTCATTTGCCTTCTTTGCGAAGATGTGACCAGAAGATCTGTGCTGTTCTAGCGTAGCATAAATGAGATTAAAAATGAAAACCGGTTTATTTCCAAAGTATCCTACAACTCAAAAACTCAATTAGTGCTACAAAAACAAATGTAAAACTATTTGAGTAACATGCTGGGCTGTGCACAGCTTCATGTCTTCAGCTCAATGGGGGGGTGATGGTGCTGCATGGAGTAGCGTGGTGCACTGGGAGCGTAAGGTTGGCGGTTTGAATCCCGGCTGCTCCATGTGACATGTCAAAGTGTCCCTGAGCAAGACACCTAACCCCTAATTGCTTCTCAAGAAAAATGTAACACATACGTTATAATGCAATGTAAGTCGCTTTGGATAAAAGCGTCAGCTAAATGAAGTAATGTAATGACCACACTAACCTGTGGTCATTAAAAAATCCAGCATCTGCACTGTGGCTGACACTTCACAGCGGCACTGGACATATACAACTTCAATGCGTTTTTTTCAACCGCCCCCTCTCCAAAATAAATTGTATTTCTGTGAAGTTCTTGTGCAAGTGAACCTGTGACACTACCACTAAGTGCATGCTCTCTGCACTAGTTGGCAGGGCCAGACAGGTGAACAGCCAGTGCGACGTCACATTGGAAGGAACGCTGACCGATGCTAAACTGTATGAAAGCAAACGGACACATTGAGCTTGTGCTTGCTTTGTCTCTTCTGGACTACAGTAGAAACATGGGGTCAATATTCATTAGCATAGAATTCCTAGCAAATGGAAACTGAGTTATTTTTAGTTGATTATACACTAAAAGAATCACCTCTTCTCATAGATCCTTGAGATGTTTAAGAACCCCAATCTAGACTGTCTGTGCCAGTGTCCACATCAAATGAGAGGCCCCAATAAAGTATTTTCTTTGCAGCACCAGTCTCATCTTTTTCCGTTCTAATTGACTTTAAGGTGTAACCTTTATTATTGTTCGGTCTGAAACAGCGCGCCCAGTGACGGATGGTGTAGCAATATATTGAGATTTTTGGGAGGGGCTTTGAAATTCGGGAGTCTCCCGGAAAAATCGGGCGGGTTGACATGTCTGGTAGCGTCGCTAGCAGTCGCCCTCTGATGGGGTTCCTGTAGTAGCGTCACTAGCAGTCGCCCTCTGATGGGGTTCCTGTAGTAGCGTCGTTACCAGTCGCCCTCTGATTGGGTTCCTGTAGTAGCGTCGCTAGCAGTCGCCCTCTGATGGGGTTCCTGTAGTAGCGTCGTTACCAGTCGCCCTCTGATGGGGTTCCTGTAGTAGCGTCGTTACCAGTCGCCCTCTGATGGGGTTCCTGTAGTAGCGTCGCTAGCAGTCGCCCTCTGATGGGGTTCCTGTAGTAGCGTCGTTACCAGTCGCCCTCTGATGGGGTTCCTGTAGTAGCGTCGTTAGCAGTCGCCCTCTGATGGGGTTCCTGTAGTAGCGTCGTTACCAGTCGCCCTCTGATGGGGTTCCTGTAGTAGCGTCGCTAGCAGTCGCCCTCTGATGGGGTTCCTGTAGTAGCGTCGTTACCAGTCGCCCTCTGATGGGGTTCCTGCAGTAGCGTCGTTAGCAGTCGCCCTCTGATGGGGTTCCTGTAGTAGCGTCGTTACCAGTCTCCCTCTGATGGGGTTCCTGTAGTAGCGTCGTTAGCAGTCGCCCTCTGATGGGCTTCCTGTAGTAGCTTCGTTAGCAGTCGCCCTCTGATGGGGTTCCTGTAGTAGCGTCGTTAGCAGTCGCCCTCTGATGGGGTTCCTGTAGTAGCGTCGTTACCAGTCGCCCTCTGATGGGGTTCCTGTAGTAGCGTCGTTAGCAGTCGCCCTCTGATGGGGTTCCTGTATTAGCGTCGTTACCAGTCTCCCTCTGATGGGGTTCCTGCAGTAGCGTCGTTACCAGTCGCCCTCTGATGGGGTTCCTGTAGTAGCGTCGTTACCAGTCTCCCTCTGATGGGGTTCCTGCAGTAGCGTCGTTACCAGTCGCCCTCTGATGGGGTTCCTGTATTAGCGTCGTTAGCAGTCGCCGTCTCGCTTTTACAGGTTTTCCATGACCGTACAAACCCTGCTATATCAGATTACACGGTTTCTTGATTTTTTTGAAAATAATAAAAAGGGAGCAAAAGTTTTCAAGCACTGGTTTAAACAAACACCCATTTAAGATCAAAATATAAAAACCCTTTAATCTCTCAGTCTGTCTGGAGGACATATTGTCTGGATGCTTGGACTTGGAAAAGTCACTCTTCATTCTCTTACTTCCCATTCCCCTTTGAAACAGGAAAAACTGGTATGAATGGAATTGTGACCACGCTGACCAATCAGCTACACTGTACACGGAGACAGAAAAGGTTCAGTTATCGCTCTGCGATCTCGCTCACATATCTGCCTTGTGTCACCTTGTCAAAGAGCACCTCTGTTTCCTTTTCTGGATAAACCCGCTCTGATTCCATCATGTGCACAAAATAAAGACATAGAGGCTTGTTAAATGGACTCGTTCAGCCAAACAAACTAGTTTTTGTCCTCATGTTACCTCATCTGCATGAGTCGCTGTTTCAGCTCAGCTGTTGTTGTGTCTTTCTGTCCTGAACCTTTCCGTCCTTGTAATTGCATGAATGTGCCAGTGTGAGATAGCCTTTGGAGAGGATATGGACCGTACAATGTTCAAATACATTTCTCCTGTAGAATCATGCATCAGTTCTGTGTTCTATTGAACGATATATAGACAGGACGTAGGTCATTGTTAAATCATTGACAATTTGTTCACGACAGACGACAGATTGTTACGTCATCGACGTCCATGTAAGGACACAATATTTAATTTTTATTCAATTGATTTATGGTACAATCAATGGACATGAAGAACAGGGCATGAAGTTTGGATTGTGTTGTGTTGTGTTGATCTTTTTTTTTCTTTTATGCTTTTCACATTTTAATTAAATTTAATTCATTGCTTTTTTAATGGCTGTACTTGCATCATTCGATCATTATATCAGTGGCATAGATACATGACAGTTGTATTCTTTATCCTTCTTTATTTTTGGGACAGTATATCATCCCAAAAAATTAATTATTGTGCCAAGACTTCCAATCTTTTCCGTCTCTCTCACTCGTGTTTATGTTCTTAGCCAGAGTCAGTGTCCCAATTGTCACATTATCTTAAGAAACCAGTTTTGGGCTTGTGATAACATAAGTCGACCAGTAACGTGTTGCAATTTCAGCCGGTGACACAACAAACTAGTTTCACATGTAGATGCTGCAATAAAACCAGAACACTTTTCTAGGGCGGAGATGTGGTTTTGACATGTTTCACGTATTCTAACTGGATTTCACAAGTAACAGCTCATGTGAGAAGGAAAAACGCAGCTGAGTTCTGCGGCTGTCCACAGATAAAAGGTGAGTCAGAAATAACCGGCTCCAGCCACACGATTACGTTCTCATGCAACATTCTGTGCATAGTGTGTAGCGCCTAAAAATACTTGCACAGTGCAAATCCACTCAGGTCGTCTGTATTTGAGTTTGTAATACATTTCTATCTGGGAGAGGGAGGGGAGGAGGTTGAACAGGAATCGGTCTGGTTAAACTTCCATTGGAGAGATCAGAAGGTTTTGAAATAATTACAGGTTTTCCTAGGAAATGGTGGCAAGCGTAAAACAACATAAGACATTAGTCGCAACATCTGACAATTTCCATGGGGTGGCTTACGATTTCACTGGTGAAATCTTCCAAAAACACAAACAAGGGGAACCGTGTGTCGTCATCATCATCATCAGGAAAAAATACTTTTGTGTTTACCTTTAAGCTTATTTAATGTGCGAGTGGGAGCATATATATATATATATATATATATATACACACACACACACACACACACCTCTCGCCTACCTAGTCAACCTATTATGACGTCATCGAGTAATACGCTTATTTATATTAGTTAGTTATATTTATATTTATATTATTAGTTATATTATATTAGTTTAAGTAGCTAAAAATCACAGCTTTATGGCAACACCTGCGCGCGCACACGCAACTGTATTGTGTGCATTATCAAGAACAGACGTGAATAAAGGCCGTACTGCTGTGGGACTTCATTAGGAAACGTCATGTAGAATAGTACCAAACTGACGTAGAGTTGGACCGAGAGAAGAGGCGACGTAAAGAAAAGCCTTTTCTTGCCAAAGACTCGATGTTCGGAGCTGCAAAAAGTTGCAGAAAACCACAAAACTCAAGGGAAAGTTTCGTACCATTGGAGAATCCTCCCACACCGCACACAAAGTTGAAATCTAAGCACAAGCAGCTTGTGGCTATCTTCTTACCTTGCAGTGTTGACTCCACACTGAGATCACCCTCCTCAACTGCGTCCTTCGTCTTTTACGCGGAACACGCTCAGTTATCGGGAACTCTTCGGCTCAAATATCTCCTTTCGCTAAGTACAAAGCGCAGACGGTACTATTAAACAGTACCATTTTCTTTCACGTATAAGTCCTTTTTCATGTCGGGCGCTGGTTGGGGAGATACTGGGTCCATGCTGAGAGTCAGTCCCCGACATCAAGCTCGAGAGAGAGGAAACCCCGCATATCCGGTGATTCCTTTTCAAAATAAAACTCAGTGGTTCTTGTTGCGGACATGAAAGCAACGCGCCGCTTTGAATGAGCATCCTTTAGTGAACATGACATGACGGCGTTTTGATACTTTGTGTTATAACAGACAAGGTTACAGCTAAGGAAAAAACTTTGTATGAATCGCATTGTATGAATCTGCATTTATCTTCTGAGGCTTCAATTTAAATGTTTTGTAATAGTGTAAATTTAACATAAGGCGAGATTCTGTAGATTTGATTCATTTTCCCTTTTTGTGTTGCTGATGAATAGGTCTAGGCCAAGTCAAAATCTTAAAATTATGTCGTTTTTTCTGAATATTTTTTGTCGGCAATGTAGTAAATCAGTGTGCCACATTTGTGTGTTGTGTTCTCCACAAATGGATTTAGGATATAGCAGTATGACCTCTCGTGGTCCAAGGGGGAAAGTACATCTTCGAGCACCTACCTACGTATATACTATATAAAAGTTGTTCAGTTTTTTTATTTATTCACTTTTTAATAAATTGATAACAGACATTTCACAGTTCAAGTTTTCAAGTAACATTACTGGCATGCAGCTCAGCCCAACAATTCAACAAACATTGGGAATTCCATTAAAGTTTAATTGTATCTTCTAATTTGTATTCTATTATTACTTTAGTGTACGGTAATAATAAAGTAATAATAGAAAATTAGAAGATACAATTCAACTTAATGGAATGTTTGTTGAATTGTTGTGCTGAGCTGCATGCCAGTAAAGTACAGTATATATATAATATATATATATATATACTTTACAATTCAACAAACATTGAGTTGAATTGATCTTAGTTGAGAACGCAGTTAATGTTACGATTACTGAAGTCTCCTTGGAGAGAGATACATTTGAGACTCACTGAACTTTTAACAAAAATAAAAAGCACAATGTTCTGCTGTCGCATTCCATCACCTCCTTTAATCCGGTAGACAAATGCAGTGTTAGTAGTAGAACATCTACCGATATAAATATTATATTATAATATATAACAACAGCTTAGTTTATAAAAAAGCTTAAGTTACATGACATTGGAAACCAATGCGTGAAAACCAACTTCTCAGTTATAACTCTGTCATGTTGCCCCTCCTCCCACACCTGATTCCCTCCATGTAGGCCTTCTTATGAACATTGAAGGGGACATATTATGAAAACTCATGTGGCCTTCTGGCGCGTTCACCAACCCCCAAAGGCTGAAAGAAACAACTTCCTGTAATGAATTAATACTAACGAACACAACTGGTTTAGATGTTGTTTGTTGACGTCATCGTACCAAGGGGGAGTCCCTTACATGGCCTTGGCCCTCCCCCCAACATCACAAAGAATTTTACTTTGTCCGTGCAAACCGAGGTAAAATGCACAGACGGCTGTGCAGTCCTGCACAATTCTCTACAACGCGCCGCAGGATGAGAAGCACTCAAGACCAGGGCTTGACAATAGCACCCGGTTATTTCAGAATTCGGCTGTGGCGGGGAAAGCAGCCACTCTCATTAGCCAATTTAGTGGGTGGAGTTCTATATATCTCTGTCTATTTGTCTATTGTACTGTAAGGGACTGTCTTGTGTTTAAGAGAGTATCTCTCTTCAGTTTTGCTGTAGAGGGGCGAAGGCGGTTATTACTGTGTCATGAGCGTATCCTCCACGAGGCCAGAGCACTCGGTAAACCGACTACGGACCGGGACGTCGTCTCAGTTTATCTAGCCGACTGAATCCGCTTCAGAGCGTTCAAGGCATGCTTGGAAATGAAGACTTGTTTAACAGCAAAAGTGGAGGTCCAGTTGAGAATGGCTTGTTTATGATCCAGCCAAGAAAGTAATGTCTTGCACTGATTGTAGGACGTACGGGAGTGAATAGTTGAAGGGGGACATTTTTGTATTTGGGACAAGCAAGTGGAAACACTAAAGGACAATGAAGTTTCCGTTGGCCATTTCAAAAGCATTGCGACTAAACGGATAAGGGTAAGATCCCTGGTCCTCATGAAGTCGGCAGAGCTTTACAACCTTGCACCAGTAATATGCAGTGAGCTACCCTTTTTGTCTTTGTATTTATTAGTTTCACATACAAAATGAGCTTCACAAATCTATAACAGTTGAAGACTTGGTGACTGTACATATTTATAATGGTCATTTTCATTTGAAAGGATTGTAAATCTAATTTTTCAAGTAAATTGTAGCAAACTCATTTTAACCAAATTTTACTCAAACATGTCCCAACCACAGTTACTCTGGAAAACCACTAGCCACAGTGGCCGGTGAGCAGAATTGTTAGTATATTGTTTAATATCAAAGCATTTGAAGGTGTTAGGGTTCTAATTACAAATTTGGGTCTGTTATTGAGCATGATATGTCTCCCTTAACATTGGGATCATTTTATTATCAAGTTATTATTTTCATATTGGTAGTGTAAGATATTAAAAAATAAATTAATGACCAGGTTCATAAATTAACTATAAATAAAATGCATTTAGTGTACACCAAAATACAACCACGATTCTGGAGATATGTATTCAATAAGGTAATGGGAATGTTGTAAAACCACTGTAATTTTGAAACTATAATTGAAAAGAAAAATACCAATCTACAGTTATGATTGAGTCTCTCACACGTGACAGGAGGCAGTGAGTCTAAACTTCCACCTACAATTGTCAAAGTTTGGAAAAGCACCAAAAAAGTGAGATTTCAACACTTCTTTGAACCCCAAAATTTAACATTTTCTGTTATCCCAGTAGGACAGACTTTTGACTGTTGTGACCGAGTTTAAGCACATTTGTCTAAACTAAAGCTGCTTTCTTCTGTAGCTTGGTTACCTCAATAGACCGTCCATCATTAGCGTTACCTTGAAGTTAGATATGCCACTAAACATGTCGTAGATACATCTATATGACCCCTACTTGATACTGATCATAACGAACATGTACTGTATAACACCACTATATTTCATCCATAGGATGTCAGTGTCAGTCGCGGTTGGTGGATTTCTTTTCTAATTTCAGTAAACATCGCAGTTTGATTTATTGCAAAAAAAAGGTATCAAGCATGTATTATTACTTTGGAGTAAAAAATGTACCATTTATTCCAACAGTTTAACATTGTAAGGACGTCTTATTCATACAAATCTGTATTTTAATGATTTACAGTATATGATATACCATATTGCAACCCGGAATCAGGATTCAGGAAACATTTATTGCCATACTATGTCAGACATACAAGGAATTTGACTTGGCGGTTGGTGCATGACAGACATTTAGACATTGGACAACATAGTGCAAAGAATGAAATAAAATATAATGCTGTGGGTTAGTAATCTAAAGGTATGGGTTAGTTTAAAAATAAATGAATTATCGTTAAAAAATGTTTAAAAAATAAATTAAAAAGTAAAGTGCACCAGCGAACAGAAAGTGACAAGTGAAAGTGTTTGTGCATGTTGTGGAGTGTGAAGGTGCTGCCATGTTCTGTCTATGAGGGGGGGGCTTCCATTATGGCGTTTTGCCCAACTCTGAAGCAGAAAAGGACTAGTAAAGGTAAGAAGACAAGTGTTATCCCAACTGCTTCGGGCTTGACTTTGAACTGCTCCTGAGCAGTGTTAATTTTGGCAGCTATTTTTCATTTAGTCATAGTCTTTTAGACAAAAATGCATGTTAGTTTTAGTCACATTTAGTCATTTTAATTTAGTTTTAGTCTAGTTTTCCTCGACGAAAACTAATTTAGTCTAGTTTTAGTCACATTTAAAAGCCATATTAAACTCCTTTTCTTCCCTTCTCAGGCCCAAGGACCCTCTGTGTTGTGTCTACAAGTGCATAATAGTCTAGCTTACAGTACTTAGGTTGTCCAATAAATATCCCTCCTAGGATCGGTCTATAGCAGGGGTGGCAAACTTTTTGACTCGTGGGCCACAATGGGTTCTAAAATTTGACAGAGGGGCCAGGAACAAATGAATGAAGTGTTTGTGTGAGCTGAAATAAATGACATGTGAAAAATCATTACATGAAAGGATTTGGCTTTTAACAAGTAGCAAAGCATTTATTTGCAAGGATATTTAACACATTTGCAAGGGTGTAAAGCTCCGCCGACTTCATGAGAACCAGGAACCCTAACGCAACACTTTGTGTCTTTGTTTGTTTACTCGCGATGCTTTTGACATGCTTTTGACATTTAACGTCCTGCAATCAGTGCAATACATTATTTTTGGGGCTTGATCATGAACCAGCCATTCTCAACTGGACCCCCACTTTTTATTGAACAGTCTTTTCTTTCTCTCCTGTTTAATTTTTGGTTTCATGACCAGTTTCTCTTGTGTCTGTCCCCCCCGGTTTTCCTCCACCTGCTCTGTGCTGCCACATCCTTCACCAGCACTGTGCAGCTCTATCAACAGCCTCCACCTGTCACGTGTGCTCACGCGTTCTTTGTTGCTTAGTAACAAACGTACGGTGGTCGAGACGGTTAAACACCGTCTTCTCAAGATGTGGCGTGTGAACTGGACCCTGCAATGAGTTTATTATTTAGACGTTTTTGGAGAAGACTACCGTAAAGGACTGTCGCTGGCACCGTCGGCCGAGAAAACAAAGCAGCCAGGTCCGCATAAACATCTCTGCTGGCCGACCAGCCCGAGCTGTTAAACGGGTCTTCATCTCCACACACGTCTCTGGAGTTCCCTGGCTTTAGCCTGCTAATAGTTAGCTAAACTGAGACAGCTGAGCTAAACCAAGGAAGCACACTCACACTCACCTAAGTGTAAAATGAATGAAAAATGAACACCGCTCCTGAGCTGTCCTGTTGTTTGCAAGAACTTTCAGAAAAGCAACAAAAGCACCATTTACCTGTCAGGACGAAGAGCAGGACATATTCATTTGTCTATCACTATGTTATCGACAGGCCTTGTTTTCATAATTGAGGTTAATACAACTTTAATGGCAATGGGTGAAAACCTCGTAGCTGCTCATGGAGTAACAGGTTGACGGTGGAGATAGATAATCCTTCCACGACTCCCCCAGTCATATGGCTCAAGTGAAGTGTCACCTCAGGAAAGGCCTACTCAGTTCACCTCTTGCCCATCCCACTCTGATTATACTGTGTAACTACTACGGACAAATTGTGAAAGCTACGGGAATGTGGTGACACCTTTGACAAACAGGGAGACTCTGAACTGCAATCTAATTTGGACCTCTAAGAGGCAGCAACGTGCTGCTAGGCGTATTGTGTACTTGTAATGCTTAAGACGAAGAAGAGAAAGCATGTTTGCGACTGCGCACAGGCAGTGACGTCACGGTTTACGTTTCAAATACCACTTGAACCCGGGAAGGCTGCATTGAGGATAAACAAGTAAAATGTGAGGTGGTTCAATTAAGCCCAGTTATTGTCATTATTATTATTATTATTTTCACTTTGCATAGAAGCAGTCTAAGTGGGTTTGGGTCTCAGTCGGAAGGCATTTGCGTGTGTTGTTCATATGCCCAACACCGTGACGCTATCCGACAGCTAACCGTTAAAGCCTAGTTTATGCTCCGCGCTGTGCGTGAGATGTCCGCGTTAATTCTCCGACGTCTGGAGAAGAGCTAACGTTGTTGCCTCCGTCGTGTTTCCATGACTACGCCAAAGTGGCTTCACAATTGTGTTTTTTTACCGGGAAGTTCCATGATAAAGCAAGCAATGAAAGCTTTAGTTGTTCATTTGGTATGTAGGGACAAAACGGGGCGACATCAGTGCTCCGTTCCCATCCAGATGTTCGTAGTATGTGACCAGGTCCTGATGATGATCGATCTGGTCCACCCTCACTAGGTGTTTCAGATTGCATCACTACTGGTAACTGTATAGTTTCCTATAATTGAATCAACCCCGAGGTAGTTGGTACACTTACTGTTGTCTAATTTCTTGTCTGTTTCAATGAAATTCACCTTTCCAATAACTCTTTCCAATGTGCTGCTTGTATTGAGATGAATGAGTTGAGCTTGATGAGTGGGTTGGAGGACATCAGCCAACACATCCACGAGAGGATCTCCTCCTTATACCGCATGCTGGATCTGTCAGGCGTTGGTATGAAGCAGTGATTTTCTATAACATTTGCTTATTATTCTTATTACCCATTAAGATGTGTCGTTGTATTCTTTTTCCACTCCACGTGTAGAATTGCCTCAGAGGAAGGAACTTGGACAAGAATTTGGGGCACTCGAGAAGCTTCTGGAGGAGTTTGAAAAATGTGTTGATCGACAGAGAGAGAGGCTGAAGCAGCTCAAGGTAAAATGGAGGCCTCGATGTGTAGCTAACGTTGGGTTTTATTTATTTGCACAATTTTAATAATAACTTGAAAATGCATGTCCTGCTGAAAATGCGTTGGAATGCTAAAAGCAGAAATTAATTTTAGAAAATTGCTGAAAATACAGAAATGAGAAAAACTGAAAGGAATTTGAAAGAATTGAAAATAAATGAAGAAAAACATTTAAAAACATTGTTGAAAATACAGACATCAAAAAAGCTGAAATGTATTTAAACTAATTCCTGAAAATACAGAAATAGGAGAAGCTGAAATTAATTTCAATATATTTGCTGACAATACACGGATGAGAGGATTAAATGACATACAAAGAATTTCTAAAAGTACATACATGGCGGAAAACATACATAGCAGAAGCTCAATACGAAAATTTAAAAAACTGCTGAAAATGGCAGAAACTGAAAGTCGAGAAAGCTTAGAAAATTGAAAAATGTATTTATTGGTCGTAAGAAGTAAGAATCAGTTATTTATGTAATACTAGTAGGAGAGAAAACTAGAGACGGATGAAAGGAGAGGGGTAGAAATACAGAGAGAGAGAGAGAGGGGTAGGGAAAGAGACAGAGTGAGTGAGTGAGAAAGGGGGGTAGTTAAAGTATTAATAGCAGTAAAAATACTTGTAGTACAACTCTTAATACTATAAAAGTACTATAAGTTGGGAAGAGGCAGAAAGCCCAGTCATATTGCAATATTATGGAGCAATATAGAACTATAGAATAGCTCTATTCTTAAACATCTAAATAGCTGTATGTCATTTATCTCATCTACACAACAGCATGTCATTTCTGTCTCTACGTAGTTGTGCGTTTACACTGCTCTGCTCTAATTATTTTAACACAACATGCATTTTGAATGGGAAACACATTAATTGTGGTAAACAAAAAAAAGTATGTAGAGAATGGGACAGATTGTAAAATAAACTTGTTAGTGCTCTTTGGTGAACAGAATTCAACACACTAGTATATTCACTATTATAATTATAACAATTATAACCAAACACACATTATTTGTCGGATGCCTGATCAAAATAATGCTGACCTCAAATTCAAAAGGTTGGCTGTGACACATCTTTTAAATGAATGTATTTGCAGTGTACAATTGTATATGGGTTGATTTGATCACTGGAGGAAACCTAAGATGCAGTTAAGTTAATGGAAAATGCATTTCTTTATCAGCATTAGCAATGAAACAACGTCAGTTAAAACCCTTTTCTCACCAAAAAGGAGACACTTTTCTGAATAGCCTCAGCATTACTTAATGCTTTTGTTTTCATTGTGTTTCAGGACCTTGAGCAGTCCTTCCAGAAGAATTTGCAGGATGTCCAGCACATAAATGAGAACGTACCTGCACACATGCCTAAGAAGAAATGTCCAGCAAAGTGAGGACACGTACATCATGCCTTCTGCTTGGTTGTTTTCTAGTTGATACATTTACAACACTTTTAATTTAATGAATTAAGCTTGCACTATAGTTTATTGTCTAAACATCAGGAATGTACGGGTTGTGTTTGCACACACGCAGAGTGAGGAAAATCCATCCTCCTCTTGGGTCAGTCAGAGAACGCATCCCAGTCAGATTTATTTATTATATTAAAGCAATAAGGTACGAGAGGCTGTACTTTATCTTCAACAGTTCGAGGGTGTAGTTAGGCAACCCTCGAACCGCACCATCTCATTCATCCACATCATGACCTCCACCTTAATGTCCGGTTGTGAAATCTCACATTGCCTCAAAATGATCATTTGTGGGATTTCCGGGTTTTTCCGGCGATCGCCACCGAGCTAAAAGCTAAAATGTCAACTAACAGTCGCGCAAAATCTAACGTGTTACTGTGAGTGTGCAGTGATATGGAACAATGGGGTCGATGTGAACAGCTACTGTACATTATGGCTGACTAATGCGCCCCCTGACTCGCTCTTGACCAATCAGAACGCTGGATTTCATCTCCCTGTGTTATAATGTACGTTACGCTCAAATGTGAGACGAGACTCAAAGAATTTGGGTTTTTATTGAAAGAAAAAGTTGATCAGCTGAACATAACTAGTGATTCATGTGCATTCATTACGTATACTGAGCAATGTAGAGCTCCTGTTCCTTACTTTGTGCACTATTTGGGATCTTGTAGGCACTACGTGATGCATTTGTATTGCGATTTGGACTTAAATTACCATAGCAACGGTCACATTTTTTCTACTCTGTTTTTGAGTTTTCAGGTGTTCAAGCACACAATACTGTGGCAATAAAGAAGTGACGCCTTGTGTTGTTTCTCTCATGCCTCAGTGGAGGTGAACCCGTAATGACCCAGAAGACAGACGTTCTGCCAGTTCCGTCGCAAAATGTCAAGAAAACCACCAAGAGCTTCATCAGAGAGATGGAGGTGATCACGGTGCAGGAGTTTGAGAGCATTCCTCCGTAAGTACCGGGTGTGTCCCATAGGTTTGCAGCTTTGATGGGAGCGGGACTGATGTGCGCATGTGGTGATGCAGAGAGCAGTAAACATGCTACCATGTAGAGACAGAGGTGACAAAAGATATTTAGTTTGTTTAATCTAATAAAAAGGTGTAGACCAGTAAATGTTTCATAGAAAATGAAAGAAATTGACCGTGAGCTGCAGGGCGGGGTAGAGGAAACAATTAAATTAAATTAAAATGTATTATTGCATCGCCAAAAGGGTGGGGAAAATGTAGGCGGGCCATGGAAATCCTTATAAAAAGAGTGTTTTCTACATTTAGTTATAAAAATGGCCAATGTTGTAATGGTTTCCTGTCCTGAGGGTGGCGCCTGAGGAACGGTTCTATTGTTGTTCGCTAGCTTGTGCACAGTGGACATGTCTCATGTGTGCTCTACACGGTTCGGCTTCACTTTGAAAGCTGTCTTGTTTTAAAGGTATTTAGCATGTGTTACATGGGTGGAGTGTTTGTATGGTTGTTGCACCCTAGCGTTCTTTCCCAGTTTAATGTTCTCTAAAGCCTGATCGTGGCGTCCCACTCAGGTACATGAAAGGACGCGTGTCTTACGATCAACTCAACGCAGCGGTGCAGAGCCTCAACGCGGCGGTGTCGGCCAAGTACAAGATCCTCCAGCAGTCAGTGAAAAGTCTGAACAATCAAACGCGCAAGCTGCGCCAGCGCTTCAAGGACCAGGAGACGAAGGAGACAAAAGGTACGCATGCAGGGACCATCAGTGTGTTAGGAAGGCTGCCATTACCAGAAGCTTTGATGAAAAGTACGAGTCTGATCAATGCTCAAAGAAAAGCTATGTGCTCAATGAATTCTAATTCATATCGAAATGCTAAAAATAAAACAAAAAATAACGTGGGAAGATCGTAAGCTCCACAGAGAGAGGCTGGAGTCTCCATCCAGTGTCCATCATCTTCATAAGGGGAGAGCGTTAAAGGAAATAAAATGTGGTTCCTAGCACATTCTAATAAAACTATTCAGTATCCCTGCTATTGCATCTCTGATGAGTCGGCCTTCCTGAGCATTTCAGTCTGTAAAAATGCTTTAACTCTGACGGGGTTTGCATGAGGGACCCTGTGCGTGTAGGCAGCACTCTGCTAGAGGACATGTTTGGCATCCTGCTGACATCAAATGCGAGTCCAACACTAACCAGATGGATGAGGTGAACCATTAACGGCTGGGGGCGAGAAGAAAACTCTAAAAATTCTAAAAAAGGAAAAGAAGAATGCGGTTCTAATTGGGAACAAATCTAGAGATACGTCAGTCTTTTGTGTATCAATCCCATGTGTTCTTTTGATTTTACGGTGTTTCTTAGTAATGTGAAATGAACTCTAGATTATCGATTACAAATGCCAACTGGAAGAAAACCACAGGTTTCCTTTGTCAATGTGGCGTGTTTGTTATTTCTGCTGCTGTTTTTACTGAAGGAACATCTCCTGAAATTCTGGTTGACATTATATCACATTGAAAGAAATTCAGTATGGGATACATCAGATGTCTACATACTTTTTTTAATAAATAGAAACGGTTCCTTGTTTAGCCCTCCTGGCATTCCAGTATTTTTCTTGCAAATTAATTCATTAAATTACTAGTTTCTTTCCGTGCAATGGGAATGAGAATTTACTTTTATTTGCATTCATGGAATTTGACTCTGGTTTACTCTTTGGTATCCCGTACATTTCCAGGTTTACAAGAAAGATAAAACCCGGAAAACAAAGAAAATATATGTATGTGTGTATAGCAACAAGAACGAACAATTCAAATAGTCTTAATTGGCCACAGTAGGCATCAGTGTCGTGAGGTTTTTATTGATGCACAATCTTATAAATAAAATAAAAGACAATTGATGGTGATTTGAGCTTTCATTCACTAACCTATTGTCAACAGTCCTTCATACATAATAACAACAGGAAACACTTCATTCTCAGCATGGGGACACACAATTATGTTTGAATGGTGCAAAGTGGGTTCACTGGGGTCCACTGCAACGCCATCGAAATGCTTCATGGCTCGGTTTGTCCCAATGTCTTTCAGGTCACTTTTTTGTGGTGGAGGACGACATTCGAGAATTCACTCGGATGAAGGCAGACAAGCGATTTAAAGGGATCCTCAACATGCTGCGACACAGCCAGCGCCTCCGAGAGCTTCGGGGCGGGGGCATCGTCCGCTACGTGCTGGTGTGATTGACATGGATGAATGATGGAGAGATTCTTGGTTCTCCTGTCTGTCAGACCGATATACCGAGCTCACTGTATCATCTAAATGTACATATTTCAAGAATTATCCATGGATATGCTATGATTTGCAATGTTTGTACGTTGATATATTTTGTTGTGGTGTAAATGATAAAGTGCTATACATTCATTCTCTGTATTTTTCAGCTAAATAAAAACTAATTCTTTAGGAAAAGTGGAATGGTGATTGATTTTTTTGCTATTGTACGGATAAGCTCATGAATTAAAAACATATTTTTTCTAGAAGCAGAGATCTGGAAGATCATAATGTGACTACTTAGTGTGATTAAATAGAGGAATCTGCATGTAATCAATACATGACGAATGAATCAAATTAATTCAGTATAATTCGAAATCTCTTTGATAATGTTTATTGTCATGTCACAACAAACTCAACATATATGTGTGATTGCAAATATAAATGAACAAAATAAAAGTAGGGCTGTATTTAGAAAAAAATAAGAACATTTCTACATGTTCAAATAAAAAGTATCGGGAAGAAAAGCGTTCCGGACCGCAGTCGGCCAGATAGTGACCTCTGCTTCAGAATGTCCTCAAGCATTTTCATTCAAATATAAAAATCACATCAAGGGATGAATCAAGATTTATTGCTAATTTCCCGTGTATTGTGTATCTCAAGAAGAAAACACTACAGGTACCTGTCGTTAAACGTGATTGCTTCCCAATCCCCAAGAAAGTCTTTTTTTCTTTCCATTTTTTAAGCATCCACTGATCTGATGGCGTTCCATCCCAATAGGCCCACAGACACGTGCACGGAGAGCGCTGCGTTGGAAAATGAAGGCGTTGCGCTCACGCGTCTTGTATGTCATGAGTTCTGTCTTAATACGTCTGAATGAGGACAGCCAGCCCTGATGCCCCAATCGCCAACATAGAGACGCGAGTTTGATGACGGATGAACTCTGGCATCTATTCATAAACCTGCCGATGGGTACTAGTGGCAGTGCTTGACATATTCACAGTGGATTATCAGAAAGGTTATGTCTCTAAACACACACACGACTCAACACAAAAGGATCACACACATCCACGTCGCACGGACTAAAGTTACCATTCCTATCTTAAACCTCGGAGACACAGTTTCCATGAATCATCCTGTAAATCCTGTGGCTGACGCTGGGTCGGTTTCGTCCTGTGAACGCTGCAAGCTGCAAATCTCTCTCACCGAGACGCCCTTATGCATAAATGGAATCTTTCCTCCCTGTTTCCTGACTCTGGAGATGCACAGGTCCAGGATGGAGGGCAGGCTGGAGCCAATGACTCTGCAGACAGGATGGTCCGTTTGGAGTCTGCTCCTTCAACCTGTGACGGGCCTTCTCCATGATGGTGTTGATGTTGGAGGCCCACTTCAGGTCCTGGGAGATCTCTACAGTAGATAGTGTTATTGATTATGGTGATGGGGGGGAGGTTATTGGGGTGCTCTTCACTGTCATTGACACAGTTTTGATCTTGTGCCAGAGGACCAGCTGGAACATCTCCCTTCTGTATGAGCAGTGATGATGTCTGGAGGGGATTTTCCATCTGTTGTGTCCTGTCTGTCTGAAGTTAGTAATCTACTGACAGGTGGAGGCTGGCACTGGGAGGTGGGAGAGTTTGGTTTCAATATCCTCTGTGTTGAACGCAGCGCTGAAGTCCACAAACAGGAGCCTTGCACATGTCCCTGGTGAGTCGCGGTGATTTAGCATGTGGTGCAGTCCCTTATTGAGCGCACCATCCACCGACCGGCAGGCAAACTGCAGGGGGTCCGTCCAGGAGGTCAACACCAGCCTCTCAGAGGATTTCATGAGCACAGGTGTCAGTCAGAGCTACGGGCCTGTGGTCATTTAATCCTGTGAAAGAAGATGGACTTTGTCGGTCTTCAAAGGCCCAGGGCGGCAAAACCCTATCAGGTTCTTATTTTGTTGTCTGTAGTCCGCGGATGCAGCTCAAATTTATGTGAGCTGGAACAGGCTAGAATTATGACACATGGGCCCACTAAGTGGGAATTAGGTGCAAGCGGTATCCAACAAAATAGGACTCAATAAGCCACATCTTAGCATTGTATTTAATGGCCAAGAGTGAACAAATATGGAAGATTTAACACTGATTCCAGCTTATCCAAATGATACTAAGCTCGTTCTATTTAGTTTTCAAAATACTGACCAAGCTTTCCGGTATGTGTCTTGCAACTATTGGATGGCGTTTGGGTTACTATTTCAAGTCATCATCCACATGCAGGGCATTATGGGAACCCAGAGTTGCCAATTATCTGGCAATAGCAATGTCTTCCTCTCTGCCAAGGGCAGGTGGATGAAGAATTCAATTGTTAAATTGACTCATTTACTTTGGCTTTCTACACCAATGTTGCTTTTCCACTGCTCGTTTTAGTTGATATGGCCATGTGAATGTGTTGAGTATTGCAGAACTAAGCCTGCTAAAGAGGTATCAATGGCAGTGGAACCAGTCAGCCACCTCCTGAGTAAAACACATGCAGACGTTTTGTAAAACTCCAATTTCCAAACCACAGTCCATAAACCAATGGGTAACGTCAGTGAAGGGGAACCATTAAAAAGGAAGCCAGTCTGAACCATTCAGCTCCAAGTTCTTTGGATAATACATTATATAGTGTCTAAAGTAACAAACTCCAAATGCATTTAGATTTACAAATCACAATTCTCAAGTGACATGAGTTAAATTTGTGATTACTCGTACATAGCATGTACAAAATCTGGCCCTTTGTTTTTCTGTGCATGCGCTGACACAGAGAACCATGCTGTTTTCCACAGTATGGCTGATACTTAGTGTCTGTGTGTTGGAGATGTGCAGTATGCCCGGAGAGCAGCTTGGGTTTCAGGCCTTTTCGAAAGTGCTATTTCAGCCACGTATGGCACGACAAGTGCAGACTATCAATGCAAGCTCATATTACAAACTCAGCGTTGATGGATGGTTGCACATGTCAGAAGAATCGCTCTTCAGCCAGCAATGACTCAACTTTCAGCCCCCGGGTTAATCAGGGTTTAATTTTTTTTACCAATTCTGAAAACCTGCCTTCAGAGTTGAAACAAACAGCAATGCTGATTTTCCTCGTAGCAAAAAGGCTCCATGGAAAACAACCAAATCCACCAAATCATACTCACACACATCCCTGAAAGTCAGCAAAGCAAATTCATCAATAAGAAATCATTTTTTGCCATTTTTGTAGAAAGTAAATCAGAACCAATCAAAGAAATTTCATTAATACAATTAAATCGAAAACAGGGTTCACCACACATATAGCTACGGCTGTAGAAAAACCATAGATCTGGTCTAGATCTCGTGCACATTACACCATGTCTTCTCTTGTAATAAACCTTGTTTTTTTTATTGTCTGGTTAGGCCCTTGCAATCTTCTGCAGATATGTCCAAACATCCAGCATCCATTTCGTCCAAAGCCAACAAAAAACGCATTAAAAAGTAATTATTACCGTGATAAATGCTCGTCCTTTGTTACTCACGAATGATTCCTTTCCATTTGGGGATCAGCTTTGAGGGTCTGGGGGGGAACCTTTGCCCTTCAGTGTCCCTCGCTCTACAAATGAGCTGTGTCGATTAAAAACAGGGGTTAGACTTGAACATCTGTGTGCCATCTTCATTTAGAGTGTTTATTTCTGAGTGATCTAAGTGTTTTCTTGTCTCAGGTGATGGATAAATGAATCCCAGTGTCATACCAAGGCTTTTCAACTCTTTACTTGATTCAACATTTCCACTTAATTGATGCATTTACTTTCCAAACCAGTCATTAACTCAACTTAATATGAAAGGTTCTGTTGAAATGACACGTCAAGCCATACGGTTAAAGGTGACACACCGAGAGTAAGAACATAGCTGCTCTAGCTCTGAGGGCATAACAGAAGACAAAGACACAACAAATGTAATCTTAGTCAAATCCATATCAACACATTGCCCAGCAGATACACCCCCCACCCCCCCCACCCCCCGCCCCTTTCCCCCTGGGTGGCTGTCCCTGGCAGTCACCAACGTTGGCCCACACATTGTTTTATCTGATCCACTTGAAATTGATCCAATTGAAGTGATGAAGCAGGGTTATTTTTACTGAGGGTTGAGTTACACCAAAGGCTATTTCAAGTAGAATCAACGTGTCCTCTGAACTGTGCTAATATAAGGAGAATTTTGAACGTCAATGAATGAGGAAGAACTATAAGTTGTTTGGGCTTTTTTTGGGCTTTACCTGTTCAGCTGAGTAAGTATAACAAATGCTTACCAAAAACAACCTTATCATGAAAACCTCCTGTTATACATGAATCAGGGCTGGACTGGTGATCTGGCATACTGGGCAAATGCCCGGTGGGCCGACGCACTTGGGGGCCGGTCGATTGGCCTATACAATTTTTTTTTCATCTTTTTCTTCTTTTGACCGGCACATAAAGCAGGGACAGCGGCCCATTGGTTCATTTACCATACTGACGCTGGGCTGGCCCAATCATCTCTTAGCTTATTCAATTGCAACTTGGGATATTCTAATGTAACCATTTAAAACTCCTAACGGCCGTCGACGGGCCTTCTTATCTAGAAAAAAACGTAAATGATGCTATTTGATTATTTTAATTAATACTCGCCCACAACGAGTTACACGCTACACGAGTTTTGAAAGCTGTATATTCAACTAACTAGATATTTTCCAATGTTTCTTCTGGATTTCCAATATCATCAATATGCAATATTAAGCCAAGTGAATACTCTGAATTGTATATATATATATATTATCAGGACGTTTTGTGTGAGTAATTTGTTTGTATAGGTTTTTTATGGGAAGTATCTCAACAATTAAAGGTAAATGTTGTTTGGTGTCATGTTAAAGAGGGGTTTGTGCTTTTTAAAGGGATAGTTCACCCAAAAATGAAAATTGTGTCATCATTTACTCACCCCCAAGTTGTTTCAAACCTGTATGAATTTCTTTATTCTGCTAAACAAAAAGAAAGATATTTTGAAGAATGTCGGTAATAAGACAGTTGATGGACCGCATTGACATCCATAGTATTTTTTTTCCTACTATGGAGTCAATGGGGTCCATCAACTGTCTGATTATCATTCTTCTCTTTCTCTCTCTCTTTTATTAGCTTTATTGGCATGACTTGTATAGTATTGCCAAAGCATTGGCCATTACATAGGCAAAGAGCAAATCATCAATCAGTTAAAAATGCATGTAAACATTTATATATCAAAATAAATGTTAAATAATATATATATTTTTTAAATCACACTTGTGTACATATCAACATCCAGACTTTAGTTTTGTCCACTGGCTGACTCTCTTAGTTTGTGGCAGTCTCTCTCTCTCTCTCTACTCTACTCTACTTACTTTGTGTAGGCCCTGCTTCACTGCCAGCTTTGATCACCAAGGACTGGCAGTCAGTCAAGAGAGAGAGAGAGTAAACTGGTCCATGGCACTTGCAGTAGTTCTCAGCTTTGTATGGGTTTTTGGGAACGGAACAGTAGATATGCATATCTACAGGAAGCGCAAGGATAGTGTACTGGTTGGTGGTTGTGTCCGACCGACTGTGGGGGGCCGGCCTGAGCAAAAATGCCAGGGCCCTTTTATTGTCCCAGTCCAGCCCTGACATGAATGAATATCTTCATTTGCCCGTCTATTGGTACGTTAAGACACAAGGCGCAAGAAAAGGTGTCTGCTTTGGGGAGAAACATTGATACCAAGTTAACCTCCACTGGGTTCCCTGGAAAGAATTCTTTTTGCGGCTGGGTAACTTTAGACTTCTGAGAAGGAGTATTTGACATCGGGGACAGAAAGGCTTTTGGATCCCTTTCAAGCCTCCACTAATGATCTCTGGTTCTAACCCCAAATTTAAACCCAATTCATTTATTTTTCAGATAAAAGTGACCATTGCAGACTTGTGAGCTGATGGTGTGAGGGAAGTCCGGAGCATGGCTCACATACCAAGATGATGTTCTGTTAAGCCTCGGAGATGGCAAGTATGTCTCAGTATGACTCTCAATAGCGTGCTTCCACTACTCAAAACCCAAACATGGATATGCTGCCCTAATATGATTCTCTAAAGCAGAACTAGGAGATGATTTTGTGTTTCTAAGTTTCAGCAGTTAGGGATCAGGATCAGAAATGAATGCCAGGGCCACACACACGGTACTAATAACCATTAGTGATTAGTGAACATTTAATGACCAAATATCGTACTGTGATGAAATCATACATATTAAGATGGGGGGATTGATTGATCCGAATTACAATATTTTGAGGAAGATTTTAGTTTAGTTTTAACATCAGACTTCACATTACCACATTAATCTCTATAACCATTATGCTAATTCTGCACTGCCGTTACTAATACAATGAGAAAACTCATATATTAAAAAACACCTTGTGATCATTTCATTTCATTAGTACTAGAAAAACATGGTATTGTAATATTATGGAGACAGGAAATTACAATCTATAATTACAATTACAATCAATTATGAAAAATTAGAATATCGTGCAAAAGTTCATTTATTTCAGTAATTCAACTTAAAAGGTGGAACTAATATATTATATAGACTCATTACAAGCAAAGTAAGATATTTCAAGCTTTTATTTTATATGATTTTGGATTATTATGGCATACCGTTTCGCCTGAGTCTGAGGACTTTTGGTCTGAGTTTGATACTTGAGTCTGAGCTCTGAGGATGTCCTAAAATGAACACCGTACTGCACAACACTACTGACCAAAAAGCACAAGAAAAGTCCAATATGCTGAAAATCATTGAACTTGAACCCCATTGAAAATCTCTGGTGGGATTTGCAAAACCCACACCAAAGAATATTACTGAACTGGAGGGCATAGCCCATGAGGAATGGGCCAAGATTCCTCAGGAACGCTGTCAGAAGCTGGTGTCTGGCTATGCATCACGTTTGCAGCAGGTCATAACAGCAAAAGGGTGCTCTACTAAGTACTGAAGATACTTGTCATGAAGGGGTTGAATCATTTTGAGACTGCAGCAAAGTCATTAAAAGTAGCATTTCGTGTTGGATAAAACCTTTGTAATATTAGTTTCATTAAACTACTTAAACAATTCTTGTGGAATTTGTTTATTGCAAATTACACAAGGTTTATCGTCAAAATTGTATATTTTGACAATAAACCTAATGTGCAATGGGGGTTGAATAATTTTGCTTGCAACTGTATGTCCAATATCCTACAATATGCAAAACTGCAAAAAACTGCTGCTAAAATAATGACTTTTGCTACATGGATATTGATCCATTTGGTCTCTGGTACTGTTACGTCCCTCGACGGAGGTCTAGGGGAGCTGGGGAGTAACACATGAAAACAAGGATTCACGGTAAGGGGGTGGTAAACAAAATAGATTTATTGAATAATAAATCAAAGACATCTGCAATCGTAACCAGAACTCAAAATTGACAGTTGCCTAACAGTAGGAACACACACAAGACCATAATACCTAGCCGCCAACACATCGGCAAATACAGACCCCTCAAGACCCTCTGCAAAGGGCCTGCCTTCAACTCAAAAGAAAACCACCTTTCCCCGTGGCTCCAATTTAAGCTGACTGCCTCCAGGCCCGCTCACCAAGTAGTTTCACCTGGTAATTCCCAAATAGGGAACAATAGAGTGTATTGAAATTATAACAAAATGAAAAATGCATTACCGGTAAGTAATTCTCGACCGTAGTCACTTGTATAAAATTGTTATTGATTAACCTGTAACAGCGTAGTCAGGTAGATGTACAACCTTTTCTGTAAATAGACTCAGCAGTGCCAGAGTTGTGCAAGAGGACGTTGATCAAAGCCCAGATGCGCTGTCAGGACACCAGCTTCAGATCTATCAGAGAGCAACATGGTGACAGATAGGGAGGAGGTTTGGGTTACATGTGGAATCTGCATTGGGAACATGGGCTGACTGCACACGCTGGAGTGACTTGATACCGCTTGTAAAGCTAAAATCCTTTGCAGAGGTTATCATCCTAGTGTTGTGTCTGCTGTACAGAATATGCAACAAGCACACATCTACGGCAGCGGTTAGGTCTCAGCAACGAAATGCTTCAAATGAGAGCCTGAGTTCAATCCATATGGAAACACGTTCCTAACGTCTTTTGCAAAACGTTGTCCTGTGTTTGACCCATCCACCCCCTCCTTTCTCAACAGCTGTTCAGAGTGTAGCACAGTGACCCGAATGCCTTCACATTTCAAAAGGCATTCAAATTACACAAAATGACCCGTCATTCAGTCAGCAGAGATGTTCACTGTTACTCAGCATATCTCTCTGATCAATCTTCTCCCGGTCAAAGTCTACTCCGTCAGCGCCATTAAGAGGTAACGGGTGAGTATTTGTGCGAGCTGCAGACGTGACAGTGTCACAGTATTGTCTTGATGTATACAGTGAGAATGACTTAAGTTCCCTGCATAGCTGCTGGCTTGTATGGCAGCTAGGGCCGACTGGCCCCCCTGTGTGTGTGTGTGTGTGTGAGAGCAGGAATGTGTATATCTGGCAGCCTCGTTAGCAACACACAAGCGGTTCCCCAGGGAGGTGTTGGTTAATTCATTTAGGGCCAATCGGCATGAATGAAGCGTGTTGCAAGACTGCGAAACAGTTTAAATGTTGTTTGTGGTTCCCTCGGACTGCACTGTTTTTTTTTTTAATTTGGCTCTTTGTCACATACTACCTGGCAGGTCAGGTTGTGAATTCTAGCAACATGGAGTAAATATTCATCCATATAAAAGCCAGGTTAAGTGAAAAGGAAATGCCGTGTTGGGACTTGTTTGCATTTATTGCAGATCTAGAGTCATTTTGGATTCCTTCCATCACAAATAAACACAAATAACACAAAGCCCTCACAAACTAGGATCAAATTCATTGTCTTTCACAGCAGGTTTTCTGTAAGAAACAGCAGAGCCTTGTGCCCACACTGTTGGGAGGGTTGATTTACATGCTCACACACATTGACAGGGGCTATAAGTTCACCCCACCTTCACTCTGGCACACACAAACTCCCACTGCAGGGCTGTTTGACATTTGGGCTCCCGACCAATGGGCTGCTAAAAAGCGCAAAGGCAGGCCAGGTGCTTATAAGTGCTGCTCACACAAACTCTCCCTCCAGTTGGCTCCGGGGTTCCCTCTTAGAGACAAACACACCTGGAGAGAAAAAAACAAGCAACTTTCATAATGTTTGGTTACGGCCGAAGTAATTTCACCTGGAATGGAACTCTAAGAGAGCTGGAAGGACGCCGCGCGCCCTGCATCACAGGTAGGCACACAGGTAGGCGCACAGGTAGGCGCACAGGGAGCACATAGGGAGCACATAGGGAGCACACAGGTAACACACAGGTAGGCGCACAGGGAGCAGATAGGGAGCACACGGGGAGGCACACAGGTAACACACAGGTTTGGACACACCTTCTCTTTGGATTGAATGACAAATTGTGTCCAAACCTTTTGACTACTACTGTAAATAATGGAAACCTTACATTGGTGCAGGCTAACGGAGTAGAAAAAAGACAAATGTGAATGGTAAAGGGTACACTGTACGGCTGCTCTCCCACCTTTTGACACTCACCCTGGCTGTGTTGTGCCTTGCTGGAACCAATTGGTGCAACAGTTTGATAATCACTGCAATGGACATCAACGTCTTATTGGTGCATTTAGCAGGAGGACCAGGGCATGCTATTTACGAGACATTAGCAGCAGAACATGAACAATGTGCAGAAAGAATATTTTTTTTTCTCCTAAAAAACACGTTATTGGTCATTCCCACCAGATTCTTATGATGATTCTGATGACAGTGATTTCTCTACAATCAAACCTATGCCAAGGTACGGTACATCTTCCGGCCTACCGATAGGACCACGTGATTTAAAGATAAATAACTGCACTGCAATCCCTCTGCTAAGCAGCTGTGTTCTTTCTACTGACTGAACCAGTTGACAATGTCACTTTTTGTCAAGTGCAGCATATTCAGAAGTGTCTTAAAAACTGTGGGCTACAATATCCCTACTAACCATTACGGGGCAATTAAAAAAAATCTAACTAACTTTTGTTAGTCTGTATTTCCGATGTCCGCATGTTTTGCAAGGAGCAACACTGTGTGCAACATTTCTGCTAAATATTTGTTTGCTTTTCAGTATTTCAAGTTCAAATGAACAACTACGAGTTTCTTTATAGAACGTCTGATTGCTGGACCTTCACATTTGTGACGGTTTACTATCTTTTGGTTACATGGGTGTTTCTACACTGTACTCAGTCCAAGTATTCATGCAGCAGATGTTATATACAGTACAACCAATGTGTGCTGGAAGGGTTTAGGTTTGGCGCCATTGCTTAACTGCTGTATCATGATAAGCTGCTATAAGCAGACCTCTGAGAAGTAGAGCAGATCTTGTTTTAGCTTCTTTCCCAGTTTGGCCCCCGGTCATCTGCTGGTTAACTCCTGGATCCAGTTTTGCTACAAACAGCAGTTTTTCTGATGTTATTTCCTCCTTTGTGCACATTTGCAACGGCAGGATTTCATTTCTGAACAAACATTTAATGCAATATGAGTGCCAACTCTATACCTGGTACTAAACCAAAGGTATTTATTAATATGAATGAGTTATACTGGTGGATCACTGTAAAATACAATTTATTACATCAGCACTTTTACTTATTTGCTCACTTATTACCTCCCTGCTATGCGTTATGTGACCAGTGTGAGTGTATCCCATTTAAAAAAAATCCTTAGTGATTATTACAATCTGTAATGGGACGCAGCAGTCAACCAAAGCTGGCTGAATAACTGAATGCATTTTGGTGCAGAGCTGTGGCCTTTTTATTGAGGGTTTCTCCTTAGATCTGGCAAACATGTAGAATGCATTACCTTCTTCGTAAAACATAGTTTACAGCCTTTTCTATTAGCGTGCAGTCTTCTTTTAACCTGCTATTGTTGGGAGCAATTTGTTATGGATTGTCTCTGACCCCAAGTGCACGACACCAGACACAGCTTAGGTTTAGCCGGAAAACGGCGTAGTTTATTTCACAAATTAACCAAATACGAGAAACAAACCAAAAAACGAGAACTGCCTCCTTAATTGGCAGGGGGGAGAAAAAACAAAAAAAAGGCAACTCCAAAAACTTCTCTAGTCCGTGGGCGCTCTTAGTCCAATCAAAAAATGAAAACTCACACGATACTCACAGGGAAAACAAAAACTCTGCGTAGGGAATTCCGGAAGGGTTTCCAAGAGGAGCACAGGGGAAGAACAATCAACCCTCTCTGGGGAAACACAGAGCACGAACTCACAGCGAGCCACTGGCAGATCTGCTTCTTAACCTCCCTGTGGGATGAGCTGACGAGCTGCAGCTGTGGCGATGAGCAGAGCGGCGTCAGGTGTGCGACTCTCTGGCAGGTCGAGCCCTAACACTACCCCCCCCTCCAAGGGAGCCACCCGGCGACTTGCCAGGCTTCTCGGGATGGGCTCGATAAAAGGCGGTCAGAAGCCCCGGGTCCATGATGAGCCGGCGAGATACCCAGCTACGGTGCTCCGGGCCATAGCCCTTCCAGTCCACCAGGAACTGGTACCCTCGCCCCCGACGCCGAACGTCCAACAGTCGGCGAACCCTCCACTGAGGGTGTCCATCCACGATTGTGGGTGGAGGTGGGTCCGGGGCAGGAGGCATCAGAGGACTGCAGGCGACGGGCTTAATCCTTGATACGTGGAACACAGGATGGATCCGCATAGAAGCCGGTAGTTTCAGCTTCACTGCGGCAGGACTGAGCACCTTCGTGACCTCAAAGGGGCCCACGAAACGGGGGTCCAGCTTCTTGGCGGTTGACTGCAGGGGAAGATCCTTGGCGGACAGCCAAACTCTCTGCCCGGGGTGGTATGTTGGCGCTGGGTTCCGGCGACGGTTGGCCCCCCGGCTACTACGTTCAGCCGCTTGGAGTAGAGCGGCTCTGGCGACTCCCCAGATGCGACGACATCTGTCCAGATGAGTCTGTACCGACGGAACTGCCACCTCAGGTTGTTGTGCCGAAAACAGCGGTGGCTGGTACCCCAGCGACACCTCGAAAGGGGAGAGACCTGTGGCAGAGCTGACAAGGGAGTTAATCGAGTACTCAACCCATGGGAGGAACCGACTCCAGGAGGACGGGTTCTTGGCAGCCACACAGCGGAGTGCCGTCTCCACACACTGGTTCATCCTCTCCGTCTGCCCGTTAGTCTGTGGGTGATAACCAGAAGAGAGACTGACAGAGGCGCCCAACCCCTTGAAGAATGCCCGCCATACCTGGGATATGAACTGAGGTCCTCTGTCCGAGAGCACATCCTGGGGGAGGCCATGGAGCCGGAACACATGGCTCATCAGGAGGTCCGCCGTCTCTGACGCCGAAGGGAGTTTGGGGAGGGCCACCAGGTGCACCCCCTTACTGAACCGATCTACTATTGTTAATATCACCGTCCTACCCTGGGAGGCCGGTAATCCAGACACAAAGTCCAAGGCCACGTGGGACCAGGGACGGCTAGGAACAGGGAGGGGTTGCAGCAGCCCGGCAGGTGCCTGGTGAGAGGCCTTGCTGCGGGCACAAACGGGGCAGGCCAACACAAAGTCCCTCACCTCGTTCCTCATTGTGGGCCACCAGAAACGTCGAGCTAGGAAGGTGAAGGTGCGGTGGACCCCGGGATGACAGGCAAACTGGCTGGCGTGGCCCCACTGAAGTACCCGGGGCCTGACAGATTCCGGGACGAAAAGCCTACGTGGGGGTACGCCACTCGGTGCAGGGTGGGAGCGCAGCGCCCCCTTCACGACAGTCTCGATGCCCCAGGCCACCATGCCGATCACCCGGGTCTCGGGGACGATGGGTGCCGACTCCTCGGTGGCCAGTCCCCCCCCCTGATGTAGTCGGGACAGGGCATCCGCTTTGATGTTGCGGGAACCGGGACGATAGGTCAGGGAGAAATTGAACCGACTGAGGAAACCGGCCCAACGAGCCTGTCGCCCATTGAGACGCCTGGCCGCCCGGATGAATGTCAGGTTCTTGTGGTCTGTCCAAATGGTAAATGGCTGCTCTGCCCCCTCCAGCCAATGGCGCCACTCCCCCAGAGCAGCTACTACTGCCAGCAACTCCCGATTACCGATGTCGTAGTTCATCTCCGCGGGAAGAAAACGCCGGGAGAAGAACGCGCAGGGGTGCACCTTCTGATCTCCCACCGCCCGTTGGGAAAGGACTGCCCCCAGCCCGGTGTCCGAGGCGTCCACCTCAACAATGAACTGTCGTTCTGGGTCGGGATGGAGCAGCACTGGGGCGCTAGTGAACCTCCTCTTGAGTGACCGAAAAGCGGCGTCGGCGGCCGGGGACCAGATGAACGGCTGGGAAGAGGAGGTCAGCCTGGTGAGGGGTTCTGCCACGACGCTGTAGTTCCGTATGAACCTTCTGTAGAAGTTAGCAAATCCCAGAAAGCTCTGCAACTTCTTTCGCGACGTAGGGCTCGGCCAGTCTACCACCGCCTGGATCTTGCGGGGGTCGGCCCGCGTCTGCCCTCTCTCCACAATGAAACCCAAGTAGTCGACAGAGGCGGAGTGGAAACGGCACTTCTCCGCCTTGACAAAGAGTCTGTTCTGGAGGAGACGCTTGAGCACCCGACGAACGTGCTGGACATGCTCCTCGAGAGTCCTGGAGAACACCAGGATGTCATCGAGGTACACAACCACGAACTCATCCAGCATGTCGCGGAGCACATCGTTCATGAGCGCCTGAAAAACCCCCGGGGCGTTGGTAAGGCCGAATGGCATTACGCGGTATTCGTAATGACCTCGGGGTGTCTTGAAGGCGGTCTTCCACTCGTCCCCCTCTCTGATCCGGACCAGGTGGTAGGCGCTCCGGAGATCCAGCTTGGAAAAGATGGCAGCCTGGGTCAGGGGCTCGAGGGTGGAGCTCATGAGGGGGAGGGGGTACCGGTTCTTGACCGTAATGTCATTTAGTTGGCGATAGTCAATGCAGGGTCGGAGACCCCCATCCTTCTTCTTCACAAAGAAGAACCCCGCTGCCACCGGGGAGGATGAAGGCCGAATGAGCCCTGCTGCCACTGACTCCGAGATGTAATCATCCATGGCGGCCTTTTCAGGAATGGACAGGCTGTACAACCGACTGCTGGGAAGGGGGGCCCCTGGGCGGAGGTCGATTGCACAGTCGTATGGCCTATGTGGAGGTAGAGACTGAGCCCGAGACTTGCTAAAAACCTCTCCCAGATCATGATATTCCCGAGGGACAGCGGAAAGGTCCGGGGAAGGGGCACGGGGAGTCGGGCGGGGTGACGGACTTGGAGCTGCCTGGAGGCACTGGGCGTGACAGGAGGCGCTCCACTCCAGAATAGTCCCAGAGGACCAGGCAATGTGTGGCTCGTGCTGCACGAACCAGGGGTACCCGAGAATCACTGGGGCCAACGGGGACTGGATGAGGTAGAATTGGCGGGTCTCTACATGGTTACCCGCCACAGTGAGGGAGACTGGGTGGGAGCATTGGGTGATGCGGGCTAGATGACGGTCGTCCAGTGCAAAGGCCTCCAAAGGCTTCTCCAGTGTCCTCACTGGAATGTTAGCCTGGACAGCGAAACCCAAATCCAGGAAACAGTCATCCGCCCCTGAATCGAGGAGGGCCCCTACCGTAATCCGTTGATCTGCCCAAGCCAGGGTGACGCTAACCCGCCGGTTAGGTGATGCAGGACTACGGGAACACGAAAGGCGGCTCACTAGGATCTCCCGGGGTCCTGGTGAGCCTAATCTTTTGGCCGTGTGGGACAGCCGCTGATGCAATGCCCCTTCTGGCCACAGTAGAGACACAGCCCTCCCCTGAATCGGGCCTCCCGTTCGGCTGGGCTGATGCGCGTGCGTCCCAGCTGCATGGGCTCCTCCTCGGTCGCTGTCTGTGACGTGGAAGGCCGGACGGGACTGGGGGAAGTCGAATGGGCGACCGGGTTCCTCTCCCGTGTGCTGAAGATGTGGGGGATAGGGAGGGGTCCCCGGGGAACTCGCTCCCGCCTTCTCTCATTAAGGCGTCCATCGATGCGGATGGCGAGACTGACGAGGTCGTCGAGGGAGGCGGGCTCCTCCCGTGTAGCTAGCTGGTCCTTCACTGCCTCGCAGAGTCCCCTTCGGAAGGCAACCCGAAGGGCTGGGTCGTTCCACCCGCTTTCTGCAGCGGCCAGTCTAAAATCC